>NW_012267318.1:2382675-2467121 GCF_000151885.1 Dipodomys ordii | reverse complement strand
GAGGAATCGAACCCAGGGCCTCAGGCATGCAAGGCAAGCACTTTACCACTGAGCCACCTTCCCAGCCTGTCTTGTTCTTTTTTTTTTCTTTCTCATATGCCTAGCTTATGATCTAATGATCTTAGCTATGAATTCAAATGTACTACAAATAGCCTGAGTTCTCCTAAATGCAAAACATGAGGAAAAGTCACGTGTTGCAGGTGCTTTATTTGGGAAGTGATCTCAGAGACCTATAAAAAGAAACAAAAGAATGATAGAAAAGCCATTATAGAGTTAGCTAGTGTTCCACATTTCTTAGGCCTGATCTTGCTGGGATCTTATTAAATGTACTTCAACTATGTCTCCTTATGCCACAAACAGACTATAATCAGACCAAAATCCTTCTACTATGCCTCCCATGTCGCTATAGCAGGGAATATAAGCAGGAGCCACTGTATCTAGTCCTCATTTTTCTTTACCTCTGATCTAATGACATGGGGAGTTCAAAGTGAGCTCATGGTGGTGTAGTAGCTTTGAATTCTTTAAAACAATGAATCAGAGCATCACATCTAACAAAATAGAAGATTTTAGAAGGAGTAGAAACTAAGAATGGGTCAGTAGCCATACTGAATAGGATGACCTACTCCAGCTTCTGCTGTGAGTCAAAGCTGTGGACCACATAGAAAGCTCAGCCATGAAACACTGTCATCTTTCTGTGTCCATGGGAAATGGTTGTAAGACCTACAGGGACACAAAAAGCATGTGGATATACAAAATACTGCAGTGTCCATGAGCCGGTAGGTCATACCTATAATCCTAGCTACTCAGAAGGCTGATGTCAGGCTTGCAGTTAGAAGCCAGTCCAGACAGGAAAGTCCATGGGACTCTTATTTCCAATAAAATAAAAAATGAAAATGAAAAACTGAAACTACTTCCAGTAGTAGAACTGTGGTTCATGTGGTAGAACTCTAGCCTTGTGAAGGGAAAAAAATTACTCAGGGACAGCATCCAGGCCCTGAGTTCAAACCCCAGAACCAGCACAAAATAATGTGGTGATGGTCATTTTGGCAAATACCAAACCTACAGTAATACTGAGGTGTACAGGGCTCCCATATAAAGACAGCATGCAATAAAGTAATGAAGCCTTCAATACTTTTTTAAAATTAAAAATATTACTGTATAAATTGGCATAGTATTTGCATATCGCCTAACACATTCACCCACATACTGTAAATCATCTCTCAAAGACTTTCAATGCCCAACACACTGCAAATGCTCCATGACTACATGTTACATTGTATTTTGGGGGGGGGTCCGGTCGTGGGGCTTGAACTCTGGGCCTGGGCGCTGTCCCTCAGCTCTTCAGTTCAAGGCTAGTGCTCTACCACTTGAGCCACAGCGCCACTTCTGGCTTTTTTCTTTTTGCTTATGTGGTGCTGAGGAATCGAACCCAGGGCCTCAGGCATGCAAGGCAAGCACTGTACCACTGAGCCACCTTCCCAGCCCCTACACTGTATTTTTTTAAGGGACTAATGACAAGAAGAGACTTTGAATATGTTCAGACATCATTTTTTTCAAATCTCTTCAGTCTGTCATTGGTAGAATTCATGAATTAGAACACCGCTTATATGGAATGTGTGTGAGAGATGGACAGAGAAACCCCAAAGCAGTGGAGAGACAGGCATGTGAGTAGATCGTGAGGAACACAGCGTTGCATTGTGAGGCACTCATCTTTGATGAGCTCTCTCCAGGAAGTTAAGCACACAGAGTTTTCTCTCCTATAGCAGGAAGGAGCCATCAACATGGCTCAAGAAATCTGGAATTCAAAATACTTGTGCTTGTTTGCTCAAACACCCCTACCTAAGATCTCAGGACCCTACCTGTGCCACACACCAGGGCGCTAGTAGATGTTGGAGACCGGTTGATGCTGTGCCATTAGTCTCCTAGGAAATAGCCACCGTCTGTATATTTTTGTGCCCAAGCATTAAGTGCCATTCTTACTACAAAATTTCACCTTTGCTCAATCTTGTCTACCACAGGAGAGAATCTTAGCAATGGGGTGTGTGTGTGTGAGAGACAGAGACAGAGAGACAGACAGAAACAGAGAGAGAGAGACAGAGAGACAGAGACAGAGAGAATTGGTACTGGGGCTTGACCTGATAGGTTCATTAAAAACAAAATAGAAAACAACCCAGTGGAAAAATAATAAAATATTATATAGTACTGAAAAATAACCAGATTCTAATTATGTTCCACAAATAGATGAATCTTAGAAGCAGTATATTGAGTGCCGAAAACCCTCGTGTAACACAGACCATTTTTATAAAGCTAAGAAGAAACATCGTCAATATGCTATTTCATTACATTTACCACCTGATAAAAGTATTTTAAAAGAAAGACAGGAAAGGATGCCTATGAAACGTAAGAGACAGTTATAACAGCGTGAAATGAGGGAAAGGTGAGAGGGTGGGATGGGGTGGGGTGGAATTACAGTTTGTTGTTCTGCTGGGATATTTTCTATTTTGTTTTTAATGAACCTATCATCAACAGTTTGCTAAAACCACTTTATATATCAACAAACATTTGAGAGAATGCCAAGCATTTTGCGATGTGGCTGTAGCTTATTCTCATTCTCTGTCATGCTTGATATGGTTCAACTTCTTAAGCTAGTGGGCATAAAATGTCTCACTGGTCCTATATGATGTTTCTTTAAGGTTAGATTCCCAGATTAGATCTAAACTTCTAACCTTATGATTAGATGTCCTACATTATTCCTTTTCTCTTGCTAAAATCAAGCTCATCTCTTTGTCTTTGTTTTAGTTGTATGTGCTCCTTTAGGCTATAGATTTGTAGGAGGTATTTTCATATTCCATCAACTAATCAACAGTTGCCTGTGTGTATTAAAATGTGCTCTCTCAAGTATAATTTGACTTTTTCTTTCTGCTATTTATTTAATGACTCTTTTTTTGGTTTTGGTTTTTTGTTTTGTTTTGTTTTGTTTTGGTCAGTTTTGGGGCTTGAACTCTGGGCCTAGGTGCCAGCCCTCAGCTCTTCAGCTCAAGGCTAGCCTTCTGCCACTTCAGCTACAGTGCCACTTCTGGTTTTTCTGAGTGTTTTTTTGGAGATAAGAGTATTATGGACTTTTTCTCACAGGCTGGCTTTGCACCTTGATCCTCAGATCTCAGCCTCCTGAGTAGCTAGGATTACAGATCTGAACCATCAGCACCCAGCTATGAGTCTGTATTTTTTAAGAAGTCAACATTCAGGGGTCAGTCTCTTCTTTCATAAATGAATGCATGTTTGTTTAAGAATGTTAAAGATTAAAAAGATATTTTCCCTCAAAAGTATTAAATATCTACTTTTCCCAGTTAAAGTACTTAAGTGGAATTGAGTTTGGTGCATTGTGGGAGGTGAGACTCCAACTTCAATTTTATCCATATGGAAACTCAGATGTTCCAGAATCCTTTATTAAGTGGTTCTTCTTATCCCAATTATCAGGAATGCCACTTCTGTGCAAAGGTGGGCTTCCTTCAGAGATCATTTTATTCTACTGGCCAACTTATCTACACCTGCCCCAACCCCAGTGCCCAAAAGCTATGAATTTACAGTGCTTTTATATTTGCTAAGAAAGTCCATCTTCCTTAAGCTTCTGGACTATTCTGTGTGTGTGTGTGTGTGTGTGTGTGTGTGTGTGTGTGTGTGCATGGGTGCACATGCGTGGCTTGTGCAGTGCACACATGTGCTACTACTGGAGACTTGAACTCAGAACCTCCTGTTCTCACCTGGCTTTTTTCATTTTTTGGCACTTTATCTATTGACCCTTGCCTCCAGTTTTGGTTAACTGAGGATAAGAGTCTGCCTGGACTGGCTCTTAACCTCAGTCCTCAGATCTCAGCCACCGAAGTAGATGGGAATTATAGATGTGAGCCACCAGTACCTAACTGGGCTGCCTGTCTTATGGCATCACCATTTTATTTCCTATCCTCATTGGGGTCATTTGGATTAATTCCTCTTCACTGTGGGTGAAATAGCTTTTCCTACTTTCAATGATGTTGATTTTCTCTATATTTCTTACTTTGGCCAATAGAATATTAGCAGGTATTGTCTTTCATATTTTGCTATCACAATGAGAACCAGCTCTAGTCATTGGTCTGAGCTTTAAGGAGACTTTTTTTAATGTGTAATTTTGTTGCTCTTCCAAGAGCTGATTGATACATCAATTTCTCTGAAGAATAACATCAATTTTTTTATTTTTTTCAATACTGATACATGCTAGGTTGGTTTTCTATCATTTGAGCCATGCCTTCAGCTCTGTTTTCTGCTATTTAATTGGAGATGGAAACTCATAGACATTTCTGCCAGAACTGGCTTAGAATTATGATCCTCTAGGTCTCAGCCTCCTAAGTATCTAGGACTAGAGGCATGAGCCACCGGTGCCTAGCTAAGATTGTTAATATAATAATTATCTTAATGCTATAAATATTTCCATCTTACACTTGGCCTCATATTTTCAGGGTTTCTTAAGTTTGACACAAGGAATTTTTAGTTAAATTGGTCCATTGTTTTCCTTTGTTGATTTTCTATTTTTGAACCTAAACAATCCTTTCCTGTGATTTTTGCAAATAATCAATTCTAGTCTCTGCTTTTCTAAAAGTTTTAAAATAAGTAATTTTGTAACCTATCTGGAGCAAGAGAGACATACAAACCACTCCTATCTCTTCTTTAACATAGAAGGGAGCCCTAAAATAAGTCTTCTTTCCAGTTGGAAAAATGTTTAAGTTGAAAGTGCATTAAGTTTGTATAAGGAAGTACCCTTTTAGCTAACATGTTTGTTTTTTACTTTAAATTTTTAATTAAATTGGCATGCCAATTGAACAAATTCAATTACACTGTGCTTAACCAAGCTGAAATTCAGCTTTCATTTGCTGCCCACTTCATCTAGAGAATTTACCAGAACCTCCTAGCCATCCACATCTCTCTTATGAGCCAAAAATAATTTGAAAATGTAGTTGCTTTAAAAATAAACTGATAACCTAGCTACTTAGGAGGCTGAGATCTGAGAATTGTGGTTCAAAGCCAGCCTGAGCAGGACAATCAGTGAGAATCTTATCTCCAATCAACTACCAAAAATCTGGAAGTAGAGAGCCCCATCAGCCTTGAGAAAAAAAAATCTAAGGGACAGTACCCAGGACCTGAGATCAAGCCCCAGGACCAAAACAAAAATTAATTAATAATTAATAAGTTTTAAGATTCTAAATGAGCTCATGACTTTCGTCTGTATAACTTGGAATCGAAGGATGTACACTTTCGTTTTATTATTAAAAGGAGTAGGAAACATGTGAATAGCATTTCTACCCTGAAGGTGGAGCCTTTCCTGACTCCTCAGGTAGAATGTGTGTGTGTGTACACCACAGCAATGTATACAGATGACTTGCATTGCAGTGTACTTTTTGTGTTCTTTTTACTGTACTTTGGTTTGAACAGAGGACCCATCCTTGCTAGGCAGAAACTACCACTTGAGCCACATCCCCAGGCCACTTTTGCTTTAGTTGTTTTCTAGATAGCGTCTCATAATTTTCTTCCCAAGGGCTAGCCTAGACCTCAATCAATCTTCCTGTCTATGTACCTGGGATTACAGGTATATGCCACCATGCCCAATCTCAATGCACCTTTGCTTACATATTTGTTCATCTCATTTGGCCAAGCTCACACCTGATTAATTTCCAGTTATCTAGCACCCATCCTGGAGCTCACCACATAGAATATAAACAGTAAATACTGGACAGATGACCAGCTGATTGGAAGTGCACAGTGAGCTCAAGTGAGTGGACTGTTCTCTTAACTTCATTCTCTTTCGAGAATAGTTAGATGGTGACCAATAGAAAAATAGATTTCAGAATTTGTTGAAATGGTCTTTGTCTATGCCTCTCCCTGGAGGTAGTCTTTCTAGACAGCCCAAATACCACATAGGAGAACAGGAAAGAGGGAAAACAAAAAGCTTGCCTGCAATATCTAAAGCTCAGTTATCCTAGCAATGTGATACAATATCTTAGGGGAACACCCAGCTTAGGGCAGGTCATGCAGAGCCTTCTTCTGAGCTACCCATTTTCTATTCATCAGTTTCAGTGTGTGTGCTGTAATCACATGACACAATCTGCTAAGTCCTGACAACTGTAATTCTTTGCAAAATTCAGCAGAAGCCAGGTGCCAGTGGCTCATCCTGCAATCTTAGTACTCAGGAAGCTGAGATTTGAAGCTAGCCTAGGCAGGAAAGTCTGTGAGACTCTTATCTTCAGTTAACCAGCAAAATGCCAGAAGTAGAGGTATGGCTCAAAACTAGCCTTGAGCAAAAATCTTAAGGAATAGAACCCAGGCCCTGAGTTCAAACACTAGGAACAGCACAAAGAAAAACAATATATATATATATATATATATATATACATATATATAAATATAGGATCATCAGCCATTAATATACAATCCTATTCCAATAGTATTTGAATACTATAAAGAATATTTAATGCAGAGTAAACAGAATTCCATGGCAGCACAATAAAATCATGAAGTGTTGAAAGTATTAGTGGCTGCTGTATTTACATCTGGATTGAAGTTTTGCAATTGCTTATTTAGAATCAAAAATCACCTTTCTACAAAGGCAATTCACTTTGAAGTTGGTCCTTTAAGTCTACAGCCTCCTTCAGAAGTTCAGAGGGAGAAAGTCGATAATGAAATCATCCTCTCTAGTTGACTATAATGAAATCATCCTCTCTAGTTGGCTATAATGAAATCATCCTCTCTAGTTGGCTTTTGAAAATCCTGATGGGGAGAACTTTCGAGTTTGCAGTAAAGCTCATACCTAGTCTGGCCAGCAGAGGGCATCAGGACCACGGGACATTGCTAGAGTGAGGCTCGTATTTTAAAAGAAGGATCTCAGTTGGGGTGCAGAAAGCTGTCACCAGTGGAGGACGGGGAGGGGGGGAGTATTCCTGAAAGATGAAAAGAAAGGTCTCTTCTAAAAGATCTTTGTTCTGCAGTCTCTCCCCCATCCCGGGGTGCTTTATTGGCTAGTGAATACCACATATATTCAGGAACGAGGGTACTGGGGGGCTGGGTACAGAGCAGACCCTGTAGGGGCCCTGGCCTGTGATTGGGTGCCTGGCCTCACCTGACCCCAGTTCTGAGGAGCAGGGCAGTGGCAGGTATCCCAGACCCAAGCTCCACGAGTCAAGGCCCCAAGCATTCTGCACAGGCTCTGTCCCCAGTCAGACTCCCCCTACGGGACACAGATGGAATGACACACTTAGGAAGAGTTCAAGATGTGGTCACAGAACCCGAACCAGGAGCTGGGGCCTGTGGGCGTGCACCTGTCACACTCCGGTGGGGGGGGGGGGGCTTCCACCAAATTCACACATCCACGTGCTCTCCAGGTCCTTCCAGAGAGGGAGGTGTTCCTTTCGTGGTCCTTAACTATCATGGCACAGAATACAGCACCACCATCCCAGGCTCCCTCCCCGCCCCCTCCAGCTATATTCCTAGTTGCTACGTTCCTCCAACACCAGCTTGCTCTCCCACGAGGCCCTTCATTGCTGCTCTTTGAAGACCCCAGACTTCCCCTCTTGTCCACTCACACAGCAGCAGTCAACCCCTAAATGCCTTTGATTTTCCTCTTAGCACTTACCACCGAGCCCCATTCATTTCCCGGTGGCCAAAATACTTTCAATATCATATCCATGGAGGCAGGATTTGCGTGCCATTTTTACTGAAATGTATTAATTATCTCTACATGCCGATATTCCCCCTCAAACCCCCGCTCCTAGGTCACTCCTACCCCACCCCCAAATCTGCTGGCTAGTCTAGGTACAAGCTCTGCTACAAAGTGGGAAGAAAATTTTGCCAGATTAGGAATATCAAAAGCTAACTAGAGAAAATGGTTTAATGATTGATTGAATGAATGAATAAATGAAAATTGAATTTTTATGAATTTGTATAGAGTACTTAGACAAGATTCACCTCCCACTCCAACCATATAACACCTTTCACCCTTCTGCAGTCACACAACCCCAAACAGAACTTGTTATACCTTCCTGCCGTTCACTTTTTTCCTTTTTGTTGGTGCTGGGACTTGAACTCATGGCCTGAGTGCTGCCCCTGAGCTCTTTCTACTCAAGGCTGGTGCTTGACCAGCTCTTTTTCTTTACTTTTCTCTTTCCTCCTTCTTTCTTTCCTTCATTCTTCCTTTCTTCTTTCTTCTTTCTTTCCTTTTTTTTTTGGTGGCTAATTGGAGATAAGAGTCTCACAGACTTTTCTTCCCAAGATAGCTTCAAACCGTGGTCCTCAGATCTCAGCCTCCTGATAGCTAGGATTACAGGCGTGAGCCATCAGAGCTCAGCTCCGGACATTCGTTTTAAAGGACGTAATTGCAAATATGAGCGCAAACACATGATATTTGACTTTCTCCATCTAGCTTATTTGGTAGATGGATCAGGTTGTTCAACCTGATGATCTTCAGTCCCATCCACTTTCTTGCAAATAGCACCGTTTTGTTCTTCTTTATACCTGAATGATACTCCATTGTGGATAGCAGTTTTTGTGTATGGAGGTGTGTTGTTCTCCACCTGGAACAGCTCTGAGATTGTGGGCACAGTCTTACAGCCCTCCAGTCTGAGGCCAGAGGCTCCTACTGTGTCCAAACAGAGCAGGCCACCACCCAGCAACATGTAGGTTCGAAGATTGGCCTGGATGGGAAAGAAGTGCTCTTTATTTGTGTGTTCATTTGCTTGAAGATCAATGCCAACTTTCCTACTGTCTTTAAATTTTTCCCTCTCCTAATCTGTAAGATTTTTAAGCACTTTTGAAGGATGACTTGATCATACATTTTCAGGTAAAATAAATCAGGGCCAGGGAAGTAAAGACTCTTAAAGTCACACAGCTAGTAACAGCAGAATTAGAAGAGCAGAACCCAAGACTCTCCTTAGTGCCCAGTGCCTTGGGAAATGACAGCTTGTTTGCAGAGCTAGTCCTGGTTCCATTTCAGGGTCAACATATTAATGATCCTTTACTAATAAGCCAGGAGCATAAGATGTTTCACAATGGTGGCAAATTGAATGTGGAGAGAAAATAGAATGCTTTGTGACACACCACAATAGACAGGCATATTGGAAGTCATGTGACTCTTCACCCTGGCTTCTTAAATGATGGTTGATCTCTGGCCCCTGTGGAGTTTATTGTCTGGCCCTAAACAAAACACTTGTTCCAGACCACAGACTGTAGCTAATTAGCCACAACTACATTTCACATGAAGTTTTGGAGTTTTTTCCATGATACTTTCCCATGCAGCAGGAGACTAGGCACTGTGTTCCTTTGTGTCTTCCTAATTAAATTGAGTTGTAATTGCTTCTTCCTCTCAAAATGAAGACTCAGATTTCATCACCAAGTTCCTATATTCGTGTAATATCTGAACTAATTTTCAAAACCCTGACACAATTAAGTAGCTTAGTGGCCTGTACCCTGGGCGTAATTTTGAGGTGGATATTACACTTCCTGTTGGACAATAATCATCATATGTTTATCCAGTGACATCTGGGATAGAAATATTGCAAGAAGTACCAAGAACAGTAGACTATAATGGTACCCCTTGCCACTGATCACCAGACTTTTCCATCTGACTTTTACATACTTAAAAGGAAACTATGATGATTAATTGAACCATTTTGGCAAAAAATATAATTACGGATTTTGGCAATCAGAAGTATCACGTCAATAACACCACTCTATACAGTACAGCTGTAGCTAACAGATTGCAAGTGGAAACACATAGAATATGCAAACTGAAAAAGGTCTCAGAGCTAATCTGATGCAAACCCAAATCACATCCATTCTTAACTACTTACAGGAGCAAAATCCCTCTTCTGTTAAATGCCTACATCCAGGGCCTTGAGCCCCTAAATCTATTTCTCCTACTTCAGCAACAGCACCACAGTTTTGCTTTGGGAAGTCGCCATCCGCCCAAACTGGTGGAGAAAATCTTGGTGGGGGTTGGGGAGAGACTGTTCCTGAGGATGCTCTATGCCACCCTAGCCGGGAACTGGGCTCTGAATATGACACCAGCCAAGGGCTCTCTCACTCACTTTCACTGTGTCTCTCTTCTCCCTCCCTCTTTTCTCCTTGCTCATCTCCCTTTCTTCCCTTTTGATCTCTCTCCTTTCTCCCTTTCCTTCCCTCCCCTCCCCCATTCTCTCTAGCTTCACCACCCAGAAGAAGATGCTATTTGTCCCTAGGGGAGGTCTGAAACATCCTGCAGTTCCTGACCCTGCTGAGAGTCTCACTTACCCCGGTTTTGGAGCTTGTGGCTCTTGGGTTTTCAGCTTTTCTTTTGATTTCTGTGAACCAGTCTTTATTCTCCCAGGAACAGCCCTCATTTGCTTTTTGTTTTTAAAAAAAAGTCAGTCAGTTACTGTTTACCTGGCATTCCTGGGCTTTGGCTGATCCATTCTGGATTACTTCCGTGTGTTTCTGCTGCCTTCTGCCCTCACCAGACCCGACTTCTATCCAGCATGGGTGGAATCCCCAGAACCAGGAGCTGTGCCTACATCATGTGAGGCTTCCAAAAACTACATATTGTCAGGCACTGGTGGCTCAGGCCTGTAATCTTAACCACTTAGGAGGCTGAGATCTGAGGATTGAGGTTCAAAGCCAGTCCAAGCAGATAAATCTGAGAGACTCTTATCTCCCAATAACCAGTTAAAATCCAGAAGTGCATTTGTGGCTCAGAAGTGTTAGAGTGCTTGCCTTGAGTGAAAAAGCTAAGGGAGGACACCCAAGTCCTGAGTTCAAGCCCCAGATCTGGCACCACAAGAAGACAGGAAGGCAGGAAGGCAGGGAGGCAGGGAGGCAGGAAGGCAGGAGGCAGGGAGGCAGGGAGGCAGGGAGGCAGGGAGGCAGGAAGACAGGAAGGCAGGAAGACAGGAAGGTGGGGAGGGAGGGAGAGAAGGAGGGAGGAAAAGACAACCTATATGTCACATGAATGACTGGTGTGCAATCCCTAAATGATCCTGTTGTGAGATCTTCCTGGCTGGGATGACAGAATGACAGATGGAGGAAATGAGATGTTTTAGTCTATTTCATTGAAAATGTAAGCTTTTAAAAGAAAGCCAAGCGCTGGGGGCTCACACCTACTCAGGAGGCTCACTACCTATTCAGGAGGCTGAGATCTGAGGATCACAGTTTAAAGCCAGCCTGGTCAGGAAAGTCCGTGAGACTCTCCTTTCCAATAACCACCAGAAAACCGGAAGTGGCACTGTGGCTCAAGTGGTATAATGCTCACCTTGAGCTGAAGAGCTGAAGGACAGCATCCAGGCTCAGAGTTCAAACCCCACCACCACCAACAACAACAACGATGAAAATAAATTAATTAAAAAGAAGTAAAAGAAATGGAGGGAAAATCTGAGTCTCACTGACTAAAGCACAGTCTTGTTTTTCTGCCAAATTAGCCTTAAAATTGAGCAGCTGGGCAAGCAATGGGGAGGCCCTGGTGTCAGAATGGGCTTTTCTGCCCATTCTGCCTCCGTGGCTAATCCCCCCAAGCTGCAGTTCCAGGGTTGCAGCCACCGTCTTCCACTTCTAAGTCCAGCAAGCCAGGAGAACGTGAATAAAAAGCTTCCTGGAGATGATCCATTGAAAATTGCCTTCATAATTTTTGCAACCATGCTGTAGAATCCTTGGTAGATTTGTTTGTTGATACCGGTAATAGGACTTGAACTCAGGGTCTAGGCACTGTTGCTTAGCTTTTTCACTCAAAGCCACGGCTTCATTTCCGTTGTGATTGTTGTTTCATTCTATTTTGTTTTCTGTGATTAATTGGAGATGAGAATTTCATAAATTTCCTGCTTAGGCTGACTTCAAACCTTGAGCCTCAGATCTCAACCTCCTGAGTAGCAAGGATTAAAAGCATGAGCCACTGGGTAGATTTAAAGTGGACCTAAAACTAGTCAGTGTAAAAAAAGAATTGAGTTGCTTGACAAAAATCATAATAAATGATTTTAAAATGGGCAAATGACCTCAGTAGACATTTTCCAAAAGGAAATATACAAATGGCCAACAAGAATGTAAAACTGAAATTAGTGTGTCAAAAATACAGCTGCACCCCGGTTTGCTGTCTCACAATTCCCAACAACCAAGTCAAGGAATTAACCTAATTGTCCACTGATAGAGGAATGCATAATACAGTTGTGTTTATTTACACAATGGAATATTATTCAACAATGAAAAGAAGGAAATCCCGTCATTTGTGACACAACATGGATGGAACTGGTGATCATTGTGTTAAGTGAAATAAGCCAGGCAGAGAAAAACTTAAAACCTCAATCCTCTTTCTGTTACTACAGGGAGTGGTGGGTTATCATCTCCCTGAAATCTCAGTGGCTCTAATGTAAACCAAAAGCACAGCCATTTGGGGAACATTTGCATATGCTAGAGCCTCTAGGCTTCTAGCTTAAAATCAAGGGACATTGGTCATTTTTGTTTGTTCACATGCAGAAGATACAATATTGATCTCATAGAGGTAGAGAGTAATCAAATGCCAGTGGCTCACAACTGTTGTCTTAACTGCTCAGGAGGCTGAGACCTAGAAGATCAAAGTCTGCAAGGCTCCATCTCCAGTTAACCAACAAAAAGCTGAGCTGGAGGCATGGCTCAAATGGTAGAGTGCCAACTGTGAGCAAGAAAATCTAACAAGGGTGAGAGGCCCTGAGTTCAAGCCCCAGTACTGGAAGAAGTAGGGTATAGAATAGTGGTTCCCAAAGGTAGAAAAGTCAAGAAGGGTAGAAGGAGGGTGGAAAATGGGTACTAAGATAGTTAGAGGAAAAGTCTAAGTCCTAATGCTCTTTCCAGAGCATTTACAATACTTTACAATACAATATGATACTTTACAATACAATAATTTACAGTACTTTATTCCATATTTATAAAGAAATAACAGGAGTTTGAAAGTTTGTAACCCAAAGAAATGTTTGATAGGGTGGAAATGCAACTGACAGTCAGCCCTCATTAGTGGATTTATTATACGTGTTTTTGACTGAGCATCATAAAAAAACTGAAATTTCAAAAGTAAAAATATGATTAGGAAATATTTTTTGTTGTGTATATAAAATTAATTTTCACAAATGACTTACTAGCCAATATAGTATTATCTCTTTAAGGGATAAATTCATAATGCTATCTTACCCATGACATTAACTGTAAACTTCATTGCAAATATATCATTTGTAATTCGTGAAAAATAAGATAAAAAACCATGTATTACCTTCTAGGAAGATTCTTCTGAAATTTCAAGCAACCTTCTCAGCATGAATTGTAACTTGTAAACTCTATGGTCATTTTATGGGGACAGCAGTGACGGCTCAAGGGAGGTATCCTTCTCAGACCTTCTAGTCCTCACCAAAGTCTTTGAAAGCAGTTACCTCTATGAAAGCAGTGACATAAATCAAATGAGATAAAAGCAGAATGGGGGGTTAAGCCAAGACAAGAAAATGAGCCATAGATTTAGGCTAACCAGCCTAAATCTTGAGCATATCAGTTTATAAATGTGAGAAAAGCAATTTTATTCCACTGGGCTAGGTAAGATGGAACAGAGACTGAGATAATATGTGTCATTTTGATTATTCTTAATTTACTAATTCAAGTTGTCTAATATTTTGTTGTTTCTCTCTCTAAGTGAAGTTGCAATAATAGTCTCATAATTTAAAAAAAATGAAATTCACACTCCTTTAAAAAAAAAGTGTTTATGTCACATTGGTGGCTCACATCCATCATCCTAGCTCCAGAAGAGACTGAGATCCGAGAACTGTGGTTTGAAGCCAACATGGCCAGGAAAATCCATGAGACTCTTCAGCTAACCACTGAAATGCTGGAAGTGTGGCTCAGGTGGTAAAGTGCCAGCCTTGAGTACTGAAAACAACAGGGACTGTGCCCCAGCATGGGCACCAAAAACAAATACATAAAAACCAACCTTCATTATTCATTTCTGCGAGGGAATTACACAGCTCTCTCAATAAAAGCTCTCATTCGGTCCCACCTTTATTGTCAGTTGTGATCAGCAGATGCTTGTGTGACCTGCTGCTATTTCTGTGCTTCTACTAATGCACAGTCCCTAGGAAATGAGGTAAAAATTAATGCATTTAGTTGAAGTGATAAAGGGAAATTTTGAGATTTGTTGAACAGTGGCATGTCTCTTGCACAACTTGCACATGCTTGGATCAAGCATCCTCTCTACCCTGAGCACCAACCTCTCTACCCTGAGCATGTACAGCGTGGCCTCAGTAGTACTCCCCTGGGAACTCTAGACCTGCAGACATCAAGGGTCTACTCTACTCTGATTTAACCTTTATCCATTATATTCACCTATCAAGGTATCTCTATCCCATAAATATGTGAGCAATAATAGTTACTATTAAAAAAAATTGGTTGTGGGGCTTGAGCTCAGGGCCTGGGCACTGTCCCTGAGCTTTTTGCTCAAGGCTAATGTTCTACCACTTTGAGCTACAGCACCACGTCCCATTTTCTTGGGGTTTATTGGATATTAGAGTCTCACAGACTTTCCTACCTGGGCTGGCTTTGAACTGTGATTCTCAGATCTCCTGGGTAACTAGGATTACAGGCATGAGCCAGCGGCACCCAGCTCAATTAAAATTTTTAAATGAAGAAAAACACTAAGGAAGGGAAGGGTATGGTGATAGGAAATATTTGACCATTGGGTACAGATAAGTATAATTGGTTGAATATTGGAGACATAAGAACATGATCATAAGGCTGAACATAGTAACACATTTGTCATTCCGACTACTCAAGAGACAGGGATGGGTAAGATCACAGAGGCTAACTCAGGCAAACAGTCAGTGAAAGCCTTTCTCAACAAAACAATCCAAGCCAGGCACTGATGGTTGAAGTGATGAAGTAAACATTTGGGATTTGCTGAGCAGCAGCTGTCTTTAGTACAAGCTGGACATGCTTGGGTCAAGCATCCACAGTGCAGCACCAGTCTTAACTACTGTAATCTTAGCTACTCAAGAGGCTGAAATCTGAGGGTTGTGGTTTAAAGCTGGCTTGGTCAGGAAAAGTCCAATCAACCACCAGAAAGCTGCCAGTGGAGCTGTGACTTGAGGGTAGTGCTCTCGCCTTGAGTGAAAGGCACAGGGACAGCACCTGGCCCTGAATTCAAGTGCCAGTACTTGCACACACTAAAGAAATCCAGGTGTGGTGGTACACAAATTTGCTATACAGATACACAGGAAGTGGAGGGAGGATTATGGTCTTGGTCAGTCTCAGACAAAAGCATGACTCCCTCTCTGCAACATAAAAACTAAGACAACTCAAATAACAAAATCCAAAAGGGCTTGGCATGTAACTCATGATTGCCTAGCAAGCTGATGCCCTGAATGCAAGCCTTGATACTACAAAAGAAAATAGGAAGATGGTCACAGACCCCCCCCACACCTTGGATATGAAATAAGACTTTAATGGGTTAAAAATGATGCAAAAACAACCATTGAGACACTATTGAGTAAATCCATGCCAGTTGGCTGTGACATCACAGAGGTCTTGACAGATGTGTTCAGGATGGCTGTATGCTGTGAACATCTGTTGAGAATGCGATGCTGAATCACTGGCAGGCATTTTTCTTCTGGCAGAGTATCAGTCCTTTGCGGAAGGTCCCACCACCCTCTCCTGTTACACAAGCTAGGAAAGGGAGGCTTATAAAAGGTAAGGAACTTACCTTTTGCTTACTTGGTAATCCCAAGACTACAGACTTCAACTACCTAGTGTCACTGGACACAGGAGAGGATTAGTGGCGTTTCCCTTTCAGAGCAAGGCCTCCTCACTGAGGGTCCTTGACTTTGATTGCAGGATAAGAATTTCTGGACAAGTCAGGGTAAGAAAACTTGGCGGAAGCTGGGCGCTGCTGGCTCAGGAGTCTGAGATCTGCAAATTGAGGTTCAAAGCCAGCCGAGGCAGGAAAGTCCGTGAGACTCTTATCTCCAATTAACCACAGAAAACTGGAAGCGGTGCTATGGCTTAAGTGGTAGAGTACTAGCCTTGAGCCCAGGGACGGTGCCCAAGCCCAGAGTTCAAGTTCCACAACCTACAAAAAGAAAAAGGAAGGAAGGAAAGGAAAGGACGCTTGGCTGAGCTTTGTTGAGTAAGCAAGCAAGCAGACCAAAAGCAGACCGATGGCAGGGGCACACTTTAACAGTGTGGGTGCTCTCACAGGGAGATAGCACAGCCCCTTGGCTGTTATGGGTATTTGTATGGTAAAGGCAGGAGGTCTGGCTTCAACGTTATACAAAGCTAGGTGTTTTGTCTTTGCTCTAATCACTCCTGGTGTTACTTTCTGAGTCTCTGGATGTTTGGGGGGGCATTTCTTCCAGGTGAGCATGCATCCTGCCAGATGCTTATCCTTGAGATAAGGAGACACCCTGTTGTCCACATTTGGGGTAGGAGGTTGCTTAAGTTTTGGGGAAGCATTTTTCTCAGGAAGGCATATATCCTGTAATGCAAATGTTGATTTGGGGGGTGAGAAATGCATCCCTCAGAAAGGAATGCATTCTGTCGTCTCTCTTTGAAGCAAAGATGGCACTCCTCTGTTTCTAAATACCATATTTCTGAGTTGCCTGCACCAGGCCTCATTTTTCTCAAATTATCCTATCTCATTTTCCCCTAAATGACTTTGGTCCCTTAATATTAAGGGAAGTCAATGAATGAATATTTCCTGTATTCGCCTGCAAGCTGACCAGACCTCATTTTCCCTTTGTCTATTCCGCTTCAATAGAAACAAGTTCTAATGCCAGGGAAACTGAGAGGCCAGTGAGTTCCACGTGTCACTCACATCACAAAGGTGACAGGAGAAATTCAGGAACAGTTCAGGCAGGGAGGACACCAGAGTGGTACTTACGCATTCAAATGCCCTACCTCCGGTGAGCACCTGTTTGTATCCTGAAGCGCTTCTGCTCATTTCCTACCCCTTGTCAGTCCCTCACTCTGTGGCTTCCAAACCTCTCCCTGTCCATGCTCACCACCCACCCTACCCGCCATTCCAGAGGAGCAGATAAACCCGAGAATTGGCTAGTGGTATTTCTGCTCATGTCTCACACAAAAAAGTAATGGGAAGCCTTTTTCATGTTCATCCTGGGGCTTGAAGAACTCAGCGCTGAGTCTGTTACTGAGCTTTTCCGCTCAAGACCTGTGCTCTACCACTTGAGCCATAGCTTCACTTCCAGCTTTTTGGTGCTTAGTTGAAGATCAGAGTGTCACAGGCTTTCCTTCCTGGGCTGGCTTCAAACAACAATCCTCAGATTCAAGCCTCCTGTGTAACTAGGATGAAAGGTGTGGGCCACCAGCATCCAGTAAAGTGTTGCTGTTGTTTAACCTTTGAGAAAGCAATCTAGCCTTTGAATCCTGGAGAATTAAGGTTACCCTTGACCCAAAAAAAACTTAAGAAATTCAGAGAGAAGAAACCCTATTGGGCACTAGTGGCTCATGCCTGTAATCCCTGCCTAATTCAACCTAAGTAACCATCAAAAATCTGAAAATGGAGCTGTAGCTAAAGTGATAGAGTGCCAGTCTTCAGCAAAAAGTTAAGAGGGGAGTTCAAACCTCAGGATGGACACAAAAGGAAGAAAGAAAAAAAAGAAAGGAAGGAAGGAAGGTAGGAAGGAAGGAAGGAAAAGAAAGAAAGGAAGGAAGAGAGAGAAAGGGAGGGAGGGAGGAAGGAAGGAAGAAAGAAAAGAAAACTAACATCTAAAGGTGTTACTCCTCTTCCTTAAGACACTTTAGTCAGGAAATGGTGCAGTAGCTCAAATGGTAGAGTGCTAGCCTTGAGCTGAAGAACTGAGGAACAGCGTTCAGGCCCAGAGTTCAAGCCCCATAACCGACAAAAAAAAAAAAAAAAAAAGACACTTTAGTCACCCTCTAATGGAGATCATGTTTTCCAAAGATGGCTGCCGCATTCTCTCCCATTCCATGTGCTCTCTGCAATGCTACCTTCCCTGTCTTTCATCAAAAGGCAAAGACTAATTCCCTTCTCCTCAGATCTGGGCTGATCTGAGTTACTACTATGCGAGCCCGGAGGCTAGAGCAGAGGGATCTGTGCAACTTTGGCCTGAGTCCCTTGATATACTCCCTCCTCTTCCTTTCCAAACCCAGCACACAAGTTTAAGGAGCCCAAGCTAGGCTAAGATGAGGCCACCTAGAGTTCTCCAGGATAGCCTAGCTGAGCCTACCTAGAAGCCATGTCTACCCAGGCTTCAGAGAAGTGAGAGAAGCCTCCAAGGACACCAGTCCCCAGTCATTTGGTCTATAAATGGCTATTTGGTCTTGGAGCTAAGGCTTAAGATACTATATAGGAGGCACAGGCCATCATCGACAGTATGGTTCTTGAACGTTCTCTGGCATGTGTTTCAGGCTTGATCCCCCAGGTGCACTAATAGGAGACAGGGAGCCTTTAAGATGTAGGGCCTCAGGAGAGGTTGTTAGGCCATTGGGACGGTGGCCTTCTGAGCCACTATATCCTCTTCATGATATCAATGTAAGTAAAAACCAGAGCTATTCCAGAAGATACGGTTGGGAGGATTGAATAGTTCAGGGGTGACCCAGACAAAACGTTCCACAAGACCTCATCTCAACCAATAGAAAGCTGGGTATGATAGTGTGCAACTATCATCCCGGTGACACAGGAAGCATAAGAAGATGGAAACCCAGGTTGGTCTGGGCAAAAGCAAGACCTCTATTAAAAAGAAAGTGAAGGCAGGGGACCAGGGGACTCTGCAGCAGGACTAGAAGAGGGCAAGTGGCAAGATTGGTAGCACGTATAACAGACCAGAACAGCACAAGTGTCAGGAAGGGATGAGCTCCAGCATCAGGACAGGGAGAGAGGGAGGAAATGCAGCCCAGCCAAGGAATCCCACAGTGCAGATCAAAACAGACTGTGAGCTGGAGGGAGGAGGAAAGCAAGGAAGCCACATGTTAAGCAGAATGTGAGCAAATCAGGGAACAGATGATAAGGCCCAGAGTCCAGAGGCCCACACTGGAGACTGAACTCAACCCTCCTCACCTGTGCTGGGGAAAGTAGCAACCACCATTATGACCATAGGAACCTATTGCTATGCTCCCACCTGCTGGCCACAACAATATAGACATTGAGGAGAAAGAACATTTCAGGTACCCTACCTTAATTATTCCTTTTTATTCCTCTTTGATTTTCTTGTCATTCTTACCAATAGGTAGGTCATCCAGATCCTCCCCCCCCCAAAAAAAAAACTCAACAGAGAGACATAGAGAACTAAATGACACAATAGACCAAATAGACTTAACATATCTACAGAGTATTTTATCCAACAGCTCTGAAATGCACGTTCTTCTCATCAACCTATGGAGATTTCTCCAAAATAAATCATAATTTAGCCCATAAAATAAGCCATAGCCAATATAAGAAAAATAAAATAACTCCCTGTGTTCTATCAGACCATACTGGAATAAAACTAAAACTCAACAGCAAAAGAAAATCATGGAGACTGAACAATATATTATTGAATATGGAGGAGGATCAAACACCTCTGGGAATCTAACAAAATTAAAACACAACCTACCAGAACCCTTAGGACACAGCAAAGGAAGTGTTAAGAGAAAGATTTGTGCCTATTAGTGCTTACATTTTAAAAAAACTCAAATACTTAGCCAAATGATGCTCCTAGAGAAACAAGAACAAACCAAACCCCAAATTAGCAAATGAGAAGAAATAATAATTAGTGGAACAAAAAAATCAATTAAATGGAGACTGAAAAACAATATAAGCAATGAAACAAAAAGTGGGCTCCTTGAAAGATAAATAGGATAGACAGACGCTACCCAATCAGACAAAAAGGAGAAGAAAAAAAATCAAAGTTAGAAGCCTGGCACCAGTGACTCATGACTGCAATCCTAGCCACTCAAGAGGCTAAGATCTAAGAATCAAAGTTTGAAGCCAGCCAGAGCAGCAACGTCTTTAAGACTTCCAATTAACCAACAAAAAAGTTGGTCTGGAAATATAGCTTAAGTGGTAGAGAGAGCACCAGCCATGAGCTAAAGAACTGAATACTGGAACAAAATTTTCTTTAAAAAAGGCAAATGGGGAAAAAAAGTGCACAATAGTATTAGTGGAGTCAAAAGGTTCACAAAGGAATACTTAGAAAACCTATATTCACATTGGAAAATCTACAGGAAATGGTTAATTTCTAGATGCATTTGACCTACTGAAATTGACTAAGAGGCTATAAATGACTTAAGCAGATATATAATAAGCAATGAGATTGAAGCAGTTAATAGATCTAAAAAAATTCACTCTCCAACTCTTTCATAAAATAGAGAAGGAATTGTAGGTTTCATGAAGCCAATATATAAACCTCATCCTAAAACCAGACAAGGACACAAAAACAACAAGAAGAACAAGGAAGAGAATATAACTTGATATTTTTAATAACCATAGATGCAAAAATTCTCAATAAAAGTCTTATAAATTGAATTCAACAACACATTATAAAGATCACATAGTTGATGTCAGTGCCCTGCATCTTGTATATACATTTTTCTAATTTGGGGAGAGGAAGGAAAATAAAATGTTGAAATAAGCATACAGGTTGACCCATTGTAACAATGAGATGTACAAGACACTATGTAGAAAACGAACTTTACAACTTGGGTGGGGGAGGAGTTGGGAAGATGGGGAGAGAAGGGTTGGTAGGGGAAAAGGAGGAGGCAAGAATGCTCAATAGGAAATGTACTCATTACTCATGTAACTGCAGCCCCTCTGTACAGTATTTTTACAATAAAAAACATTTAAAAAGACCATAAAGTAACTAAACTGGTTTCATTGTAGGATGCAAGGATAGTTTAACAAACATAAATCAATAAATGTAATATAGCACATAAATAGAAACAGTGACAAAATTCACATGATCATGGCAATTGATGAAGAAAAAGCCTTTAAAAGCATGTTTTCACATCCTTTAATGATAAAAGCTCTGAAGAAACTAGGCATAAGAGAATTGTACCTCAGCATAATAAAGACTATATATGATAAACCAATAGCCGATAGCATACTTTCACTCAGGAGAAAACTAAAATCCTGTTCTTTGCAGTCAGGAATAAGACAAAGGCATCCACTCTCTCACAATGTTATTCAACATTGTGCTGGAATTCCTAGCCAGAGCAATAAGACAAGAGAAAGAACTAAAAGGGATTCAAATGGGGGTCAAATTATCCCTATTTACAGATATGATCCTTTACTACCAAAAAGAAAAAAAAAACTAAAAATTTTACCAAAAGAAAAAAAAAACCCTAGATCTGATACATGAATCTGATAATCTAATGGAAAAATTTCCCATGTTGATGAGTTGAAAAATACCATGAAAATGGCTCTACTACTAAAGGGATCCTAAAGATTCCATGCAATGGCCATCAAAATTCCAATGGCATTCTTTGCAGAAACAGGAAAAACAATCCTAAGGTCCTGTGGAATGCGGATAGAAATACCAAAGATCCTGAAGAGCAAAGGTAATCTCAAGCCAAAAGAGCAACACTGGAGATACCATCCCGCCAGCCCAGTCCCCCATCCTGCAGTGAATGCCCCGGGGAGGGTCTTGCCTGTTTTAGATAAGCCAACCACAGTCTCACACATTGCCTAAAGGGAGAAGGTCACAGTGTCTCAGGTAAACCCACTATCCTGCAGCCACCGCCCAGAAGAGGATCTTGCCTGTTTTCAAACACACCAATCATGATCTGGCAAATTGCCCAAAGCTGTCTATGGCAGCTCTGCCCTACCCTGGCTGGCTTCTTCACCTTTCTTCCCCAGACCTGCCTGCAGTTCACACCCAGCTTGGAGACCGCAGGTGTCTATCCAGATGGAGATGGAAGTATTGATTCCTCCAATGCCACCTTCATCTGCCCTTTGCCTTTCCGACAGTGGCTGAGATCGTGGGGTCAGTCTCTTCTCTGGAGCGCCCCGTAGTGGATGGTGAAAAATTACCCTGAGGTGAGTGACTGCCCCCTGGTGGATTGTTTCAGATCCTATGAGGGTGGTGTCCCACGTTTGCTAATGAATTTTTCACCCAGAATAATTGAAATTGCTCTCTCCAAGTGCAGGATTACCCAGAAGTTGGGGTAGAGTCCAACATTCCTATGGAAAGTTTTGTCTTGGCTTGAACTATTGTAACACTACACAGAAGTCTTAGGGAAGACTGCATTTGGGAACAATGTCTGAGAAAGCAGTCAGGCCTCTCCTTGACCTAGAGATTATCATGGGCTTTGTGCTTAGAAGATAGGAAAACGTTTGCCTTTGAAAATTATTTAGTTCTCTCTCCTATTAAGATGCAGCTTATATCATCACTTCCTTTTTTACTCCAAAGTCAATATTTGACACACAAAGATGAAGTTTGTCAAAGTGAAATGTAGGGGGAAAAATCATATTTGGAAGAAGTATTGGCTCTTCAGATTATGTGGAAAATATTGTGCTTCTCATCGATTATTTAAGAAACAATCAAACTTAAACCTTGGTAATTGATCTTTATACAGACAGAATCACAAATTATACATGATGCCTACAATTCTCTTCTACTGCAATGGTCAGGTCTATAGACTATCCTGTGCAAGGATAAAGCCAGGCCCACCTTAAACTTTGCTATTTTATACTTTGCAACACCATTTTACGTAGTCTCCCAATAGTCACAAAGAAAGAGAAGATTTGATGAAAAGTAGTGGAGCAGGCAGCTCCCCCAGGTCACCCAGCTAGTGAGTAAAGCATTGCTCTGAGCCGCTCTCCTTTCCCTGAGCTTCCCTGATTGCTCATCTATTCTTCGTGAACTTCAGATCATCTCACTTGGCCTTACCTTATTTGTTGTCATTACAGAAATAACTTGGAGACAAAGTAACACACTTCCTTTCAGAAATAGAATTAGTTCCATTCATCTCCTAAAAT
The DNA here is from genome assembly GCF_000151885.1 of Dipodomys ordii. Taxonomy (NCBI): domain Eukaryota; kingdom Metazoa; phylum Chordata; class Mammalia; order Rodentia; family Heteromyidae; genus Dipodomys; species Dipodomys ordii. Next base: position 2,444,143 of record NW_012267318.1, on the reverse strand, counting down.
GTCAATGAGTTGGTGATGAAGTTGTCCTGTGGATGTGGCCTTCCTGCTCCTCTTTACCTTCCCTTGGAACTGCCTCAGCCTTCAGTCCAAGGTGCTCTAGCGTGTGGTGGGTCATAAGAACAGGGGTTTCAGGCCACCTGTGAGCAGATCTAGCCCACAATTGCTCCAAAATCATGGAACTCATTTATCAGTGGGGATTTTCTGAAGATTATATTGTCAAGGATATAAAAGATACCATCAATGTCTTTTGAATTTCATATTAGTGGAGGATTTGCCTGGTTATATTCCTCCAGATTGAGAGGTATGTAATGGCAGGACACAGGGCTTATATTCAACCTTTGGTTCTAAGGCTGAGCATAGGAACCTGACACTGAATGGGCACACAATGAATAGGTGTAAATGTACTTGAGTTGGATTGCAATTCTCTAGGCCTTGCTTATCCAGGCATAAGTAGGGAGAACAGATGAGGAATGAGATAAAGCTGACCCACCATGCACTCTCAGCTGGCATCCCAGTTTGTGTTGTTTCTCCTCTTTCTGCTTGTCTAATTCCCACAGCTGTCTTATCTTCATTCCCCCCACCCCTCTCTCTTGTAGCCATCTACAGTTATGAGAAGATGGGACTCCAAGGAAGCTGTTCCCAAAGACCACCAACACTAAAATGGTTCATTCCAGTCAGATAGTGTAGCCATCTGGTTCCCAGAAGCAAATATTCTGGGATGGTTATGTGTCATTTATATATCCTAATGTGTACATAATCACTTTATAGGGAAAAATCTACTCAATTAAAATATTTCTCAGGATGGTCAACATTTACACATGAATTTCTTTAGAGTTAGAATATGGCTGCAGTACATTATGATGTGTTTTTACTTTTCATTGAGTATTATCTCTAGCTACACTCACCATGTTAATAACTACATACTGATGTTAGTGTCACATTTGCTCTTCATTAGTTATTGGATTCTTCTAACTTTTCAACTATGAATTGTGCTATGATAAATATATTTGTGAAAATTGTCTTTTAGTATTCCTTAGGATCTTATGCTGTTCCAAGAAATAAGGTAACCAAGGTAAAGACACACACACACACACACACACACAGCCATTTGACATTATAAAAATAAGAGGAAAAGTAGGCTTTATGTAACAACATTTTTAGGCAAGAGTTTTAAAATGTTGAAGCCTTGAATGAAAGACATTGTAAGAATATATTTAGACCATCTCCTAAAGAATAAAAATAATGTATTTATTGTTGTAACTCCAGTGATTCTTGGACAGCAAATTTATAACAATCCAGCTCTTTATTTTAAAATTGTTAATTAATGTAACATAGCATTATACTTTCTTAACATGACTTTTGAAATAAAGTTGCATATGTGTCTATAAAAAAAGAATGAAAATAATGTCTTCTCAAAATTGTAATTTATTGCCACAGTTAAGGCAGATTGTTTTGACTGATATATATGGAAAAATGTGGTTTCTTACAGGCATGTAAGAATATGACCAATAGATATTAACAATATAGAAACTATTTGAAAAAAAATTCATATTATTACATTTAAATTCATTGATCTAAAAAAAAGAAGAAAAAAGAAATAACTTCATTGATCTGTCTTGAACTTTGTATGGTTCTTTAATCTATTCATAATTTTATTTTGTAAGGTTTTTTTTTGCAAATGAGTTCTGTTCTTTTAAATATAATGTTGGAAATACTTTTGTTTTGAGTGGTACTAGAGTTTGAACTCAGAGCCTTGTACTTGATAGGCTATTTTTCTACCACTGAGCCACCTCCAATCCCTCATTATATAATTTTGGTGCTACATGAAGATTTTCTAGATATTGAAACATTTTATTTTCTAATATCAAAACTCACAGTGGCCTAGTTGTATATGGCTACACTGAATAATTCTACAAAATATTTCAAAAAGAATTAACATCAGTACTCAAATTCTTCCACTAAATTAAGGAAGAAGAAGAAACACTTCTGAACTCTTTGTGAAACCAGAATTTACTCTAATAAAAAAAAGTCAAAAAATTTGTAAGGGAACAAACTATGGTCTAACATCACTGATGGAAAAAAAAAATACTACAGCCAAAATTTGGCAACACGTTAAGAACATTACACACCATGACAAAGTGGGATGTATTCCTGGAATGCAAGGATGGCTCAATATATGAAAAGCAATTACTGAGATACACTTCATTAACAGGTTGAAGGACAAATACAACATGATCATCTCAACTTATGTTTTTAAAAAATTGACAAAAGTCAATGCCCTCTCACAGATAACATACTCAACAAATTAGGAATGGAAGAAAACTGAAAATCTGCCATAAAAAAAATTCTACTGCTAACATCATATCATTAGTGAAAAACCTGTTTCCCTCCAAGATCAGGAACAAGGCAGGATGCTTAAGCCCATACGTTTGTTCAATGTACTGTTAAAGAAGTCCTGTCCAAAGCAAATTAATGTGCTCATGGTGGGAATAACATCAAAATGAGAAAGGAGAAAGTAAATTATTTTTTTTATAAATTATATTCTCATTATGCTCTTATATGTAAAAAACAAACAAACCCCTGAAGATCATAGACAGACAGAGGACAGAGAGACAGAGGACAGAGAGAAAAGAGAACTAATAAATTTGGCAATGTTCCAGAATACACATCAATTGATTTTCTACATACTAACAATAATTCACAGGGTAAATATGAATCCTATTTACAATAGCAACAAAATACATACATATATATGAATAAAGTTACCCAATGAGACAAATGACTTGTACACTTAATTATGGACATATTACTGAAATGACTTTTTTAAAAACACAAATAAAAGGAAAAAATACTGTCAATACTGCTAAAATATCCATACTGCCCACAGATTCATGAAATCGCTATCCAAATCCTGATGGTTATATTTTGCAGAAGAATGAAACTGCTAAAATTCATGTGGAATCTGAAAGGACTCCTGAAAAGCTGAAACAATCTTGAAAAAGAACAAAGCTAGAGGCTTCATACTTCCTGATTCAAAAATTAGTTTACAGTGCTGCAGCAATCCCAACAGTATGATTTGGGCAGAAATATAGACCAACAAAAAGAATAGAGATCCCAGAAATAAACTATCACTTCTGTGGTTGTAAATGTCTGACAAGGAAGCCAAGTTCAAAGAGTAGGAAAATCAGGTCTTTTGACAAATGGAATGGGAAAATTGGATGCCCTTGTGCAAAAGAAGAGACATGAACCCTTACTTTACACACATGAGACAATTCAAAATGGGCTAAGCATAACACTTAAAACTAACAACCTTTAGAAGAAAACATTTAAGTTTTATGGATTGGATTTGGCAAGGATCTCAGCTATCACTCCAGAACAAAGGAAACAAGAACAAAAACATAAATGAGCCTCCACAAGACTTACAGAATGGGAGAAAAGGATTCATAGCTACAACTTGTAAAGAATTCTTGCAACTCAACAAGTAAGTAAAAATGGGAAAAGAATTTGAATGGACATCTCCTTGAAGAAGACATGCAATGGCCAACAAGCATATGAAAGATGCAGCCAGGTGCTGGTGGCTCATACCTGTAATCCTAGCTACTCAGGAGGCGAGAGTGGAACTGTGGCTCAAAGTGGTAGAGCACTAGCCTTGAGCAAAGAGAGTTCAGAAACAGTACCCAGACCTGAGTTAAAGGAGGAAGGAAGGAAGGAAGATGCTCAGTCACACTCATTTAAGAGAAATGCAAATCAAAACCACAATAACTACCTTACATCCATTAGAATAGCCACTGTCCGCAAAACAGCAAATAACAGGCATTGGCAAAAATTCAGAGCAGTTGTAACTTTTGTGGACTACTGTCGGGAATGTAAGTTATCGCATGTACTATTGAAAACAGTATGGCTGTTGTGTTTGTAACCAAGCCTTTCATCTCTGTCACAAAATGCATGTGGAAAACATCGTAAGGGAGGAAGATTTATTTTGGCTCACAGTTTCAGAGGTTTTGGTCTGTGATCACTTGCCCCCATCAGTTTGCGTCAGTGGCAAGATAGAACATCATGAACAATAGAAAAACATCACAGTTGAGTGGCCATGTGAAACAGAGATGTTAGCTCATGCGGTGATGGAGAAATAAAGAGGATGGACCTAATACACCTCCAGTGTATGTGTGTTCCCAGGAATCCACTTTACAGGTAGGTCCTACCTTCTACCCTTGAGCTATGAACTCATCAATGGGTTGATTCACTGAGGTCAGCATCCTCATGATCCATCTACCTCTCAACAATGCCACCAGTTAGGGACCAAGCCTTTAACATACAAGCTTTTGGGAAGACATTCCATGGCCTGACTTTAAGGTTTGTTTAAAAATTAAAACTAGCTAGGCACATGTAGTTCACCCCTGTAATCATTTTCTGAAGTATCCAAACTCTTAGAAACAGAAAGTTAAATGGTAGTTACCAAAGGCTGGGTAAGGAGATATTCAAGTGTGAAGAGTTTTGGTGTTGCCAGATGAAAATATTCTGGACGTCTGAGGCATGAGGGGTACACATACATCACATATTAGTTTACTATTACATAGTAAGATGGTAAGTTTCATATTTGTGGGGTTTGATACAATGCAAAAAAGAAAAAGATACAAGATATATGCGAGTGGGGGAAAGGGAGAGGTAAACAGGCAACACACAAATGGCAAAAGAATGCTAGAATCTTTCTACGCATCCTGAGTTCATGGCCGAGGGCCCTGTAATCCAGGGTAGACCAACAAAAGCATGAAAAATCACTTGATCTGAGTTTTCCATGGCACAGAAACCTTCATAGGGAAGTAAAGACACATAGATGATTAAACCTGGACAATCTTATGCTACCTGGGATGAAAAGTGGGCAGTTTGGGAGAATACCATTGGACACAGAGTATTACCCAATGCTAATAAACCAGGAGTACTCAGCAAAGCCTGTTTGTCAGATTCTTCCTTGAAACCATCACCTTCAGAGACCATGATGCCACCATCTTCTGGGCACAAAGAGGGTATCCTTCACATGAGTGTCTTCTGACCTGCTACCAGAGGTCCTTTTTCGATGAGATGGTCTGCTTGAAGACAGAAGTCCCATTCTCTCATCAAGGGTGAGAGTGATCTTCCTATGCTGTAGCTTTCTCAAGCACCTTCAGCCTCAAATATAGTCACATATTACCTAACAATGGGGTATGGTCTGAGAGCTAGGTTGCTAGGCAGCGTTGTCACCATGTGAACATCATAGTGGCTATTCACAGAATGTGGCTATGACATAACCAGGCTGTATAATCTTATAGGAGCCATCAAGATTTATGGGGTCCATCACTGATCAAAGCATCAGGACAGCAGGCCTGACTGACTTAGTATGCCAAGAAGCCCTATTTAGAGGAAGCATATCTGATAAGGGATTTTTAGGTCAGTGAAACTACAATAAACATTTATATCTCCAAGTGACAGCGGTGCCCACTGCGGGCATTTCACCTCTCAGTGACATCTGACAGCCTCAAACCACAGGAATGATTAAGTTTAGATGCACACAAGAACTTGTAGCACAGATTAGTTAATAGGATTTCCTAATGATGCTGTTTATCTAGCCCCAGGCCATTTAGTAGGACAACCAAATGCCCAACCAGAGGAAACCATAAAGAGTTAAACCTGCCTATGAGCCCAAAGGCTGGCCTAAGCCTTTGAACTTCTTTTTTCAAGACTAGACAGGGTAGGAGTACTTTAAATGGAGGAAACAGGAAGTGCCTAGATAAAACGTTTGTTTGGCTTCTTGGGGGTGGCTGGGATGGGGGGCGGGGAGTTGGTCTTTCTAGAAGCACTCTTCCGGGAAACCAGACCTTTCCCACCTACAGGTTGAAGTTTCCTGAGAAACACATAAATAACCTCTCCCTGGCATAGTGCAAGGGATCGGTTAGTCAGAAGAAGGGGTGGGGGGGAACCTGCAGAAAGGGAACATGGGCCTCTCTCACTATCAGAACACAGGAAGGAGGAGATGAGGACTTTGAAGAAGGGACATGAAGAAGAAATTGGTGTGCAGGCTGTCGTGTGAAGATTTAAACAGGCACACGCATAAAAGTAGGGCCAAACATAAGAGCCTAGACTTTGCTTGCCAGGGCTGGGCTCCGTTTGCCTTGTTGAAGAACCAGATTCCGGAAGGAACTGCATCTAAGAGGAAGAGCCCGCTGGGCTGAGAACCTGAAATTGAAGCATTCTCAAATCACTCCCTTTTGTTCCTGGCTCCCCACCAAGAACCTAGAATAGGTTGGGTTTTGTGGAAGACAGTGCCCCCTAGTGGAGAGTTTCCCAAAGCGCAACCCACTGTGGAAGCGTGAAGGCCACAGGACAAAAGAGGGTTATTTCCAATGGGGTGGCAAAAATGTATTGCTTCTTTGATGCCTATAGTCTCTCCATCTTCCCAAATACCAGATGACATCAAAATATGCTACCTACAACCTTATTTTGAAGTTACTTTCAATTCACCATGGCATTTATGTATCTTCCCCCTTCTCCTGGATGAAAATTATGTGCTTTTTTTCCCCATATTTTACCCTAAACTCCTTATTTAGACCTCTCTGCCTTCTGCTTCATTTCCTCCTCCACTTCCCAGTAAGCAACTTCTCTTCTAAGTGGGTTGAACCAGCTTCCTTCCTACGTTTCTCTTGAGCCTCCATGTGATAAACACTGCTCATAGGCAAAAGTGCCAAAGGAAAAAAAAATTGTTCAATATACTTGTTAAAGCAGGACAAGGCTGACTTTATTTAAGATCACTGAAATAAGTATAAGGGCCATCACCCAATGGAATTTTGTAACATGAGACAGAGACTGAGTTCAATCCTAGTATAGTCACTGCATGGGGTGGGGGCAACCTGGGGGAGGGTTCATGGATGGAAAATTACTAAGAGGAAGAATTATGGGGAAGTGGAACTGTAGCTAACCCCGCCCAATAGGAGGGAGATGGTGACAAATCAGAAATGTTACAAGACATAAAAGTGATCAGATGTATAAGTGTGGGAGTTTTGCTAAACTCCCTCACTTTGCAGGAGTCTATTATAATTTTACAAGGAAGTGCATAGGCTGACTTAGGAGTAACTTTGTACCTAAGGCTTTTTTTGTCTGTCCAGCAAGATGTCAATCACTGAAGCAATGAGTTTTGCAAAAGATAAAGAATTATATTCATGAAGTATCAGGGAATTGAGGATATATATATATAAAGAAATAAGATTAGTCAGGTCCTGGTGGTTCACACCTGTACTCCTAGTATCGCTGGATACTGAGGTCTGAGGCTCAAAGCCAGCCTGAGCAGGACAGTCCGTGTGACTCTTATCTCCAATTAACCAGCAAAAAGCCAGACGTGGAGAAGTGGAGCTGGTGGCTTAAGTGGTAAAACACAAGTTTGAGCAAAAAAAGCTGAGGGAGAAGGAGAGCTCCCTGGCCCTGAGTTCAAGCCCCAATACTGGCACACAAAAAAAGAGAGAGAAAGAGAGGGGAAGGAAGGAAGGAAGGAAGGAAGGAAGGAAGGAAGGAAGGAAGGAAGGAAGGAAAGAAGGAAGGAAGGAAGAGAGGAAAGGAGGGGGAGGGAGGGAGGGGAGAGGGAGAGAGGAGGAAGGGAAGGAAAGTAGGAAGTTAGTTGAGGCAGACAGAAGTAAGGCTTGGTGATCTGCACATGCGCACATTTGGTTGCCCTTCTTGAGATGCTGCTTAGAAAACAGTGGGCTTATCATGATCTGTGGGTGTCTTAGCATGATGTCAATAGCTCACTCACTTGTACAAGCTTCAAAGAGTAAGTTACTTCACCAGGTTTAAACTAGAAAAGGCTACCTCCAAATCTCTAAGCAAACTAAGCAATCATTTCCAAAGCATCTGCACCTCGGAAGCACTGCAGGGGGCTAGCCAGGTTACTTCATTGTTTACCAAAGCAACTTCAGGAGCCAAAGCAAAAGCTAGAAGTAAATTAAGTTAGGGGTTAATTCATTCAGGATTTCCCTGGGATTCCAAACAAAGCATGTGACCAATCTGGTCCTTAAACTTCAATGAGGGAAGAAGAATGGATCAAACCTTTCAAATAAGTTGTGTGTGTGTGTGAGAGAGAGGGAGAGAGAGAGAGAGATTTTGTTCTTGAGACTCCTTACAGGCTCAGGAAACTGACTAAAATTCAGCCAAGAAAAAAAGAAATCTTTGTCAGGACCCATGTATCTTTCTCAGTGGTCTTTTAGTGTTTGTCAAAAGCTTAAGCAGTGCTGTCGTTAACCAAAATAGTAATGGCTGGTATTGGTTAAGAACTTGGTCTCATGTCCCAGGCAGGATTAGTGGGAGGCAGAGAAAGTCCTGTTGACCTGTTGCTAGCACACAACTGGCTATATAACCTAGCAAGTGAGCACAACCTAGAAAAAGTAGGGCACTTCCAGTGCAAAAGCCCTATAGAATATGCTGGCAGGGCAAGAATGTTTGCTTCTGCAGCTTGCTAAGACTCAGCATTATTCGTCACTCAACTTAGTGCCCAGTATTTGAGAGAAATATAAGTGGTTTTTTCTTTAAACCAAGAATTTTGAATAGAAATTTGTAATAGATGTTTCTCAATGCCATCATTCAGCCAGGCACTGGTGGCTCATGCTCTAGCCCTAGCTACTCAGGAAGCTGAGATCTGAGGATAGCGGTTCAAACCCAGCCCAAAGGAAAAAGTCCATGAAACTCGTACCTCCAATTAACAACCAGAAAACTGGAAGTGGCGCTGTGGCTCAAGTGGTAGAGCGCTTGCCTTGAGCTGAAGCACTGAGTGACAGCGCCCAGGCCCAGAGTTCAAGCCCCATGACCGACAAAATAAATAAATAAATTGTAAATAGGATTTAATGACCATGGGTCAAGGAGTAGACCAGCTGCAAAAAGTGATCAAATCCCATCAAAACCAACCCTGATGACCAACAGAACATCATGTGCGCCTGGAATCCAAAAGATCTTCCTCTGAGGATGCTGCCTTCCCACCATGTCCTCTGCCAGTTCCATGTGGTAGAAGGGGGTCTGTCCTGACAACTGTACCGAAGATTGGGTGGGAGGCACGGGCCTGGGCATGTCCTTCAACACTGCCAGTGATGCCCTGGTCACCTACATGATTGCACACATCCTGGGCTTGCAGCCAGGGGACTTTGTACACACTTCGGGAGTTGCACATACTTACCTGAATCACATTGAGCCACCTAAAATTCAACTGAAATACTTTCCCCAAAGCTCAGAATCCTTCAGGAAGTTGAGACAATGGATGACTTCAAAGTGGAAGATGTTCAGATGTTGAAGGGTACAAGCCTCATTCACTATTAAAATGGAAATGGCTGTTTTGAGCTATTTCAAAGGGACTATTGCAAGGATGTTGCCAGACTTTAGCAACCCAGGTGAAAGTTAATTCTATTCTAAAGGAATAAACAACTACAGTAGGTCAAAATCTGTGCATGACATCAGTTACTAGGCATCAGTGTTGAAGGATGTTGCTGTTTCTTTTAGTAATGGAAGGCATGTTGCGTTGGATGAGTTCACTGCATGAAATGAGGAGATGAGTCAAGTACAGACATGCAGCAGTGTTTCCATCCCAGATGCTCATGAAGGCTGGTGACATTCACTAACTGCAGAAGCTATTTTTCTAAATTTAATAACAGCATAAATACTAATGTACAGGGTGCTTATAAATGTTTATAAAGTTATCTTTTGTTTTATATGTTGTTGTAATAAAGATCCGTTTGCTGTAGTCTAACTATAAAATATAAAGTGATTCCTGTAGATCTGATCACTATGAAGTCGACCTCAGACCTATAGAAAGGGCGGAATTAGCCTAGACTATCCTCATTTTCCATGTCAGAGCCATGCTGCTCCTGGCACAGGCTCCGGACACTGGAGGGAAATGGCAGCACCTGGAAGATCGAGTGTAAGATGTTTGCAAGAACCCATGGAAATCTCACATGGTTTTTGTCCTGAAAGATGTTTGTATTTTGCGGAGTTTCTGGAAGCCACATTAGGTCATTGAAGAGAGAATAACAGCTGGGTGTCACCCTTGACAGCCAGTGTAAACACTGCATTCCCAGATCAAAGAAAACTAGACAACATCAGGAATTACATCATTCAAACTTATTAAAGAAATGCCCCCAGATGGACGCCATGGCTCACGCCTGTAATCCTAGCTACTCAGGAGGCTGAGATCTGAGGATCAAAGTTCGAAGCCAACCCACGCAGGAAAGGCCGTGAGACTCTCATCTCTAACTAGCCACCAGAAACCAGACATGGAGCTATGCCTCAACCTAGTAGAGCACTGACCTTGAGCTCAAGGATAGCACCCAGGCCCTGAGTTCAAGCCCTATATTTGACCGGATGTTCCCAGCTGGGTACTTATGGCTCACACCTATAATCTTTGCTATAATCCTTAGGAGACCTTGGTATGAAGATCAAGGTTCAAATCTGGTCTGAGCCGAAAAGTTCGAGACTCATCTCCAGTTAACTGGCAAAAAGCTAGAAGTGGAGCTGTGGATCAGGTGGTAGAGTGCCAGTCTTAAGCAAAAAAGCCGAGCTGAGTAGAAACAAGAAACCCCAAGTTCAAGCCCCAGTACATACACACACACACACACACACACACACACACACACACGAGCACGCGCGCGTGCTGGATGCCAGTAGTTCTTGTCTGTAATCTTAGCTACTCAGGAGGCCGAGATTTGACAATTGAAGTTCAAGGCTATCCTGGGCAGGAAAGTTTATAAGATTCTTGTCTCCATTTAACCACCAAAACGATGGAAGTAGAGCTATTTCTCCAATGGTAGAGCACTAAATTTGACAGCACCTAAACCTTGAGTTCAAGTCCCAGAACTGACAAGGTGAGCCACCAGTACCCAGTTATTATTTTAAAGTCCTTGAAGTTAAAAAAAAATCTTGTATAATTTCCTCTTCTCTTTTTTGCCAGTCCCAGCTTATTTCAGAGTGTTTTTGGTTTGTGTTATGGAACTCGAGTCCATGGTTTCAGAGAGCATCATGGCAGGAGCATGTGGTAGAGAAAGCCTCCTTGTCTCATGGTGCCAGGAAGCCAAAGACAGAGAGAGAGAGAAAGGAGCCTACAGCCAGGCACTGGTGGCTCACACCTGCAGTCCTCACGACTAAGGAGGCTGAGATCTGAGGATCAGGATCGTGGTTCCAAGATAGCCTGTGAGACTCATCTCTAGTTAATCACCAGAAAACCTGAAGTGGTTGCTGTGGCTCACAGTGGTAAAGCACTAACCTTGAGCAGAAAAGCTCAGGAACAGTGCCCCATGACCAACAACAACAAAGAAAAGCAAGAAAGAACAATATCAATAAGGAAGAAAAAAAGAAGCAGCAGCAGCTAAGTGTATTCAGCATTTTGTATGAGTGAGCGCAATTTGCTGAAGGCATTGTAGATGCTATTTCGTTTTAGCTGCACAAATTTCTATGCTGCCATTGTACTATAATTGTGGCCTGAGGCCCACAGAGGCCAGTGGATGCAATGGTTCCACCTCTCAACTGGGCTTCCCACACCTACCTACCTAAGATGCAATATTCTCGGGCCTTACAGTTGCCTCAATCCTCCTCCTTCTCCTCCCCCTCCTCCTTCTTCCTCTTTTGTGCTGGTCCTAGGGCTTGAACTTTTGTTCTCAGTTTCTTTTTTGCACTCAGGTCTGTCACTCTACCACTTGATCCACACCTCTACCTCTGGCTTTTTTATTTTTGGTGGCTAATTGGAGATAAGAGTCTCATAGACTTTTCTCAAGCTGGCCTGGAACCTTGATCCTCAGAGCTCAGCCTCCTGAATAACTAGCATTACAGTTGTGGGCTACCAGCACTGGAAACCCCAACTCTTTGCAAAGAACTTTTCAGGTATTAACTCACTGCTCACAAAAGTAGGCAATGATATTCATTATTAGCCCCTTATTTTACAGAAGAAGAAAGTAACCTCCAGAGAGACTAAGTAACCTGCCCAGGACCATCCAACCAAGCAGTGCTAGAACAGGATTTAGACCCAGGAAACGGGAGCTAAGAAGTCAAATTTTTGTCTTCCTTTTGCAGTACTGGGGTTTGAACTCAGGGATTCATATATGCTAAGCAAAGCAGACTATTATTTAAGCCAAGACCCAAGACTTATTTTTCAAATAAGGAATTATGCTTTTTGCCCAGATCCCAGCTTCAGACCTCAATCCTTCTTATCAAAGCCTCTGGTGTAGCTGGGATTATAAACATGCACCACCACACCTGTTGTGTTCATTCAGGTGGCCTCTTAAAAGCCATCTTTCAGACAGATGCTGGAGGCTCATTCCGATAATACTACACCTCAAGAGGCTGAAATTAGGAGGATTTCTGAAGTTGATTTGGGCAAAAAGTCTGTGAGATTTCATTACCAATTAATCAGAAAAAATCCTGGACTGAGCTCTGAGGATCACAGTTCAAAGTCAGCCTGGGCAGAAAAGTCCCTGTGAGACTCTTATCTCCAATAAACTACTCAAAAAAAAGCTGGAAGTTGTGCTGTGGCTCAAATGGTAGAGTGGTAGCCTTGAGTACAGAGAAGCCCAGGGATAGTGCCTAGGCCCTGAGTTCAAGTCTCAAGACCAGAAAAAAAAGAATACAAAATTAGTTTGGTAGAAGAATGGTAGAGTTCTAGTGAATCTTTGAGGTTCTGAGTTCAAGTCCACATACCAACAAAAGAAAGAACAAAATTAAGCTGAAATCTGAAGACTAGGCCAGTAAGAAAAGTCTGTGAAACTCTTCCAATTAACTATCAAAAAGCTAGAAGTGGAGATGTGGCTCAAATGGTAGAGTACTAGTTTCAAGTGAAAATGCTAAATACAACACCCAGGCCTTGAGTGTAAATCCTATTAGTCTTTTCTCTCTCTTTCTCTCTCTCTCTCTCTCTCACACACACACACACACACACACACACATACTAATAATACTTAAAATTATTTCAGCTCCACACTGACCAACTAGCTCTTTAAGAAGATGAAAAAATAAACCATCATGTTGGATATAACTATTGCCTTCCATTTGCAAAATCTCTCTCCCTTCTATTCCCTCTCCTATTCCACAGTAGAAAATGAGATACAGACTCAAAGGAAGTTTGCTGGTTGTGTTTAGCTGAAAGGCAGTAAGTTCATTGGGATAGAATAGGTATGCATGCACACACACACACACACACACACACACACACACACACATACACACACATTCATATCCTTGGCTTATCACAGGCTTATTCACAGCTCATAATACATGTGCAGTGAGGGGGTGGGGGAGGAGTAGTGATGAGTTGTTCTTCTCATTGTTCCATTAAAAAAAATGAAGTTGAGGAGCAGATGGAGGGTCCCTATGGGTCAGTGTTTCCGTAATTTGGGGATCTGGGAACAGAGCTACACACAAAATGGTGATGTTGCTTCCCAGACGTGACAATGGGCCACTTTATGCACCAAAGCAAGTCACAGGATGTATCCAATAAAAAGAGAACTTACTATGCACCCAGAAAGGAAGAGAAATAGAGTCTTCACGTAGGTACAACACTAATAACTAAAATAACCATAAATGCCATCAATGAAAGGAAATTGGATAGTGGAAGCATAGGATCCCCAAAGAGGGGCCCCTTAACTGTAGCTCTCAGACTAAAGACCCCCCTCACAGAAGATTCTCAGGAATGACGGTGTTAAAAAAATAGTACTTTGACTCTAGTGCCCTTTGTTCATATGTAAGTAATCCAAAGCCCAACTTAACCAGTCAGAAACCATCACGTCACCTATACGAAGGCACTATATTGAAATGATCCCAGAGACCAAGATTTTTCTTGTTTGCTTCTGATTTGATATTGGAAAAAACTTCCTTCAAACTCCCACCCCCTTGTCCAAGCCCCAGACTATCTGAGATCTGCAGCTGCCACATCACTGTCTGTTCAAATAATATAATGTGCCTCAGTTTACCTTTAAACATGATAATGTTTCAGCTGGTTTACGTGTACCTAAGGAAGGAGACTGATGGAGCTGGTGGTCATCCGTGAAGACTGAGACAAAGACAACAGAAACATAGTGCTCAGTCATCAGTTTAAGAACTTTCCCAGCCAGGCACCAGTGTCCCAAACCTATAATCAGCTACTCAGGAGGCTGAGATCTGAAGATTAAGATTCATAGCTAGTCTGAGCAGGAAGGTCTGTGAGATTCTTATCTTCAATTAACCAACAAAAGGCCAGAAGTAGAGGTGTGGCTCAAGTGCAAAAGCTAAGGGATAGCACCCAGGCCTTGAGTCCAAGTCCCAGTACCACCAGCATACACACACACACACACACACACACACACACACACACACACATCAAAAAAGTCTGGTCTTGCCACCAGCAGTACTAGCAGTGCCAAGGAGAGAAGTCATTCTTTCAATAAGTGGAAATGAGGAGAATCAAGGATTTCTGCAGCCTGCTTTAGACTTTCCTTCTTTTTGAACAATCAAATTAGCTCCAAATAGCCAAAGAATAATTCATCTGCTTCACAGCCTTAAAATGTTTGCATGCGTAGAACTGCATGTTCTGAGGAGAAATCAATATTAATACACCTCTGTAGCCAACTAAAAGTACATGTTTAAAAAAATCCGTTTTATAATGCTTCTTTTTTACAAATAACATTAAATATGTACTATGTATAATTATTATAATTAACTATTATGTTATGTATTATAATAGAATCAAATTATATAACAGTATCTATTTTATAATATAAATTATATCATATGTAATAAATAGCACATGGCATAATAGCATATCAATGATATATGTTATTTTCTATACAATATATAACACATATTTATATATACTATTTTTATCTATATATACTATAAATATACTTCTATATAAGACCATATAATATATAAATATAGCCGGGCACCAGTAGTTCACACCTGTAATCCTACTCAGGAGGCTGAGATTTGATGATCCTGGTTCAAAGCCAACTGGGGCAGGAAAGTCTGTGAGACTCTTATCTCCAATAACACCCAGAAGTGGTGCTGTGGCTCAAGTGGTAGAGTGTTAGCCATGAGCTGAAGAGGTGAGGGGCAGCGCCCAGGCCCAGAGTTCAAACCCCATGATGAACATATATATATATATATATATATATATATATATAATTTTATATATTTATATAAACTAGCACAGAAACATACAAGTCTGCTTTTCTCTTCTGGCCTTCATTTCTTTCTGAACACTCCCCTACTAAATAAACTATAAATAATTCTTATGCTTTCTTCTTTTTAAACAGCATCTGTTGTTATAGGGCCTCTCCTTGAACCTAAGGTGGGAAGGAGAGAGATTTCTCTTTATCTCTGGCATCAGCGATGTCACCCATGGTTCTGGTCGCAGTTATGTGTGGCCCCCCCACGAGTTCTGTCCCCGGAGGCTGGCTGTGACCCACGGTTCTCCACCGCCTTTAAATAATGCCCGGTGAGGCTGCAGAGACAACGTTCCTAGGTCACCATGGGGCCCGGAAGCGATGTGACGTTGGGACGTGATGCTATACTCATTTTTCCGAAATTTAAAAAGAAAAAAAAATCTGCGAAGAGAGAAATTATGACTCGTCTGCACAACAAGCTTTCATAAACATCCCCAAATTCCAGCAGCAGACAAAAGGCGTGAGTCACACCGCGCAGCGGGGCGTCGCTGGGACAGGGAAGTGGCCCTTGTGAACACTGCTTCCCTCCCCAAAGCTGGGTCTGGCTCCCAGCGGGTCTGTAGGAAGCTGATAATGGGGTGTTTCATTAATGGGGGGAGGGGGAAGCTCGGTTTTGATCAAGAGTGTTTCCTTAGCTAAATAGGTTAGATTCTCAGGCCTTGATTTGAATTTTTACTAGATGGTGATTGAAGAGACTGAACCTTTGACAGGATGGTTCAGAAGAGGGAAATCTTTTGATCTTATAGTCTCCTGTGGGTCCTCGGGATGAGGTCATCCACAGGGGTGTGGTCTCAGCCCCTCCAGCTCCCCCCACCACTGCTGTGGTTTTTTTAAAAGGTAAGGAAGGTCCTCACACTACCGCAGCCCTGGCCTACCTGAGATTGTTGCGGGGTACAACAATCCCTTGTCTCTGAGGGTCCACTTGGACTGAAGGAGGGTTAGGAGTCTGCACTTGACTAGCACTCCAGATGATGCTTTGGAAGGGACCTTCCTACTGAGTTTAGAGAAACACTGATTAAAAATCAATTTCTTGCTGAGTGCAGGTGAATATGCCTGTAATGCTAGCTGAAATCTGAGAATCGCAGTTCAAAGCCAGTCTGGGCAGATAAGAGTCATAAGACTCTTATCTCTTATAAACTACTCAGAAAAAGGTGAAAGTGTTGCTGTGGACTAGCAAAAAACAAAAAAGATCTTGCTGGGCACCAGTGGCTCACACCTGTAAGCCTTGCTACTGGAGAGGCTGAAGATCTGGAGAAGAAAAAGTCAGTGAGATTCTAATCTCCAATTAACCAGCAAAGAGTCAGAAAGTTGAAGTGTAGCCCAAAGGACAGAATGCCAAACTTGAGCAGAAAAAGCCAAGCGAGAATGCAAAGCCTTGAGTTCCTGAGTTCAAGCCCCAGTATCTGCACGCATGTGTGTGCGCGCACACACACACACATACACACAAATCATATCCAAAAAATAAGAATATTGATGAGATATGCAGAAATTTGGGCTGCTGGTGAGAACGTAAAATTATGTAGCTCCTGTGAAAAACAGTATGACAGTTCATCAAAATTAACTAAAATCACTGTGTAACCCAGCAATTCCATTCTAGCTATAAACTCAGAAGGATTGACGGCAACATTTGTATGCTGGTGGTCAAAGAGGTGTTTGTATGTTGGTGATCAAAGTGGTATTATTCACAAACAGGTAAAACCAGCCCAAGTCTTATTGATGGATGAGTGCATAAATAAAATGTAGTCTAGACTACAATGGAATATCACTCAGTCATAAGAGGAAAGGAAATTCCTACACATGCTATCACCTATAAGAACTTTTGTTGTTGTTGTTGGTCATGGACCATGAACTCTGGGCCTAGGCACTGTCCCTCACTTCTTCAGCTCAAGACTAGCACTCTACCACTTGAACCACAGCACCACTTCTTGTTTTCTAGTGGTTAATTGGAGATAAGAGTCTCATGAACTTTCCTGCTGGGGCTGGCTTTGACCCATGATCCTCAGATCTCAGCCTCCTGAGTAGCTAGGATTACAGGCATGAGCCACCGGCATCCCGTTATAAAGAACTTTATGCTAAGTAAAATAAAAGTCTCAAAGGAGTGCTGGAGGTATAGCTTGAGTGGAAGAGTACCTCCCTAGCGAGTACAGGGCCCTGAGTTCAAGCCCCAATACTGCTGAGAGAGAGACAGAGAGCGACAGAGACAGAAAAGCAAAGCAGTCACAAAGGAACAAAAAATACCATTATATATTCTCTACTCATAAGCAGAACCTATATTAGTCAAGTTCATACTATTCAAATGTCAGGGAGGGGTAAGAGGAATAGGAATTACTGAGGATTTCCCAAGATGAAAAGCATTCTGGATAGTTGATTATAATTCCAAACTGATGGAGACATAGCTAATGCCACTGCATACTTAAAATGGCGATGATAGCCATTTGACCACAACATTTTAAGTAATAAACAAAAAAACCACCAATACCCCTTACAGGAAAAGAACATTGCACAAAGAACACATAATTCATTCTGAGATTCTGTTTTTCAGTCACAAGATAGAAACACCATGAGTCAAAAATGTTCTTAAGGAATCCAGGACTCTTAGAAGTCAAATGACCTTTGTCAGGGTCGGAAAGCTAGAACACAGAGCACCCCTGATGTGAATCCAGGAAGCTGATCCTAAGGCCTTCAGTGCTCATCCTTTGGTCCCTCTGGCTCATTTCTGTTTGTATGTGAAGGGGGGAAAAAAGAAGAGAGTATTTTGAGATTTCATGTTTGGGTTCTTAAAAGATGTGGGAAATTCAGGAGAGGCCATTACTGTGAGGAGGAGGAAAAAGGAAAGTGATTTCTGGTTGGAACTGGTTCATCATCAGAGCTGACAAGAGGATGATGGGAAGCGCAGGGGGGGGTGTGGGAAGTGTTAGATTGTGGTTAAAAGTGGAGGCAGCAAGTTATAAGAGACAGAGGAGGAAGAAGAACAGAAGTCAGGGAGGCCAAGAAGCAAAGGCAGGCCTGAAGAAAATGCCCAGACTGTGTCCAGGAAGCAGACAACCAGGAGAAGATAGCAACCAGAAGAGATAAGGAGCTTAGGGGTGCCATGGAAGCCCAACACTGGGCCTAGTGACCAGGCTCTTCCAGTGGCCATTACCACCTGCAGAGACTCTTTGTCCACCATAAGGTGCTATGGCTCAAGTGGTAGATCATTATTCCTGAGGGGAATAAAAGCGTTAAGAAACATATCTCAGGTCCTGAGTTCAAGCCTCACTAACAACATAAAACCATTTTTAATTGAGACAATTAGTATTGGTGATGTTATATGATCAATAGTGAAAATAACCTTTGGAGTGTCAACAGTTCTATTCTTGGTAGACCACCACAGTTTGCAGCTTTGTCCCAACCTACTGAGGCCCTGGCCACAAGGAAAGGAGAGCCTGCTTTGGCTCCACCCCTCCCTTCACTCCTTTCTCAATTTTCAGAGGTTCTCAGCAACAACCCTTGTAGGCATGCTAGGATTTTCTCTAGCATATCTTCCCTTTTCCTTCAACAGCATTGGAATGAAGAACAAAAATTAGACTGGAGATTCTTATCCTCGGATGGTTTCAAATGATGCTAAATCCAAAGCAGGAGGAGGACCCCAGAGAAGTGTTCGCCTGTCCCAGGAGCTCACACAAACAGTTCATGTCTTCAACCATAGCTTAACACTGTACTTCAAATTCACCAATAAATG
Source organism: Dipodomys ordii (assembly GCF_000151885.1). NCBI lineage: Eukaryota > Metazoa > Chordata > Mammalia > Rodentia > Heteromyidae > Dipodomys > Dipodomys ordii. The sequence continues at coordinate 2,425,234 of NW_012267318.1, read as the reverse complement.
ATTTTAGCATTCTGTCACACACACATTTATCTTCTTGGATAAAATAGGCATCAATGTCTCTATATTGTAGTTGATTTTACCTCTCTATACTATGGTTTGCTTTAAACTTTACAATTACATGCTAAGCACCTATATAATCATCTATCCATACACCTACATAGTATTGAACCTATAGCTTTCATATATTTACACATATGTAATTGTTATCTTTATATGTGCATATAAATCTTGTATATGTATGCCTGTATAAATCAAATACTAGTTGGGAGTGCTCTTTGGAAGAAAATTCTGACGTATGAATATAATGTGTTTTCATTACACATTAAGTGAATAGTAAGTATCAATTATTTCTCATAAAACTTGCTCCAAAATGTGGAAAGAAGCCATTTTCCCTAGGCCTTCCACCTAAATATTTAAGAGGCTGAAAGCTGAGGATTTTGATTCAAAGCAGACATTTCCAAGAGATTTTTATGTCCAATTAATCAGTAAAAAGCCAGAAGTGGAGCCGAGGCTCAGAGTAATAGAGCACCAGCGTTGAATGGAAAGTGTTAAGAAACAGTGCCCAGGCCTGAGTTAAAACCCCAGTAACAGCACACACACACACACACACACACACACACACACACACACACACACACACACACACAAGAGCTTCTGCATAATAATAATATAATAATAATAATAAATTGTCGAAGGTCTGAATGGGTGGAGTACATTATAACAAAGATCCAAGTAATACCTAGCATATTCTAGGGAATGCTCATGTTGAGTTTTAAGTCCACAAATAGATTGAAGGGATCTAAATCAATTCAGTGAGCCAAAGAAAGCTCTCAGCCTGCTAACACCAAGTCTGAATTTTCTAATTTCCCAAGCCAAAATGTGAGTTTCATTAGGGAACCCTAATGAGAGAGAGAAAGAGAGAGAGACCATGTGCAATTTATAGTCTCTGTGGAGTCCCTTCGGTTCTAAGCTGACTTTGGAGTATATAGCCATACTGAGCCTAAATTTCCCTTGTCCCCCAAAGGGAACCTTCTAGAAACTTCCCATGCCCCATAGTCTTAAGCCTGAATAAACACCAAAAGTGGTGGTGGACCAATGCAAGCTGGTGTTGCCTTCACCTTTTGGCTTTAGGACTGTTTCAAATTTCATACTTAGATTACTTTAGTTCTTTTTCTTTCTCTTTGTCTGCCTTCCTTCCTTCCTTCCTTCCTCCTTCTTTCCTTCTTTCTTTCTCTCTCTTTCTTTCTTTCTCTCTTTCTTTCTTAATTTCTTCCTTCCTTCCTTTCTTTCTTTCTTTTTTCTTCCTATCATTCTTCACTTGACTTAATTCTCCCTTGACATTTTGCTGTAAAAGACACTCTTAGAGAAGAAACAAAATATACCCTGCTCTGCTCTGCTTCCAGTAGGAGCCAACAGATGGCAGGAGATGACCCAGTTAGCTAAATCAATGCTTGTTTTCTATCTAATTTTGAGGAGATTTCCTCCTCAATCTTTGAAAGCTTCCTGTATTCATTACCTTGGTTACGTGTTTGGCTCAATGTAACATTTTTTAAAGGCCATATATAGGCCTTCTAGAGGAAACAGGACAGACATAAATATACTCCCTCTTTGTTGAGGCTATAGGTTCTAGGAACAATAGCAGTTGCTTTTGGGGACAGAACAACAGAGACCAAGGTTATTCCTTTTTTATGCATGACTATTATAACTTCATGTTTATGCCATATCTGTTTCTACTCAAAAGTCTGCTTGTAGAAAAATTTTAATATGTTCTTGGCTCACTCACACCAAGACTGGTAAGAGGACCAGGCCAAGATACCTGTAGATCCTGTTCCTCCCCCTGACTCCATAGCTCTGTCTACAGTCCAGACAAACTACCACTGATCCTTAACTAAGGCTCAGGAGTACATAAAGAGATATGAAGAGAGTCATCTATCAGGGGCTACTCTTGGCCATAGCACCTGATTTTGAGGGGGAGGGGTATACTAGGGATTGAACTCAGAGCCTGGGTGCTGTCCCTGAGATTTTTTGCTCAAGACTAGGTTTCTGTCACTTGAGGCATATCTCCACCTCTGGCATTTTTGCTGGTTAATTGGAGATAAGAATCTCAGGGATTTTCCTACCTCATCTGGCTTTGAACCATGATCCTCAGATCTCAACCTCCTAAGTAGCTAGGATGACAGGCATGAGCCACAAGCACTAAGCTAGAACCTAGATTTTGTTTGATTTCCAGAAGCAAAGCCACCATCATCAGATCTTCTCTAGGATGCCCAATGGCCTTCCTTCTGGACATGTCTTTATATGACAATAACAAGTACTAGTATAAAAAGAATTCTCTTCAACTGCTCTGTGTGTGCATGCATGCATGCACGCATGCACAGACACATACACACACACACACACACACACACGCCAGTACTGGGGCTTGAACTCATGGCCTGAGTACAGTTCCTTATCTTTTTCTCTCAAGGCTATCACTCTACTGCTTGAGCCACAGCTCCATTCCAGCTTTTAGCTGGTTAATTGGAGTTAAGAGTCTCACAGACTTTTCTGTCTGAGCTGGCTTTGAACCATGATTCTCAGATCTCAGATCTCCTGAGTGGCTGGGACTACAGGCACAAGCTATTCTCTTCATCTGCTTTGTAATGGGACAAGGGAGTTTCTTTTACCTCATTTGTATTTTGTAGTAGAATGATCTGAGTGGAATTTACTCCATTGTAATGTCCACTTCTGCATTTGATCCCTATTCCCCCAAGGTCTTGCTTAGTGTTCTTAGTTTTCACGAGGAGGGCAAGCAGGGAATGAATAAAATTGTGTGGGGCACTGGGAGTTTGGGAAGGAAAGGAACTAAATTTGGCCTAAGAAAAACAAAAGCAAGAGTTACAGGTTATGAGCTTGTTTTATACTATCCTCAGCCTGTTGAAATAAGGAAGAGCTGGCAGGTGATCATGAATTAGAATAGGCCAATGCTATAAAAGAGTGCGTTCCCTCCTGGATTAAGGCGTCTGCATGGCTGTTCTTGTGAGTGCTTTTCCATAGGACAGAAGTAAGGAGCAAGTGGAGGATGGATTTCTGGCCTGATTTGGCATATGCTACGAGGAAGCTGCATCTGATTTGATTTGCAGATCTGAATGTAGGAATTTATGGATGAGGGAAGACACTGGAAAGTGAAGCCAAGGGATCAGAAGTAACAGCCACAATGTTCGGAGAATCCTGGAATTATGTTGACCTCTTCCAGTTATTCTGACTTGAGGCAAGGTGTTTGGAGCTGTTACAAGCTATTATGGACTGAATTGTGACCCTCCCCTAAATAGGAATTTAGATTCTGCTCTGTGTGTATGTGTGTGTGTGTGCACATGCATGCATGCACCAGTATTGGGGCTTGGGGCTTGAACTCAGGGCCAGAGCTTCTGTCCCTTAGCTGGTTTTCTCTATGCTGGTGTTCTTCTACATGAGCCATAGCTCCACTTCTGACTTTTTGTAGTTTATTGGAGATATGGATTTTCCCCCCAGGTTTGCTTTGAACCATGATCTCAGTTTCCTGAGTAGCTAGGGTTACAGGGGTGAGCCACCGGCACTTGTTGGCTCAAATGTCATTTGTTTCCATCATCTATCACACACTGAAATTCAAACCCCCAAACTGGCACGCATACACACACACACACACACACACACACAAGCACTAGCAGCCTGGTGCTAGTTGCTCAAGCCTATAATCCCAGCTACTCAAGAGGCTGAGATCTAAGGGTCATGATTCAAAGCCAGCCTGGGCAGTTCATGAGACTATGGCATTTTGCTGGTTAATTGGATATAAGGGATGTGGTTTAAGTGGTAAAACACCTGCTGTGAGCAAGCAAGCTGACTAAGAGAGAGGCCACAGTACTGGCCTCCCCCCACCCTCCCTCCCTCCCTCTCTCTCTCTCTCTCTCTGTCTCTCTCACACACACACACACACATAACTCAAACCACTGATATGGAACATTTGCTCAGGGAAGAATCATAGAGAACCTCTACCTAGAGAGATAAGGTTACCACAGGGTTCCTAGCCGTTTTACCAGAAGTAAAATGCAGACACAAGAGCTTGGGCTTTTCCATTAAGTCTTCGAGGAGAGGGAGAAGTCGGTGTCTAGTGAAGGGTGTGCGGAGACTCTCCTGAGGCCTAATTCCTTATCTAAATGTGAGCCCCCAAGAGCCCTCCCTTCCCTTGAGCCCAGAGGACCTCCAGGAAGTCTGCTCATGGAACCACTGAAGGTGTCCTTGGCCAGTAGAGCCCCAGTATCTAGCGGAGGTAACTGTGTATCTTCTACAGCACGCACCTCCATGGAGGCCTCCCAGAATCCCCAGACAACTTTCCCCAATGCCACTGGCCTTTGCACAAATAGATACAGCAAGCCAGGAAATAAGATTCCATGACAGTGGAAAGAAACAGCAGAAAGATCTGTATAAACTTTTTAAAAAGTATTAGGTCCATTTATAAACTAATTCTCCAGGCTATGTATCCTTCACTGTTGCACAGTTCAACAATATAGCAATGTGCTCCAGAAATTAAATTCAGCTCATCTTTCTACTTGGTACTCCATCTTCAGTCATTCGTTTGTTTTCTACTAAATCTCCTCATGGTGAAAAGATGATTCCAGCCACTCCAGATTTCACAATCATACAAATTCCAAAGGTCCATAATCCTATGAAGCTTTTATCACTGTAACCCATCCCAGCAGACTTATTTGGATACTTCATAGGCCAGGATAACCAAAAAAAAGTTACGGAAAGATTAGACTAACAAAGAGCCAACCTCTGTGATTGGACATGGGGAAGTAGGGCCTTGAAGTCAAGGACTTGCATATTTCAACAAAACACAAGTTCTAAAGGCAAAGCTGAAGCAAAGATTGAGTAGCAGGAACAATTAGGGAGAGAGAGGACGCTTCTGTAACCTTCCTCTGCTAGGGTATTGAGCTGTGCAGTTTCCTGATAAGATTTTTCTAACTGTACCAAAAGGTCTGGTTGGCTGACATGGTTGTAACTCTGTTCTTCTTCACCCAGATAGAGACCTCAGCATCTATAAGATAAACCGACTTCTGACATCCTGGTACAGAATGGGCGGCTCCGTGAGCCTCAAGGAAATGTCATTGGATGCAAGCCACTGCCAAGGCAGAGGATCTGGTGAGAAGTTTTGGTTCCATATGAGTCAGACAACAAGACTATTGTCAACTACTGAATTGTGACTGTTGAAAAGCGAAGACAAAAGCTTGGGAAAAGGAGAATCAACAAATGGAAGTTACAAGGAGGACAGAGAGGGTTCTGGCACGGCCAGAATCATGTAGCGTCTGATATTTCAAAGGTCTGTCTTGCCCTGGCATTCCAAGAGAACACTACTTCTCAGAAATCAGTGTGTACCCCTGGCCTGTAACCCCTAAGTCCTCTCTAGCAATAACGTGTAATAGAGTAGTGACCTTACAGCCTGGGCTCCCCTCAGGCATTTGTGGTCTTGGCATACTTATTTTAGAAAGATGAGCACTAAAGTTTGAACTCAGGGTCTCCAGCTTGCTCTACCACTTGAATCATGCCTCCAGCCCTTTTTGGCTCTCAGTTCTTTTTTCAGATAGAGTGTCACTTTTTACTGAGGCTCGCTTCAGACCTTGACCCTCCTCCCTCTTCTTCCCAAGCAACTGGGATTGCAGATGTGGACCACCACACCTGGCTTGGGTGAGTGTGGGGTGTGGTGGTGGGTTTTTGTGATCATACTAAGGTTTGAACTCAGGGCCTTGGCATTGTCCCTTTGTTTTTTCTGCCCAAGACTGGTGCTCCACCACTAGAGCCACAGCTCTACTTCCAGCTTTTTGGTAGTTAAAGGAGCTAAAGTTCTTTTGGATTTTTCTGCTAAGGTTGGCCTTGAACCTCAATCCTCAGATCACAGCCTCCTAAGTAGCTAGGATTGCAGGCGAGTCAGATCTGCCTTGTGTTTTGAGATGGGGGTCTCACTGCCTTTTTGTTTTTCCCCAGGCTGATCTCAAACCACTATCCTTCCTATCTCCACCTCTTGAATAGCTGGGATCACAGATGGACTGTGATTATTATATTCATAATTAATTTACTACTAATAGCAGCCTTTCATGTTAGTAGTATAAAAGATAAATTATATGTAAGGGAGTGACCCTCTTCATCTGTATCCCTGGACTGCTTACATTTTGTCTTGTACACACAGCCACGCCCCGTGCACATGCGCAAGCTTGTCTTAACATGCTTCTACGTCAATTATGATCACTTCCTCATGTTATCACTGGTGCTCAGCTGTGCTTTGGAACTGGGTATTCTTGCCCAACTCTCTCACCCCCCTGCTATAAATCATTAATCCTCTCCTCCTGGCTTACCAACTGAAAAAAAAAGTCCAGTTGTACAATGAAAATAAGCACTGTTTTATCAGAGATTCTGACTTGGAGGGGAAATGTTCATTTTCTAAAAGCAGGTACAACTGGAATTTCATGGTTCCAGTATTCATTGGTTGAACCCCTAAATTCCCAGGGTGACTGTATTTAGAGGCAGGACCTCCTAGGTAGCAAATATGTGAAAAGGATGGGCCCTAAACCAATAGGGCAGGAAAGGGAGTCCCCAGAGGACAGGACACGGGAGAAAGTGCAAAGGAGGGCAGAATGACAGGGTGCCAGGGGCCATCTGCCAGCCAAGAGAATGGGATCTGACATTCGCATCTAGACATTTGAGTTTTAAGGTTGTGAGATGATGACTTTCTGCGGGTAGTTTACGGCCCTCGCCCCCATCTGTGGCATTTTGAGGCAACCCCAACAAACAAATACACACAGCCAAGGAAGATTTGCTTTCTCACTTCTAAGTGACTACCAAGTTGTGGATGTCACACACACACAGTTACACAGTTAGGGTGTTTTGTAGTTTTTTTCTTACGTAGCCTTCACTTTTATATCTTACTCTTGGCTCTGCAACACTGTCTTATGTATGTTTGGGGGGGTAGGAGGGTTGGCTACTTTCCAGCTGTTAACTACCTTGGGAAAGTACATACATAGGCCCCCATATTCAAACTTTCTAAAATTCTCTTTTAATTTCTCCTTCCAATAGGATAAGTCCTGGAAAGCCAGCTCTGTGAGGGGATGGAATGAAACTCCCATCCAGACCTTCTTCAGGGCTGAGGCCTCCTTCCAGAGCTACTAGGAATATTGACCACCAGGAATTCCCACCCCCGAGGGCACCCTCCCACCTGGTGGTAGGGGGAGCTCTCTCGCTCTCCTACTCACACTGTCTCCTGGCCTATCCGTGCTGGGTGCACAACCCACAGGGCTGGGCTCTTCTCAAGCCCCTGCTTCTAGCAGATCTTAGTCTAGCCTCTCGTGCTTGTCCTGGGCAGCCTAAAGGCAGCCAACTCTACCCACCCCAGCATGCTCATCTTTCCTCACCTGAGCCTCTCTACTTCTAACCTACTGGACACCTGTGCTTGTCTGCCTCTTCTAAAACATGTCCTCTTGAGGTAGGTCTTGGTTCCATTCACAGATGTATCCAACTCAAGAAAACGTGGTTATCTGATGGACTTTTCATCAGCTTAGAGAAGGATATAAATTCATTCTTGTCTTTTGTCGATATGGGTACTAGGGCTTGAATTCAGGGTCCTGAGCTCTTGCTTGGCTTTTTTCCTCAAGGCTGGAGCTCTACCACTTGAGCCACAGTTCCACTTCTGCCATCTTGCTTGAAAATTGGGAGATGAGTCGGATTTGTCTACTGAGCTGGCTTCAAACCATGATCCTCAGATCTCAGCCTCCTGAATAGCTAGTATTATCAGCTTGAACCGCCAGCACCTGGCAGAGAAGGAAGTATTTTATTCACTGATATTGATTAGTACTGTGAGGCCTGCATTGATAATAAAAAGAAAGCCACCTTGAGTCATTCTTACGTTTTTCTGTTCTCTGTGTGGCTTTTACCTGAGGCCCAATGCTCTCACTTCTCTCAGCTTGCCAAACCACCAGCAAAATAGAAAGCAGATGTAGCTGATGTATTAGACTTGAATTTTGTACCCCAAAAGAATCATGTTGAATTTGTCAGTCCTTGTATCTCAGATCCTGACTTTATTTGCTTATTGATGCAATTAGTTCAGAAGGGACAAACTAGAGCACAATTCAATATGTGAGGATAGGGGGGTGGAGAGGAGAGACACAGCTGGAGTCAGGGACTAGAATGAAGCTCTAGGGTCCAGAGGTTGCCAAGGATTACCATGACCACCAGAGAAAGCCATGAATAGATTCTGCTTAGAACCTTCCAGAAATAATCACCATACCAACTCCTCTGACTTCCAGAACAGAGAGGGAATACATTCATGCTGTATAACTAACCCATTCTGTGTTACTCCTGTTATGGCAGCTCTAGGAAAGGGACTCAGGAGTCTTCCTGTAACCGGTACACAGTTGCAGCTTCTCATTTGGGGTACTTGGCATGTAAGCCCCTCTTCTAATAGGGAAGCCAGAAAGGACAGCTACTCCCACTTCCCACCTCCATTTTCCTTCCTCCACAACCATAGTACAAATGAGGCAAATCAAAGTCCATTGCTGAGGCTCCTGGTTTTGAGTGACTGAGTCACCCATCTGAGCTATGACAAATGTGCCAAGACAGCCTCACCTCCTGAACAGCCATTGCTGTGGCAAGGTTTTGCCTATGTCTTCCCTGTAGCTCTCTAGCCTTCCTATTGATTCTATGAGCCACTAACACTAATTTTCTAGAAAATTCCAAGAACTTTAATACATTTTGGGAAAGAGTTTTGAACAAAGATCCCTGTTGTGATTTAGTTTGTTAACATTTCTTATTTTCTCTTCTCCTGTATGCCTTCAGTCTCTCACTTACTCATGCATCAGATTTGCAATGGTTGACTTTCTACGCCAGAGAACTGGGCGAATAGAATACATTGTTCTTGAGGACACAGAAACAGCTCCTGCCCTTAAAGAACCCCATTGCTGAGTCCAGGGATGGGGAACTAATGAGTGTGAGAAGGCTCCTAGCTGACAAGGTGGGAGAGAAGGGAAAAGAGGAAGTGGAGGGGAAGTTAGGCCTCCTCAACTAGGTAGAAGATAGAGGCCAAGACTAGTTCCAACATGACAGGGGGAGGAGGTATAACACAACAAAACACATGGGTGGAATGACTCACAAGACACTTGTGGGTGGGGGATTACAAAGCAGAATGAGGGAACCAGCCACAAGACTTCCCACAGCTCATGTCTACCCCTGACCAATCAAACCAGAAACATACCCTAAGAGGGAGGAGACACAGAAGCTCTGCCCTCCTCCTCCCCCCTCCCCCACCCTCCTACCCCCAGTGTGCTATTCTTGGTTTCCAGGACTACTCCTTGCCCACATGTAGTCTGTTTTCCTGTGTCTTTCACAGTTGCTTTTGTTGCTTCTTTCACTATTTCTTTAGCTGTCAAACAAACCTCCTCTGTCTGCTGTAAACACTTTCTTGCCCTTTACTTAATTATTGATCTTCAGAGAAAACAAACCCAAATGCTACAAGGCAATCAGGCTCCTGTGGTCATTGACCCTTGACCGGTGTCTTGAAGGGACAAGCCAAATATTAAATAGGGAAGAAAAGACAAGAAGAAATGACAAATAAAAGACAATATTTGAGCCAGATTTTTTTTCCCCTGGCATCAGAGCACATAATTAATTGGGATGGGGCAAAACCCAAGGGCAGGAATATTGTAAAAATGTAATAGCTAGCAATCCAAGGGCCACACTGGGATAGTGGTAGAGAGTAAACAGGGACAGACAGTTTGATGAAAGGATGGTCTGTCTTCTTGTACAATAACTGAATTCCTGAGACTGGGAAATTTATAAAGATAAAATGGGGTTTGTTTACAGATTTGTAGCTGGGCATTCCAGGAACAGGACACTAGTATCTGGTGAGGGCTTTTTGATACATCAGAGCATGTCAGAAGACATCTCTTGATAAGACTGAGCAAGCAGGCTATTCAAACTCTTCTTATCAAGAGATAAAAACACTAATCCCCTCATGGACCCCATTCTCATGATCTAATCTAACCCTAATCACCTCCCAAAGGCCCCATCTCCAAATACTGCTAACATATGAAAATGAGGATTAAGTTTCCAACACTTGAATGTGGAGAGGGCATATTCATCCTAGAGCACATTTATGCTGAATCTTCTGCTTGGCTCTAAGAACTGTTGTCTTACACAGGCTACCTTCCATATCTACCCTATAGTGCTCATCATAGTGAGTCACAAGTAAAGGATTTGTCTTCAAGCCCACTTGATTCTTTCCAGTCCACTGCAGAGCCTAGTAAAGGCAAGTTCTTCCTTTCTGTTACAGTGGTTTTGATTTCTATCATTTTCCCTGGTTCTTTGTTAGAGTTTCCATGTTCCCAATAGAACCCTGAATGTGTGAATTATGGCTATTATAAGTTATGGCTTGTAATTCTAGCTACTTAGGAGGCAGAGCTCTGAGGATCATAGTTTGAAGCCAGTTGGGGCACGAAAGTCCATGGTATTCTTATCTCCAATTAACTACCAAAAAGCCAGAAGTGGAGCTGTGCATCAAGTGACAGAATGCCAGCCTTGAGGAGGAAAAAAAAAAGGGAAAGAATCTCCGTGGTCCTGAGTTTCCAGGAAAAAAATTACTAGTTCAAGAGTTCTCAAAACTTTGCCATCTAGAATCTAGTTCCAATGCTTTGGGTTATGTTTTTGTTTGCCTTTAGATTACTTTTTTTTGCAGTTATTGTTGCTGTTGTTGAAAGGTAAATCATCTATCAGGTAACCAGGGATTGCAATAAAGAAGCTTTGATTTGAGCTTGTACATTGACCTGGTTAGGCTTTAAGCTGTCTTCCATCTTGGGTGTCACATGATATGACAGAGTCCACCTTTATAGCTCTAGCTTCACCTGCCATCTGCTATACTTCAGCAGAACTTTGCTGCTGGTGATTAGGTATGTGGAAGGCAAAGCATTCTGATCATTGATATTCTTTTAGTGGACCTCTGTCCTTGGGCTGAGACTGTCATTAAGGACTTATTAGCTTCCTTTTCCACCCTAGATGAGATAGGCAAGCTAGAGAGGGGCAGGAATCAGGACAATGTCCTTCCCCCAGGTGGAGAAGGCCCCAGTCAATAAAATCTCACCCTGAGAAGAGAGCCTATATTAAAAGAATATTAAACTGATAAATAATTCCCTCTCCTGAAAAAAAGCCCCAAGGGATTTGCTGATCACTTGAGAACCTGGGGGACTTCTGGAGGCAAACCATAGAAGTGTGGGTTGTGTCCTACAATGAAGACTTCTCCCTAGTTTCTTCTTCTCAGGTCAGTCTACACCCCCAAACTGCCCCCAGCAATTTATGAAAATGACCTTGTATGCCTGTACTAACAGAGGATCCTCTAACAAGCCTGCTGTTCTAGATAAGGCCAGTGGGTTTGGACTCCGTATTCTTTCTCTCCTGATAGCAAAGGAGCATGTGCCCTGTGACCATAGTCTCAAACATAGGCTGAGAAAATCACCGATTTTTAGTTCCCTTAGTTTTTCCTCACACTGTGGAGGGATCAAAACTGGGCATGCACAACACACAGATGCAAAAAAAAAACCCACTGTACTTTCTGGCCCTTTTCTTGTTACCTAAAGATTATTAACATTGTGAGGAGATAGACAGAGAGAACTCCCATGAGTCAGAGTGGGTGTTAATGCTGACAAGATAAATTCTATCTCTCTTACTTTGAAAACACCCAAGGGTAGGGCTCCCCTCATGTGAGCTAGGGTGGCAGGGTAGCATGACTGCCTGGTTTCCTAGCCCCAGGGAAGGTGGTAGCCTTGAGGATGAAAGTAGTAAAATTTGAGTAATGACAGAAGCAGCTGTGCGTGGAGAGAAGAGAGATTATTTTACCTCCCTGTGGCATATACGTGGATCTGTGCTTCTCCTATGTGAAAATATCTTGAGCTTCTCCCCTGTTCTTATCCTTTCTAAAAACTCCACCTCCTATTAGGAAAATAATGGAAATAACAGTGACAATGTATAACAGTGAAGCATGCATTCCAGTACTTTCCATCCACACTAGAGGGTAGTGGTTTGTCCTTCAGGAGTGACACAGTCATTTCACGATTGGTGTCAGTGTTCTTATGCCCAAAGTCCAAGGTGGGACTGGAGGACCTCTGCAGTCTAGAGTTTTTCTATCTGTGAGTCTGGTTTTAAATCAATCTAGGCAACCCCAAAGTTCAGCCCCATTCCTCATTTCATACAATGCTTATTTTTCTTAACAGATTTATTTTTTTAGATGAAGGACTCACCATTGCTTATCTGTAATTATCTGACTTATCTTGGGTTGTCTGTGACAGTTTAACAGTGGCATTCTTCCATGAGTTGTTCATTCAACTTTAAAATTTGGAGACTCACAATTTGATGCCTATAATCCTAGCTAACTGGAAAGCTGAGAATGAAGGATGGCAGTTCCAGGCCAGCCTGTGTGGAAAAGTCCAGACAACATTGACTCAATGGAAAGATACTAGACGTGGCTGTCTCATCATCCCATCTACAAGTGAAAGCTTGAAATGGTCAGATCGTGGTCCAAGTGCACATTCAGACAGGAGGCAAGACCTCACTTCAAAATAACCAGGAAATAAAAACATCAATGCATGTGTACATACACACACACACACACACACACACACACACACACACACACACACACACACACACACACACACAGGGCTGGCAGTTTAGCCAAATGGTATTGCACCTTCCTAATAAATAAATATAAGATCCTGAGTTCAAACCCCAGTACTGCTAAAGGGTACAAGTAGTTCATGCCTATTGGCTTAGCTATTCAGGAGGCTGAGATGTGCGAATTGTGGTTCAGTACCAGCCCCAGGGAATAAAAGTCCAAGAGACTCATAGCTCCAATTAACCAGCAAAAAGCAAGAACTAGAAGTGTAGCTCAGGTGATAGAGCACCAGTTATGAGTTCAAGCTGTACTATCAACAGCAAACCAGTTTTTCTTCCTCATTAGCTCCATCATTTCCCATTAATTAAACTTTTTCTGACTACAAATTAATGCATATATGTTATTGAGAATATGGAGAATACAGATATTATGCTATATATTTTTAATGTATCAATAAAAATTAGTGACCTTATCTCTCAGAGGTAATACATGTATACATAATAATATATACCTCTCAGAGGTAATATATTATCATTATAATATAATTTTATGGGCTTTTTCTATACATTCATATGCATGCTAATTTTAGAAAGGCAGGATGTATTATATACTTTTTATGCTTTTTAACCACTTAATATTATAGTAAGAATTTTTTCCTTATAAGTAAGTATTTCATGAAATTATAATGGCCTTTTAAACATAAAGTTATATGTAAAAATTATTCCACTACTGTTTTATGTATGTATATACTTACAGTTTTAAATTTGTAAATATTTAGGTATCTTAAAGAATATCTTTTTAAAAAATCCAATTAAATTAATTCATCTATAAATTTATATTATCCCACTGTAGAAACTTGCTAGGGAATATATAATATTAGCACATGCTTTTAAGTTACTATGCTGAAAAAGTTCATAAAATTACTTTTTACTAGCAGTGTGTGATATTTTGTTTATTCACTTTAGGCTAGTTGAATAAATTTTATCTAAAACAAAAACTTTGCTCATGTAGAAGGTAAAAATATCTTAATTGTTTTCCTAATGTATGTTTATTTGGTTACTAATATGACTTTTTTTACCTCCTTTTTAGTGGAAAATAAAATTTCAGATAGAATTACACTTTAGTATTTCACATTTAAACTGGTTTTATGAATAAAGATGTGTCCCTTTCTGTCATTATTACATATTACATACTGCATAGTATATGAATAGTTTGTAATCATGGGTTGCTAATATTTGTTTATATTATTCAAAAAAGCAGATATTTTCATAAACACAGTCTCCTAGAAAAATAAATCCAGTAGTGGAGTGCTGGCAGCTCATTCCTGTAATCCTTGCTATTCAGGAGGTTGAGATCTGGGGATCACAGTTCAAAGCCAGCCCCAGCAGGAAAGTCCATGAAACTTTTATCTCTAATTAACCACCAAAAAACCAGTAGTAGAGCTGTGGCTCAAAGTGGTAGAGTACTAATCTTGAGCAGAAAAGCTCAAGGACAGAGCCTGGGCCCTGAGTTCAAGTCCTACAACTGACAAAACAAATAAACTAGGTGATTATCCTCTGTGGTTTCTGAATGCCTATTTACAATTGTATGATTTGACAGTATTATCAAACCCACCTAATTTTATTAATTTGACCAAGATTTCCTCTGATAGCAACTGTTCAACAGTCATATGATGAAGATATCCTCTGGACATCCACATGTGGACACTGGTCATGAGTAAGTTAGTCATAGCCCCATGTATGTGGAGCACACATTTCAGTGCAGGTAGAGGTGACCTAAAGATACTAATAAACAAAAGAATATACGATGTGAAGTATTATAAGAAGTTGAACAAGAAACTGTTAAGCTAGAAAATAGTAAAAAAGAGAACTAACTTTCTTCCCTCCTTCTCTAAGAAACGTTTAAGCTAATCCCTAAAAGTAATTGTTCCACTAAGCTGGAAATTTAATCCCAAAGTGATATGCTAATGGAATTTGGAGGGGGGATTTGGAAACATTAGGTTGGATAAGGCCATGAGAATAAGCCCACATGATGGTACTAGTAACTTTATAAGCAGAGGGAAACCTGGGATAGACCCAAGGGATACAATACTTGATTCCTTTGCCTTGTAATCCTGTCGGCCATGTAATCATGAAACAAGAAGAGCCTCATCAGGTGCTACAGCCATGGTCTTGGACTTCCTAGCCTCCAGAACCATGAGTCAAATATATTTCTTTTCTTTATAAGCTACCTAATCTCAAGTATTTTGTTCCAGCAACAGCAAGAGGTCTCAGACAGATTGGAATGGGTAGTGATCTTGTGATGTAAGAGTAAGTTTTGTTGGCTGTGTATTCAGATGGATAGGACATTTTATTTTGAATTCAATGGGGCATCCATGAAAGATTTCAAAAACACAATGTTTGGCTGCTGTGTAGAAAATGGATAGAAGATGGAGGTGGAATAACCAGGTAAGAAACTACAGGAATGTGGGTGAGAGACAGTGGTGAGCTTGGTTAAGGAGCTAATAATGGAAGGGGTGAGCTAATCCTCTAAGTCTGCCTATAGCTGTGGAGTCATAATCTTAAGACCATCCATTATTCTACTGGTGTTAAACCCTTCTCTCCTTTACCCAAATTTATTAAAGAATGCACTCATTCCTCTAAGCAGGAAACCCTGTGACCAGATAGTCTGCTCTAAGTTGCCAGAGAGTAGTACGGTGTATGTGACCAGCGTCTCAGAACTTCTGATTTATAAAGGGGTTGTCCTTGTCCCTTTTATATGCCAAACTCCTCCCCAGAAACCTTCCCACTGCCACTTATCGTGAACAAATAGTAAGATAGGGTTCTCCACATTCTCCAAGCCAAAGAAGAGCCTAGTCAGCATAAGTGTTCCAAAACTGGGAGTCCTGCTCTGCCTTTCAAACACACACTGCAAACAGGAATGGACAATTCCAGTTACACATATTAACCAAAATATTCATCATGGATGCAGTGACCAAAAGTGGAATGACTCCCAAGTCTCTAGACAAGGTAATGCCACTGATTATAGGAAGGTATAATGAGGAAGCTGGTATCAATTTTGGACATGTAAAGTACATAGCCATTTGTTCTGTTTTGTTTTGGTGCCAGTCCTGGCACTGGCCCTGAGCCTCTTTTACACATGGATAGCACTCTACCACTTGGTCCACAACTCTACTTCTGACTTTTGTGGTAATTTATTGGAGATAAGAATCTCACAGACTTTCTTACAAGGGCTGGCTTTGAACCATGATCTTCATATCTCAGGGTCTCGAGTAACTATTATAGGATGAGTCACCAGTGCTCTTCTATAGCTATTTGAAAAAAATACAGGTTGAACATTCTTTATCAGAAAATCTAAAATGCTCCAAAATTCAAAACACCTAGAACACTGACATGACAGAAAATGTTCAGATAGAGAATTTCAAATTTTGGATATTTGGATTAGGAATGCCAGAAATATTCCCAAATCTAAGAAAGACAAGAAGTGAAGTCAAATATGAATTACTCAAATAGATAAGATTTGCCCAGATTCTCTTTGGGCAAATTATTGACCAAGGTCATATGATCGGATTCTAGTTCCTTTCAACTATTTGTGCTTGGAGTTGAATCACGCTAGACTGTTCCCAGCACAGACCTTAACCGGTATAACAGGATTTTCAGCACATTCTTTGGTTGATTTTTATCAGAAATGAAAAAAAGTCACAGCTGCTTTGAAACCAATATAATCTTGTAGCTGCTCTGATCAGTTTGGGGATTTTTCCTTTCAAAAAACACTCTCTAGCCCAGCATGAGTTTTTCTTAACTTAGAATGTCTATTTGTGAGCCTGGAGCTCCTATAATCCTTGTTACTCAAGAAGCTGAGATCTGAGGATTCCAGTTCAAAGCCAGACCAAGAAGTAGAGTCAAGACTCATCTCCAATTAACCACCAAGAGGTCTGAAGTGGAGATATGGCTGAAGTGGTAGAGGGTCAGCCTTGAGTGATCAGCTAAGAAATAATACCTCATTTCTGAGTTCAAGCCCCAGTACTAACACACACACACACACACACACACACACACACACACACACACACACACACACAAAATGTCTCTTTGTGTGTCTCCTCTACATTTTATTGGAATACTATGAAAACTTTTGATGAACAACATGACTTAAGACTAGTTTTCACTCTGCATGAGCAAGCCATTTATATATTTAGTCCACTTTTTTTATTAGTGTATCATGTTAAAAGGTTCCTGTTTGGACCCAATGTGACAAAAAAAGCAGAAATACAAATGTAGACACTGAAATCAAATATCAGTTCTTGATTACAACTCATAATATGCTTACCTTAAAATTGCTAGGTCGTTGAACTGAAAATATTGAATTTCAAAATCCTCCCAGAGGCCCCTAGGATCACACCTGCTGATTCATGTTTCTGCCAGGGTCATAACATTGCTTCCTGCACACCTAGCCCTAAGTTCCAATTTCTTCTGTCTTGGAAAGAAGAGAGCATGAATCAGTAAAAAATGACAATAGTATGGAGTAAATGGGATGTCTGATGGTTTCCATAGACTTGGTTTTAGAATCATTTCTAATCTCTTCATAGATTTTATTTCATTAACCTATTTTATTAATTAACTTATTTATTTGTGCCGGTATAAGGACTTGAACTCAAGGCCTCATTGTCTTTCTTCTTCATGGCTGATACTCTACCACTGGAACCACACAAATTCATATGTGGCATTTTGTTGATTTATTGGAGAAGGAGTCTTGAGAATTTTGGTGCCCTTCCTGGCTTTGAACTTTAGTCTTCTTTTTTAAATATGTTTTTTATTGTAAAAATACTGTACAGAGCGGTTACAGTTACAGGAGTAAGGTAATGAGTGCATTTCCTATCAAGCATTGTTACCTCCTCCTTTGTTTTCCGCTACCATCCCCAACTCCTCCCTCCCTGACCTCAAGTTGTAAAGTTCGTTTTCAACATAGTGTCTTGTACATCTCACTGTTACAATGGGTCAACCTGTGTCCTTATTTCAGCATTTTGTTATTTCCCTTTCCCTCCCCAAATTAGAAAATGTATATACAAGATGCAGGACACCGACATCAAATACAGTAGAAACAAGAGTTATACAGTGGAGGAAGAACATACAAAAGAAACAAAAAAACACATAGTACATTATAAATACATTAAAAACAATAGCAAGAAAGAAAAAAAACACTTGGGGTGAACTTTAGTCATCTGATTTCCATCTAATGAGTAGCTAGGATGATGTGAACCACAGCACCTGGGTCCCTTCATATATTTCTATTTCATCCTACCAAATAAAAGGAAACATTTTTTGATGATTGATATTTGTTTCACCACATTGTCCAGGGCAGTGACAAATTCCAAGTAGTCCATTAAGGCTATTAACAGCATTTAAAGCAACAGAATGTATTAAGAATGACTGACTTTCTTCTTCGTATAGAAAAAAGTAGGGACGTAGAAATGTAGAAGTATATTGAGTCCTAATCATTTCTGCTTTGTAAGAAAGAACGCATCTTTTGTGTATGTGTATATGCCCCAGTACTGGAGCTTGAACTCAGGGCCTGCGCCCTGCCTCTCAGCTTTTTTTGCTCAAGACTCATGCTGTACCACTTGAGCCAAAATTCCACTTCCAGCTTTTGAGTGATTAGTTGGAAATAGGAGTCTCACAGGCTTTCCTGCTAGGGATTGGCTTCCAATCTTGATCTTCATATCTTAACCTTCTGAGTAGTTAGGATTACAGGTGTGAGCCACCACCAGCCTGAAAGAACAGCTTTTACATGCCATTTCTATTGACTTTCCATGAGAAAATGTTTCTTGAAACATGGAAGACATTAGAGCTATTGTTCATGACTTCCTTGTTCCTCTGAGTATCTGTTAGGATTACACTTTTCCATAGTCCTGTGTCCTGGTCTGGCCCATGGAATATAAGAAGTGGACTTTTAGAGCTGGCATTCTGTTCATCATATTCCCATCTCCCTACCCTTGTGCCATTGGTTTCATTGATGTGTGTCTATGACTGACTGAAAATGACAGAGAGTGAAGCTTCCAAGTGATCCAAGATGGGCATGTACCTGGAGAGATAAACTATTCCAAGATAATAAGATTTGGAAGTGAGGACCTTGCACATGCAAAGTAATCATTCTATCACTGAGCTATAACCCCAGCCCCAAACATGGTTTTAACCTTCTTCATTTTATAGGAGCTAAGTTCCCAAGTGATCATTTTACTCTAGAGAGTTAACAGTTAATAAGAGTCAATAAGTCCTCCCAAATACTTTGAAAAGGAACTCAGCAAGTACAAAAATCGATGTTATTACTAATAATTATGGTTACCCAGTGCTTTTCAATTGTCAAAAACACTGTGGCATAGGTTCTATCTGTATTCTCCCTTGTTTTCATATAGGGTAGTCATATCTCCATCTCTTCTGTCCAGATCAATTCTTTTATAGATGTATGTATGTATTTATTTATTTAATGCCAGTACTGA
This sequence comes from Dipodomys ordii, assembly GCF_000151885.1. NCBI lineage: Eukaryota > Metazoa > Chordata > Mammalia > Rodentia > Heteromyidae > Dipodomys > Dipodomys ordii. The sequence goes on along the minus strand of NW_012267318.1, from coordinate 2,406,077 downwards.
AGCTTGAACTCAGGGCCTTGTTCATTTGCATAGTTTTTGCTGTCTCTGAGCTCCCTCCTAACCTCCCCTCTCCCCTCAAGGCCAGCAGTCTACCACTCAGAGCATAACTTCTGATTTCCTCATGGTTAATTGGATATGAGTCTCACTGACTTTCCTGCCCTGGCTGGCTTTGAACCACCATCCTCAAATCTCAGCCTCCTGAGTAGCTAGGATTACAGGCATGAGCCACTGGTGCCTGGCATATTTGTTTAGTTTTTGCTCAAGGCTGGAGCTTTATCACTCATGCCATAACTCCACTTCTGGTCTTTCCTTGGTGTTCCACTCCATCATCTTGTCTGAACACTGATAAGACTTGAAATTGTGCACAAAATTCTGTCCACAAAAATGACCAGCTAGAATGTAGAACTTTTTATTAACTATGTTTGTGGTTTCGTTCTGCACTTGACTCCATGATAAGAATTGCCCTCCCTTTCTGAGCAGAATCAGTTTAAAGTGAGGCCTTGCTTCATCCAACAATGTTTTAGTTCCCGTCTTTCTTCAATAATAACCTCAACTGCTGGGCACTGGTGGCTCAGAGCTGTAGTACTCCCCACTCAGGAGGCTGAAATCTCAAGATCCCAGTTCAAAGCCAGGCTAGGTGGGAAAGTCTGTGAGGCTCTTATTCCAATTAACCAGCAAAAAAGCCAGAAGTGGAAGAGGGCTCGAGTGGTCTAGTGCTAGTTTTGAGCCAAAAAAAAGCTGAAGAACTAGGCCCTGAGTACAGTACAGGTGTGCTTTAGCCGTGTGCATTGAAAGGCATATGGACTCAGCACGTTATGACACCTTGTTGAGGATTTAATTACAGCACTGTTAAGACTGGTCCCTAGCTGACAGAGAAATGGAGACCAGGGACCATATCTCATCTGGACCATATCTCATGAGCACTCCTTCACTAGTACAGTTATCTCGGTCAGTTGGGTTTTTGGCCCAGCGGGATGCTAGTGACAACTGCAAACCCCAAGACCCTTGAGTGCTGTTAGTCCTGCAATCCGTTGGGGACGGAGGAGTGGGAGGAGAGGAGGAGAAGGGCGGGACAAGAAAATCTCGTTATGTCGCTCAGGCTGGCCTAGAACTCGCAGTGTTTCTGCCTCACCACGCCAGGTTTGGGCTGCCACGAAAGACACAAACTTCGCAACTGTGGAACTGAAGGAGACAGCACGCAGCTCGTCTGCTCCATTCACCGCGGCGGGGTGAGTGGAAGACACAGACCCCGCCCTCGGAGCAAGCGCACGAGAGTGACATGGATGTGGACCAATCGGTGCAGAAGCTTCCGTCACACGGCCCAATCGGAAGAGAACTCGGTAGTATTGTGCCAGCGCAGGCCCCGCCCCCTCCTGGGCGGGTGGCGATGTTTTGGGGACTCGGGCGGCTGAGTCACCGCGCAGCCCAGTCTGGCTGCTGACACAACACCGGCAGACTGCGCCGAGAAGAGACCCGGGGCCTCCGGAGCGGGCCGAGACCAAGTTCCCAGGGTGCGGAGGAGCCGAGGGCGGCGCCGTGAACGTCGCAGGTGTCACTCGGGACGCAGGGAGTGCGGTGGTCCTGGTTTGGTTCCAATTCCCGGCAGGTCGCAGTCATCCGGACTTACCCCGCCCTCCCCCGCGCCCGCCGCGCAGCTCCCCCCCCACCCCGACCCCCGGCACCCCAACCCCAACCCCACACCCCAACCCGCGCGCCAGCTGCTGCTACCCTGCCCGGGTCCGGAGAGCCCTCCCATCCCCACCCGACCCCACGGGGCGCCGCGCGCGCGCGAGGGTCCCCAAAATGGTCTGACCTGCAGCTTCGCCTGACAGGAAGACCGTAGCCAGGGGTGAGTTCTTTCAACTAACAGTGATCTTCTTCCCACTGGGGAGCTGCTTTACTTTTTTTTTTTTTTTTCGGTCCTGGGCCTTGAACTCAGGGCCTGGGCACTGTCCCTGAGCCTCTTTTGCTCCAGGCTAGCACTCCACCACTTGAGCCACACTGCCACTTCTAGCTGTTTCTGTGTATGTGGTTCTGAGGAATCCAATCCAGGGCTACATGCATGCTAGGCAAGCACTCTGCCTCTGAGCCACATTCCCAGCCCCTTGCTCTGTCCTTTAACACGCACCAACATAACAACAGTTCTATCTGTCTCGTTCCAAAGAAACGTCATTGTTTACCTTATGGAAAACAAACGGTAGTATCTAATATCATTATTCTCAGCACAGTTGTACAATGAGACTGAGGCCAACTAAACCTGTGAACTCAGTAAAGTTATTGCTAAAAATCATTTTAAAGGCAGGCTGTAAGTCGTAAAAAGAGCAAATGTGACAGTCCTGGAGTGTGGAGTCAGAGAAAACAATTATTCTACAAATGCTTGCTTCGTGTTGATGCCATAAAATTATCCTAATTCCTGCATCTTTGAAAGTCTAGGCTCTGGGAGAAGAATGAAGTGATTACTTCTTCCTCTCCTTTCTCTCTCTCTGATAGAATTCAGCCACCTACTGTAGCAACATGAAGATCTCATTTGTGGAACCTGCCATTCTCCTGAATGCATTTTCTATGATGCTGACCCTTCCCTTGACGTCACAATATGTGTACAGGAGAATCTGGGAAGAAACTGGGAACTACAGCTTTACATCCAGTAACAATATTTCTGAGTGTGAGAAAAACAAAAGCAGCCCAATATTTGCCTTCCGGGAGGTAAGAAAATATCCCTAAAATATAGTCTGTAGAATAGGATCTGTAGAATGTAACTGGACCCTGTACCTGCCATACATCGGCCTCTTAAGGATAACCATCAGATTCCCAAATCAAGTGGCCTATGTTGTCATTTCATTTGAAGTTTCCTGGTACCTTTATTCTGTTTCTTTCTAGAATCCCCTTCTGTGCGTCACTAATTCTTTCTCTTAGAAAAATCTCAGCACAGCCAGACCTAGTGTAATCTTAGCTACTCAGGAGGCTTAGATCTGAGGATCTCATTTTTAAGCCAGCCCAGGCAGAAAAGTCTGTGAACATATTATCTCCAGTTAACTAGCAGAAAGCCAAAAATGTAGCTCAAGTAGTAAGAGTGCCAGCCTTGAATGATAAACCAAGTGAGAGCACAAGGCCCTGAGTTCAAGCCCCTGGTAGAAAGAAGAAGAAATTCTCAGCATACTCATTTCCTCTAGGGCGGTCTTTCTTCTTGGTCCTAAATTTTAAAAATGTTTGAATATTGGACTAAGTCTTTCTGGAATGATCTATGTGGTAGACCCATTGGAGGAAACATTAAATCTACCTCTCTCCCATCCTTCTATGGCATCTATGTTTCCCCATTTTCAGAAACTCCAGAAAGTGGCCTGTCATCAAACACTGGGCCAGTGTCTAGTGTCTGTCAGTGGGCTGGAGTGGGATAGCATTTGTTATTCTTCATTTAGTGGTTACATCAAACCTATTTTAGCGCTCACGTGTTGAGCTTTGTGTGTGGATAGGTGGAGTGAGAAGTGCTCACTTTCTGCCTCAGGAAGTGGAAAATGTTTAGCTCGACATTATGAAGAGCCCCTCAAGGCCCCTCCCCAATTTTGTATTTATTATGACAGGTGGCACTCACCATTCTTCTGGTGGTTGAAGCAGTCTTTGCATTCTACACCTATTTGAATGCAAAGATACCATCCAGATTTAAGAACACTTTCCCCTACAAGCCTTCAAAACACAAACCGTGGAATTCTTTTTCTTGGGGCTGCTTTGTGATGGCCAGAGAGTGGTACACTGCCTTCCTAGTCACAGTGAGAAGAGTTCAAGAGACTTGAGTCACCTCCTCTGCTTCGAAGAGGCTTTGTGAAGGGTGATGAGTCTAAGAGGAAGAAAGAGCAGAGGGCCCTGGATGAAAGACCCAGACCTTCCTAGGTGTCAGGTAGAAGCTTGCTGGGGAGAGACTCTGGTCTTACTCTTTTTGTGTGTGTGTGTGAAAATACCATACAGAGGGGTTACAATTACATGGGCAAGGTAATGAGTACATTTCTTATCAAGCATTATTGCCTCCTCCTTTGTTTCTCCTTCCCATCCCTTCCCATCTTCCCCCTGGCCTTACTTATTCTATGAAAATTATTATTTCTTGCATCTGATTAATTCTGGGCAGCCAGGCAGACAGCAAAGTTCAGGCCTTGAGCATGGGCCAAAAGAAAGGCTAAAAGACTGATCAAGCAATTTATCTCCCTTCAAAAATATCTGTGCTTGCCTAAGGATCATGGTTTGAGGTCAGCCCTAGCAGGAAAGTCTGTGGTTCTTTTATCTCCAATTAACTACTGGAAAACCAGAAGTGGTGCTGTGGCTCAGAGTAGGAGAGCACTATCCCTGAATTAAAAAAAAAAAAAAAAAAAAACTCAGGGACAGCACCCAGGCCCTAAGTTCAAGCCCCACAACTGAAAATAAAACCAAAAAACCCCAAATTCTATTTGTCTGTAACCCAGAACTGGTAAGGAGTTGAAGGCCAGCCTGGGTACAGGACACAGTTGGAGGCTAGAAGCTATCTATCTCAAGAAAAACACAAAACCAATTCAAAGGAGTCTCATAAGGTATGGGGGGTATGGCTCAGTTAGACAACTTGTCTAGCATGTTCAAGGCCCTTTGATGCTTAGCACCGCACAAAGGTGTGGAGACAGGGATGTTCATTGGACATCACTCTCAGGAGTGAGAAGCTTCTATTTAGTTCTGTGCCCCCTTTCACCTAGCTCTAGGAACCATCCTTGTTCCAGTGCTAGGGACCTGGGAGGAAAGGACGTGTTTGGCCGCGGCACCTATGGGACTGAGGAATGGGTGCCAGTGATGAATTCCCCCACACCCAAGCTGCTGATAACCCCTGACTTCCCAGAGCACTGATCTCATTTTAAAGATGTTGGCCAAACTCAAGTTGATTTTTTTCTTATTGTTTCTAATTAGATTAATAATGAAGAGAATAGACTTATTTTTTATTTCTTCCCTTGTAGCTGATGCTCTTTAGGCCTCTCAAACTAGAGAATTAGAACTACTCCTCAACCCATGGCTGGACCAGGGCAGGGAATAGTGGTACTTGAGCCATCCACAAAGAAACAAGAACCACCATCACCTGCTGTACTTCCTTCTGTCCTCATTCTGCTCCTCAGAGAGATCAGGCTCCTCTGAACCCAACAGCCAATGGCTCCTGTTTTCTGAGTTTCTGTCTCTAAATATCCAGCTCTGCTGGGTGGATTTTGGTCACTTCCTCTCCTTAGGGGCTTTTGTGGCCTGTTCACAGAACCCTGGTTTACACAGAAGGATGAACTGAGCTTTCTTAATAGTTGCCATTTTGAAAGTCCACTTTTTTTTTTATTGAGGGTCACCTTTCAACCCATTTTACATTAATGCATATTTAAATATATATACACAGTCATAAATAACTTAATGTTGATGTAAATGGATTTTTCAAATCTCCAAGTTCCCTGAGCAGCTCCATTGTTCTCTTGGGCAAAGAATGTGCCAGTGGCGAGGGTGCTCTTGACTAAGGAGCAAAGAAGTCGGGATTTCTAGGCAGACTTGCTTTGAACAACTCACTGCCCCTTTACTTCCCTCCTTACATGATTCATTTTGGAGAAATGAATTGGTGCTTAGAGTCTGTTCTTTTCAGACAACTTGTAAGATGGGGACTCTTGGCTTAGGGACAACTCAACTGATCATGATGTTCTTGCTTGGAAATTTATTTATAAACTCTGTAATAACTTATTAACAGTGTGTGTGTGTGTGTGTGTGTGTGTGTGTGTGTGTGTGTGTGTGTGTGTGTGAATTTGGAGCCTAAGTGTTGTCCCTTACCTTTTCCACTCGACTAGTACCCTATAGTTGAGCCACATATTCATTTCCAGCCTTTAGCTACTTCATTGGAGATAAGAGTCTTATGGTCTTTCCTACCTGGGCTGGCTTTGAACTGCAATCCTTAGGTCTCAGTCTTCTAAATAGCTAGGATTACAGGTCAGAGCCACTGGCACCCAACTCAGCAAATTCTTCCTTAGAAAAAAATGGCATAGGGTATTTCCTACTAAATTGGAATTCACTTATACATATCACAAAACTGTGGCTTCTTTAAAGTTGAAATTGTTATATAGCATATAACTAATTCTCCAGTTTAAACCATATACAACTTGTTTTTTGTGTCTCAGTTGTGACTTATGATGGAACTTTTGCATTTGTCCTTGTAAAAATCAGGAGGCCAGGGGCTGGGAAGGTGGCTCAGTGGTAGAGCACTTGCCTTGCATGCCTGAGGCCCTGGGTTCGATTCCTCAGCAACACATAAGAAAAAAAAGCCGGGAGTGGCGCTGTGGCTCAAGTGGTAGAGCCCTAGCCTTGAGCTGAAGAGCTGAGGGACAGTGCCCAGGCCCAGAGTTCAGGCCCCACAACCGGACCCAAAAAAAAAAATAAAATAAATAAAAAAAATAAAAATCAGGAGGCTGAGGTCTGAGGATAATGGTTTGAATCCAACTTGGGCAGGAAAGTCTGTCACTCTTTATCTCCAATGAACCAGCAAAAAGCCAGAAGAGGAGCTATGACTCAAGTGATAGAGCTCCAACCTTGAGTGAAAAAGCTAAGAGACAGCACCAAGGCTCTGAGTTCAAGCCTCATTACCAGTATGCACGGGCATACACACACACACACACACACACACACACACACATCTGTACTTGAAAATACACACACACACACACACACACATCTGTACTTGAAAATACAGATTCCAGATGAAGATGTAGTCTGTGTATGAGACGGGGTTAGATAGTAACAGAAAAGGGAGGACCAGATGCAAGTTGAGTAGAAATGGGAAGAAGAAGAATTGGAACATCTGGTTGAGAAGTAGATTATATCTACTTGTTCAATGTGTTCTTGACACATTTCGACAGGAGATACAAGGTGTGCTCAGGAACTCTCTTCTATTCAAAATGAGTTAGGTAAAACTGAGTGCTGACTGTGAATGAGGGCCTGTGCCAGGCACTGTATATTTCCTTTAGAGTTAACCTTTCCAGCAGCCTGTGAAGCGGGACTGCCTTGTCACCATTTTCAAATGGAGAAGGTATCAAGATCAATAATTTGGAGAGGTCCTATACAACTAGCAAGTGACAGAGGCCTAGCTATTTTTCTGAGCCCATCCTGGGCCCAGCTCTGTTCTCAGACCTGATGTACCAAGGTGAAGACAAAAAGCTTTCCTTCCCTATGAAGGGTAGGTTATAATGGAGAAGAAAAACATTTCATTTTGTTTGTTTATGGTGCTTGTACTAGGGTTTGAACTTGGGGCCTTGAATCTTCTCTTGGCTTTATTGCTTACAGATAGTGTTCTACCACTTAAGCCATGCCTCCACTTTCAAGTTCTCTCATTGGAGAGAAATAGAATTGTCTACCCAGGCTGTCTTCAAACTGATATTCTCAGATCTCAGTCTCCTGAGTACCTAGGATTATAGCTGTGTCCCACTGAAGTCCAGCTCAGCATTTATTTTTGTAGTTACATCCGTTTTTAGGCTGTTTGTCAGATGGTATATCAATATATATTTTATTTTTTTAAATAAACTAGTGTCTCTCATTATGCAAATAGCATATACTCTGGACTGGGCATGGTGGCTCACACCTATAATCTAGCTAAGATAAGCCTGGGCAAAAGTTAGCATGAGCCCTATCTGGAAAACAAAAAATTAAAAGCAAAAGGATTGTGAATGTGGATCAAGAGCAACTGCATAGCAACAGCTCCAAGTTTAATCCCCCATACTAAAAAAAGTAATGCAATTATCTCTCTTTCTGTCCCTTTGATATTCTGGTACCAGGGCTTGAAATCAAGGCCTGGGCACTCACTGTCACTTAGCTTTTTCACTCAAGGCTAGCATTCTACCATTTGAACTAGAGCACTGCTTTTGTTTTTTTTGTTTTTGTTTTTTTAGTGGCTAATTGGAGATAAGAGTTTCATAGGCTTTCCTGTCTGGGATGACTTTGAGCCTCAATCTGCAGATCTCAACTTCCAGAGTAGCTAGAATTATAGGTGTGAGCCACTGGTGCCCAACATTTTTCTTTATATGAATTCAAGTCCACAGTGTACAAGGTATTAGCTGACTGTGAATGATTTTGACACCACACTTTGTGGACAGTATGAAGTTTAAGGCAGATCAGAAGCCCCCTATACCACATACTCTGCATCCATGATGGATGATAATACCAAAGTATACACCATGTGCTCAAAACTTAGTACTCTACCACTTGAGCCACAGCTCCACTTCTGGCTTTTTTAGTAGCTTATTGGAGATAAGAGTCTCACAAACTTTCCTGTCTGGGTTAGAATGGTGATCCTCAAATTCTACCCCCCTCCGTAGCTAAAATCACGGATGTGAGCCATGAATGCCTAGCTAAGACTGTGGTATTTTTATGCACATTGTATAACTCTATGTAAACCATTGTCTTCTTTTCTATCTTGCAGGAAGTTCAGAAAAAAATGTCTCTTTTTAATCTGCAGATGGACATAAGTGGGTTAATACCTGGTCTGATATCAACATTCATGCTCTTGTCGAGCAGTGACAGCCACGGAAGAAAACTGCCAATGGTTTTATCTTCTGTTGGTGCCCTGGCCACCAGCATTTGGCTCTGTTTGCTTTCTCATTTCACCTTCCCATACCAGCTTCTGATTGCATCTTCCTTCATTGGTGCTCTCTGTGGCAACTATACCACATTTTGGGGAGCTTGCTTTGCCTATATAGTGGATCAGTGTAAAGAACACAAACAAAAAACCGTCCGAATTGCTATCATTGACTTTCTGCTTGGAGTTGTTTCTGGACTGTCAGGACTGGCGTCAGGCTATTTTATTAGAGAATTAGGTTTTACGTGGTCATTTTTTATTTCTGCTATCGTTCTTACTGTGAACTTGACCTACATTTTATTTTTCCTCAGTGATCCAATACAAAAATCTTTATCTCCAAACATTACTATGTCCTATAGTGAAAGACTTAAAGACCTTTTTTACCGAACTTACCTACTTTTTAAAAATCGTCCTGGTAAGCAACGATCTTTGCTCTGCTTGTTAATCTTCATCACAGTCATTTACTTTTTCGTCATAATTGGCATCTCCCCGATTTTTTTGCTTTATGAACTGGCTTCCCCACTCTGCTGGGATGAAGTTCTTATAGGCTACGGGTCCGCGCTAGGTAGTGTCTCTTTTTTGAGTAGTTTTCTAGGAATATGGACCTTTTCTTATTGCATGGAAGACATTCACATGGCCTTCATTGGAATCCTTACTACCATGGTAGGAATGGCTTTGACTGCCTTTGCCAGGTCCACGCTGCTCATGTTTTTAGGTGAGTTATAAATACAGCCTCAGAGTTGTGTTGGTGTGAGATGAATTCATTGTATGGAGCGAGAAAATGTAACCTAAAGCTCTCTATTTAAACCGTACTTGTTCAGTGAAAGGTGAATGGAAAGCTTGTTTGTACAAACCAATGAGCTGAAAGCCACCTTTACTCTGGGGGAAGGGGGATGGGGAGGGTATAATATACTGAATAACCAAGAACTTCCCAATTTGCATATTTGCCCAAACCTGTTTTGAGGGACACTCCTTCCTTGATTCACTTCCTCAATATTGCTTCTGCTAAAGCAAACAGTTCTTAAATTGCTGTTCACGAGATCTCTTTCTCTAAAACCACTTAAGGACAATTATATAAAATAGACTCGAAAGATTGAAAAGAAAAACTCAGGCTGGGTAGAGTGGTTGAGCCTGTAATCCTAGCTATGTTGGAGGAGGTATTGGAGGACTGCAGTTTAAGGTTACCCTCAGCAAGAAAGAGTGTAAAACACCATCTTACTTGTTTCTGGGTGCAGGGGCGTTGCCTGCCATGCTCAGCCACATGGTTGCCACAAGCAGGACTTTTGCGGCTCTGGCGGGTTGAAAAAATATATACCCTACCTTGAAAATGCACTGTCCTTGTATGATCTGATCCTCCCTGATTTGATTATTAATCCTGTCATTTCCCTCACAGTCAGAGTGCCGTTCCTGTTCACTATTATGCCCCTCTCTGTGCTGCGGTCAATGTTGTCAAAAGTGGTTCGTTCTACTGAACAAGGTGAGTTTAATTTATCTGAGGAATATAATGAATGTACTAGCTCAGATCCAAGTACAATCAATGTGTGATACATGCCTGCAAGCCCAAAACTCTGGAGGCTGAGGCAGGAGGATTGCAAATTTGAGGCTACATAATGAATTCCAGGCTATGGTGACCTCCTTCAAAACAAAGAAGTTTAGCTGGCTCACGCCTATAATCCTAGCTACTCAGGAGGCTGAGATCTGAGGATAGAGGTTCAAAGCCAGCCTGGACAAGAACGTCCATGAAACTTTTATCTCTTGTCTCCTAATAACTGGAAGTGGTGCTGTGGCTCAAGTGGTAAAGTGCTAGCCTTGAGCTGAAGAGCTGAGGGACAGCGCCCAGGCCCAGAGTTGAAGACCCATGACCAACAACAACAACAAAAGGAATTTTTTAGTATATGAACTATATCTCAATAAAACCATTAGGAAACAGACTTCTACCTGCTTTGATTATGAGAGCTGAAATGAACTTGTCAAGATAGACAGCTTATTTTTGTATAGTTTTGCTTTAGTTTATAAAGACTTCTTCGTTCCTCTTTGGTCCAAGAAAACACAAATATTTACATGAATCATGTTGTCCAAAAACCGTACTGCAGTTTATTATGGAAAAACAAACTTAGACAAGAAAGGGATGAGCAAGAGGGCTTGAGAAACTGCTATAAGCAGAGAGCATATCGGAGCATAGGCTGAGGAAGTCAAACTAGAAATAATCACACAATTTTATAGCTAATGATGATCTGTGACTTGAGCTGTGGCTCAAGTGGAAGAGCACCAGCCTTGAGTGAAAAAACCAAGTGAGAGCACAAACATTGAGTTTGGGCCCCAGTACTGGCACAAAAATGAATGAATGAATGGCCAGCCTGTATTTGGTAGATCTTGGATTTCAGACCTGGTTGACCGAGAACCATTTCTCTCTGGTGTGAAATTGGTGTGTGCAATCACTGCATGCTTCTTGGACCATGATGACCAGCCTCCTTTTGTTCTGTGTAGAAGCCAGTATGAGACCCCAGAACCCCCCCTCTTCTTCTCCACTGGTAAGGTGCTCCTTGACAGAGGCTGGGTGAGCAGGCAAGAATGAGGTAGCACTATCTTGAGGCACAATCCTTTTCCAGAGCACATTGTACTAACTGGATGAGTCACACTGGAGACCAAGGGTGGCTGGACTTTCAGGTCATTCTGGAGGGATATGGAATGCATAATAAATCACCTGTTTACCTCAGCGGGCACTCCTGCCACAGCTGAGAGGAAGAGGAAAAGGATTTCTTTACCTTCCAAAAGGTCCTCAGTCTGGGTACTGGTGGCTCACAACCTGAGTAAGGCTGAGGTGTGAGGATCTTAAGATAGACTTTCCTGCCCAAAGTCAGGAAAGTCAATAAACCTCTTATCTCTGATCAAACTTCAAAAACCCAGAAGTGGAGCTGTGGCTCAAGTGGTAGAGCACCAGCTTTGAGCCAAAAAGCTAAAGGAGTTTAAGCCTCAGTACTGGTACGTGTGCACACATGCGTACACACACACCCATACACACACTCACACACACACCCCCAAGACTCTTAGCAGGCTATCCCAACATAGCATGTCTCTAAGGTTTCAGGAATGGCACCAATAGGAGTAAGTGTAGCTTGGCCTGTGGAAGAGAAACAGTTGGGGACTTTTTCTAGGACGAGCTCTGTGTTCATCTCTTCATCTGCCAAATGGTTACTGACAGACTTCTCGAGGATCTTGAGGAAACAGCCTTCATTCAAGTGTGACCTGTTTTCTCTTATTTTGCAATTATCCTTCTTTCTCTCTCCACACCTCTGCCTCAAACAGGTGCACTGTTTGCTTGTATTGCTGTCTTAGAAACACTTAGTGGAGTTGCTGCTGTTTCTGCTTACAATGGGGTTTATTCAGCCACTGTGGCTTGGTTCCCGGGCTTCATTTTTCTGCTGTCTGCTGGTCTGTTACTCATTCCGGCCATCAGTCTATGGTATGTAATTATTTCTAATCGTTTTGTCAAAGCTAGATTAAATGAATTTCCTAATCGCACCCATTAAATGACATTCATGATTGATCCAATTATTTTTCCTAAAACCCTGTATTAGCTGGGTGCTGGTAGCTCAGGCCTGTAATCTTAGGTACACAACTGGCTGAGGTCTAGGGGATCACACTTTGAAGCCAACCTGGGCAGAAATATCTTTTGAGACTCTAGTTCCAATTAAAAATCCCAAAGTATGGCTGGAGGTGTGACTCAAGTGGTAGAGCACCAGCCATGAGCAAGCAAGCTGGGTGATGGCTAAAGGTCTTGAGTTCAAACCCTGGTATAAACAAAATCAAACCACCACAAAAATAAACTATCTTAGCTGAATCCCGGTGGCACAGGGATCCCTGTAAACCTATCTTAGGAGGACGGCAGAAGCTATCTAGGTGGAAAAGTCTAGTAGCTCCATTTCCAAAGTAACTAGCAAAAGCAGGGCTGGATCTGTGGCTCAAGTGGTAGAGTGCCAGCCAGCAAGCAAGCCAAGCAAACACGAGGCCCTGAGTTCAAACCTCAATACTGGCAAAAAAAATGCATGCATATAGTGGGTAATTTTATCTTTCATGTATCATTATATATTATTTATTCCAGTATAACCAGATTAAAGGTAGTTTTTTTCTCATAATGGTGTTAATAATAGGCAATGTGGATGGACTTTTGAGTTTCTTAACCCTATATTCTTAGTATTTTAAAAAATCAAAATTCTTACTGCTTTAATTTTTTCAAAATGTCCTTGCCTCAGTGATATTTTTAGTTGTAACTGTTTTGTGAGGATGCCACAAAGTAGACAGAGTGATAAACAGGATGTCTTAGGAGTTCAGGAGACAAATATATATGTGTGTGTGTGTGTGTGTGTGTGTGTTTTCAGAATGTGTGAGTCAGCTGGCTTCAAAATGCCAGGATGCCTACCATGCATAATTTGCATATATTATTGAGCCATGTAACCATGGGAACAGTGATGACTTAATCTCTGCTTTACAATCTGTTTACAGTGTTATCAGGTGCTTCGGCTGGGAGGAGGGAAGCTATATACTTCTTATACAGGAAGAACCCAGTGACCATACATCAGATGGATGACGGTACACATTTTTGCACATATCATGACCTCTGAAGAGTGTAAACTAACTTTAAATTCAATGCTTCAATAATTATCAGCATTACATATCCTTTCTCGTAAACTGAACTGGCAGAGAACACCCAACTTGGCTCCTTCAGGTACTATATACTTCGAGCACTTTGTCCTCCTAGTACAGTGTATTTGCGACACTTCTGCACTCCAAAGAAACTGAAACTGAAACTGAAGTGCAGAAGGGACCAATAAGAAACTGTGGTGAAGTTAAAAGCAATAATTTCACTGACATACATGTTTCTCCCACACTGAGACCAAGGAGAAGTCTTTATCTCAGTTTCACATCTGCAAAATGGAATTCTGACATCGCTCAGGGATTTAGAAGACATAATGAAAAATTAGAGTGAATAAGTCACTGATCCAGAATACGTTTCAGATATTTATAATTCTGTTCATACTTGAGTAATGGTCTGTTTTATAGAGTTCATCATGGCACTGTTAATGTTTAAAACATTGAAAGAATACAAAATCCTTACAAGAGAAGCACTTTAAAGAATATGTATTTTTCAGCTGGCAAGTATGATCAGATTTTTTATATGTAACACAAAGGGCAGTGGGTAATTAAGATGATAAAAAAAATTGTCCTAAAGAAATTTTTAAACTGAGCAAACAGCTCATCAGGGTGAGATATAACTAATATCATAGAGCCAGAATTTATTTTCTACCTCTGTAGAAGGATATCCACATTCTATAAATCCTGGATAGGAATTCAACCACTCACATTTCTTTACCCCTTCCACACCTTTCCCATGTGTGGGGAAGGACATTTCTAAAACACAGGTCTTGTACTCTACAACTAAGAATTTTCAATAGCCAGGTGCTGGTAGTTCATGCCTGTAATCCTAGCTATTCAGGAGGCTGAGATCTGTGGATCACAGTTCAAAGTTAGCCAGGGCAGAAAAGTTCATGAGACTCTTATGTCCAGTAAACTACTCAGAAAAAGCTGGAAGTGGAGCTGGGGCTCAAGTGGCAAAAGAAGCTCAGGGACAGTGTCTAAGCCCAGAGTTCAAACCCCAGAACCAGCCCCCCCCTAAAAAAAATTCAGCAGCTGTCACCCAAAGGACAATGATCAAGCTATGGCAATCTCCATCCCTGGGATTCACCCTAACCCCAGGAAACACCATGATGTATTGTACCTCCATTATCTTTTTTATATACTCTCAGTTGTCCTTTCCCCACCTTACAATTAAAGCATTGCTTTTTGCCTATGTCACCAGAGTCCTTGACATTTGCCACTAACTCTCAAACCCTGCAGGGATTTCACAGTTCTGCACTCTGGCCTGGTATTTTCAGTTGTCCTGTAATTGTTTCCCCTACCTGACAATTATTTCCTTTGGACAAGGGCAATCTCCGATTACTCATTCTATGCTCAATAAATGGATCTACACTAAGTGACTACAAACCTCTAGTTGTAAAAACCGTTTAAAGGAATACATTTAATGCCATATAAAAGTAACCATTGCTATCATGCATTAAGCCAGCTCTGCAAACAAACTGAAAATTATGTTATCCCATGTATTTTTAAGTTAATTTATTTTATACATCCTTCAATACCTTCTACGTAAAGTGGCAGGGTCCAGAGTGAGTTGCAAGTTGTTATTTCCCATGGCATTCCCTTCCTAGTAGCACACCGAAATGAGCAACCATTCTCTAGAAGTGCAAAGTCAGGACTGTGGCACAGTAGATTTGATTATACAAGCATACCACCAACATGCTGACAGGTGAAGAGTCCAGAGAGGGCCAAAGAAGAGCTTAAAAGCCCTGAGTCTAAACAGAGTCCTGACCACTTACACAGCTCTAGTACTCACCACAGTTGTATCCTGGGCCTAATTGGTGCGATCGTTGAATCAGCAAATCCAGAATCCAGCACTAGACTCTGACTTGGGACCCATACCAGTTTAGGGAAGAACAGCCTCTAATCTACTCTCTGAATGAAATGGGGGGCCACACCCAATGTCTGGATCATGGTGGATAAATGTTTGACTTCTGCACTATATCCCCACTTCAGTGGCAAGAAATGTCACCAGCACCTGGCTATCACTCAATCATGCCTGATTGTGAATACTGCAACTGAAAAGGCACAGGAGATTAAAACTTTCAACAAAAACTTGATCTTAGAGGCATAAATCTCAATTTAGAAACAAAATATAAATAAATGAGAAAATAAGTAATATGTTGCCTCTAAAAGTCAATTAATTTCACAATAAAGAACTTGAATGATAGTACACTTGCATGAAATCTCAAAATGGGAACTTAAAAGAATGATCAGTGAAGAAACTTAATTCAAAGAAAGTACAGGGGCTAGGAAGGTGGTTCAGGGGTAGAGTGCTTGCCTTGCATGCATGAGGCCCTGGGTTCTATTCCTCAGCACCACATAAGCAAAAAGAAAAAAGCCGGAAATGGCACTGTGGC
This sequence comes from Dipodomys ordii, assembly GCF_000151885.1. NCBI lineage: Eukaryota > Metazoa > Chordata > Mammalia > Rodentia > Heteromyidae > Dipodomys > Dipodomys ordii. The sequence continues at coordinate 2,390,432 of NW_012267318.1, read as the reverse complement.
TCAAGTGGTAGAGCGCTAGCCTTGAGCTGAAGAGCTGAGGGACAGCGCCCAGGTCCAGAGTTCAGGCCCCACAACCAGAAACACCCCCCCCAAAAAAAGAAAGTATAAATAAGCTGGGCACCAGTGGCTCACACCTGTGACCCTAGCTACTCAGGAGGCTGAGATCTGAGGATTGTTCAAAGCCAATCTGGAAAGGAAAGTCTAGAAGACTGTCCAGTTAAGCACCAAAAAAAGCCAGAAGTGAATCTATGGCTCAACTAGTAGACTGCTAGCCTTGAAGAAAAAAGTTCAAGGGCAGCATCCAGGCCCTGAGTTTAAGCTCCAGGACTAGCAGAAACAAAACAAAACAAAAACAAAAAAGAAAACACAAATGAACAGTTAACTGAAAAAGAATACAAAAAATATAAGGGAGAACAACACAGGACTTGAAAGAGGAATTCAATAAAGATGGAGAACTTGAAGAAAACCAATTTGAAATCCTGGAAATAAAAAGCTCAATAACTCAGCGGGGAAAAAACGTTAAAAGTCTAACAGAGTGGAACAAGGTAAAAAAACAGATACAAAGGCTTGAAGACGAAGTTGAGGAACTAAGACACTGCTACGGAGGAAAATACTAAGTACAAATGGAACATGTAAAACCTCTTGTGCACAGAAGACCAACCTATGAATCAGGCATCAAAGAAGAGAATCAAGCTAAAGGCATGGGTAACATGCCCAAGTAAATAAGAGCTGAGAATGTACCTGATCTTGAGTCCGGAGACTTTCTGGACTCAAACAGGTAAGATCAAAGAACCTCCCTAAGACATATTATAGAAGACATTAAATATACAGAAGAAAGAAAGAACATTGAAAGTTGAGAGAGAAGCAAGAAGTTCTATATTAAGGCAACCCATCAGAATAAAAAAATTCTCAAAAAGGAAAGCATAGGATGATATTCCAAGCCCCGAAAGAAACTGTCAATCTAGAAAAATGTACCAGCAAAGGTATCCTTCATAACGGAAGGAGAAATTTTGTTAAAAAAAAAACTTTTTTGCCATAAACAAAATATAAAAGAATTAGTGACCATTAAACCAGCACTGAAGAAAACATGTCTTCCATACAGAAGAGGATGATAAATGCAACCAAGGAGATATAGCAATGAGTAAGTCACAAAGATTTCATCTTTCCGTACCAGTGGTTCTCAAAATGTGGTCTCTGGGTTAGTAGTATCACCATTGCCTAAGAACTTATCAAAAATGCAAATTTTCAGGCACCAACTCAAATCACAAAGTCTAAGAGTAAGGCTGTAAGCCATCTATAGTTTGAAAAAGCCTTCATGTCATTGTGGTACACATGAAAGTTTACAAACCACTGGCTACCTCTGGCATCTCAGCTTCAAAGCATGCAGCTATGTTAAATTCAATCTTGTATACTATTAAAACCATGCCAGTCTTATCGAGTTATTTGAGTGTAGAGTTATCTAATGTACATTGATATTTTAAAAGCACGTTTACAATAGCCTTATGTGTGCTCCTGACTTTGTTGTAGCTAGAAATTGGCAACGTTCCCCAAATTCTTTCTACATGTTAGGTTTCTTAGGAGTCGGCTTCCAGGAGAATGTTGGGCTCCTATGGGGAGTGGAAACAAAGAGGGCTGTGGCAAGAAAGGAACTGGATCCCTCTAGTAAAATCATCCCTTTTAAGTATGATTGTCATAATGGTGAAAGAAAAGTCCCCCGTCTAAGTGCAGAAACAATCTTCTCAGCCAGTTTCCACAGCTTAATCAGATTCCTACTGATATAATCAATGCTCCAATTTTCACAGTAGACCTGTACTGTAGCAACACCTGTGTTGACTGGAGCTCAGATGGAGGTTTTTGTTGAGAACCTTTCACTGCTGTAGCTTGCTTTGGGAATTTGGACTTGTTATATGCTTGCTTTATATCCCCCCAATGCTGTTGGAAACATCTCCTCCTGACTTTCTTAGTCTGGCTGCCCAGAACCTTGCTCTAAAATGGTCCTGTGGTTTCGTGTGACTGGACAGGATAGCTCTTTTATAACTGCAGAGCAGAGCAGCCAGATTGCTTACCTAGAGCCACTGCCTGACCCAGGCCCAGCTCAATCTTGTAGCAAATCTACCAGTGCCTTGGGGAATTTGTATCCATAACATCCACTTCCTGATGCCAATTATTCATCCAGAGATCCAGAGTGCAAGACACAAAATGTATATTTCAAGCATAAAACTGAAATGATACTAGAGGCTTATACCTGGCAATAGAGGAAGGAAGCAGTCAGAAACTAACAGATCCACAGATAAAGCAACAGGAGACAAGACAGTGATGGTGTAGCAGGAGAGCACTCTTGTGTGTGCCACTGGTGAGGCAGCTCACTGGCCTCCTCCTGTCTTTGCTCAGGAATCCTAATCCCAGGAGAGAGGTCTGACTAACCTAGGTAACAGCCCTGCCCTTTGCTTTGGCTAGGAGCAGACAGTGAAACCAATGTGTCCTCTTTCAATACTGGAGATGGGGGCAAACACTCTCCCCAAGACCATAAACAATGGAGTTTCAGCTATTTTCCATTAGCATCCAGGGGACTAGAATTTCTGCTAGGAAGATAGCCAAGAAGATAGGTGAGTTCTCCAAAGTGGAAAGTGAAATAGAGGGGAATGGAATCAGGTGGCTCACCTTGCCTCATTTCCTCCCAAAGCTAAGCCCTAGAGATATTCAATTGTTTCAAGAAGAGAGATTAGAGGATCATGGTTAGAGGTCAGCCCAAGGAAAAGGGTTGCAAGACCCTCATCTCAATATTAATTGGGTGAAGTAGTATATGTCTGTCATCCCAGCTACATGGGAGGCTGAGATCAGGAAGAAGAGCACAATTCCAGGCCAGTCTGGCAAAAAAAAGTTTACAAGACCTTATCTCAACAGAAAAAAAGCTGAATATTGGGGCACGTGGCTGCTATTCCAGCTATGGCAGTAAGCAATAAATTGGAGGATTGTGGTCAGACAAAAAAGCAAAACTGCATCTTAAAAATAATCAAAGCAGAAAGGGCTGAAAATCTCGCTCAAGTGGTAGAGCATCTGCCTAGTATGTGGCCCTAAGTTCAAACCTCTATATCACAAATAAAATAAAGAAATATTGCATTTAGAGCATCAAAAGAACACTAATAGAAACAGAATAAAAAGCAAGTATCCATGAATCCAAAAGGATAGGAGAAATATGAACAACTTGACTTTACCAAAATATCCATCAACCAATAAAAGTAGAAATAGCTGGACACTGGTGGCTCATGCCTATAATCCTAGCTACTCAGGATGTTGAGATCTGAGGTTCGTGGTTCAAAGCCATGCATGAGACTTGTCTCTAATTAATCACACACACACACACACACACACAAATTCAGAAGTGAAGCTGTTGTTCAAATGGTAGAGGGCTAGCCTTGAGCAAAAAGAGCTCAGGGATAGTGCCCATGCCTTGAGTTCAAGCCCCAGGATGGGCACAAGAAAAAAAACAAAAAGTAGAAATAACCCTGTCTTCAGTCTGCATTATCATAAGGATTCAGGGGAAAAAAAAGTTCTTGGGGAACAGAAATACACAAAGTCCCTATTTATTACTGTACAGATCACTTACTGATTACAGAAGGAAAATTACTTTTACAATGGAGAGGTCCTGTGGCCATCGCCTATTAACAAGGGACCACAAGCTCTACTGAAGGTGGATAACCTGTGACTCCTTTGGGAAAGGAATACATGGGGACCTTTGCGGACTTCCTGTCAAAAGTGCTGATGCTGAATCTTCTCCTGAGGAAATAAGAGTATGTTAACCATTGGTGAGTCTGCAGGAAGGTGATGGGGGTGCTCTTTCTGATTGCTATCATTTACATTAAAAAGTTGGTGGAAACCCTGTGTTGGGTTTTGTAAGATTTCTACATATTACAGAAAACGAAAATAAAGTGAGATGTTAGGTTAAAATCAGTTCCTCTCTGTGAAAAGGATAGGCAACATTAAAGCAGAATCCTACTTAATCCTGTCCTGACCTAAAGCTATATCCTCTACGTGACCTGTATTTTGTCACAGCAATGAACAATGTAGTTGTTTTCCTGTCTCCAGAAGGTCAGGACCCAGAGAAACCCAAAGACAAAGTACAGCTGACAAAGCACATTTACTGGCTCCAGAAATAAATTCAAGATCTGGAAGCACACTCTAAACTTTCAAACTTTGATTTTAAAGTCCTCTCTCTCTCTCTCAATATATATTTGGACTGAAAGACAAAAGGAATCTGTGGAAAGGCTATTTGAATAGTCCATTCTCATTCTTTAATATTTAGGAACCTATAATAAAGCAAGTTAAAGTATAGATACTTAACTATTTATTGTATCCCTATCAAAGAACTTGAATTTAAAGTTTGGCAATCATGAACCAAGTAAGTCCAGTGAAGTATTTTGGGATATTTTGTCTTACTAAAACTAGCCAGAGGGCTGGGAATGTGGCTTAGTGGTAGAGTGTTTGCCTAGCATGCATGAAGTCCTGGGTTCAATTCCTCAGTACCACATAAACAGAAAAAAAAAAAAAACAAGCCAGCCTTCAGCAAAAGAAGTTCAGTGCCCAGGCCCTGAATTCAAGCCACAGGACTGGCAAAAAAAAAAAAAAAAAGCTAGCCAGACTGGGTACTGGTAGTTCACAACTGTAATCCTAGCTACTCAGGAGGCTGAGATCTGAGGATCACAGTTCAAAACCAGCCCAGGCAGGAAAGTCCAGGAGATTATTTCCAGTTACACACACACACACACACACACACAGGAGATTTCCAGTTACACACACACACACACACGCACACACACACACACAGCGTGCTGTGTCAAGGGATAGAGCACTAGCTTTGAGCACAAAAGCTCAGAGGCAGCACCCAGGCCTTGAGTTCAAGCCCCAGTATCAGCACAGTTCAAAACCAGCCCAGGCAGGAAAGTCCAGGAGATTATTTCCAGTTACACACACACACACATACACACACACACACACACACACAGCGTGCTGTGTCAAGGGATAGAGCACTAGCTTTGAGCACAAAAGCTCAGAGGCAGCATCCAGGCCTTGAGTTCAAGCCCCAGTATCAGCACAGTTCAAAACCAGCCCAGGCAGGAAAGTCCAGGAGATTATTTCCAATTACACACACACACACACACACACACACACACACACAGAGTGCTGTGTCAAGGGATAGAGCACTAGCTTTGAGCACAAAGCTCAGAGGCAGCATCCAGGCCTTGAGTTCAAGCCCCAGTATCAGCGTGCCTGTGCATGCACGCGCGACCGCACACACATACAGCCAGTTTATTTATATATTTATAAAAATATATTTATATATTTAGCCACTGTACATTTTAATGAAATATTATATACCACATAATCCAATTTCTATTAGTTTTCTGCTTGTTCAGATTACCTGCATTCTTAAGCATTTGCATTAAAAATAACAAAAGATGAAGAGTACTGAACTATACAGATTGCCTCTCCTCCTGCAGAGGGTAACACCTATAACCCAGTGTAACAATGAACAGTAATATGCCTATTAGCTGTACTCTTTAGATGCAAAGAGTAAAGGTGAGACATTTGGTGAGCATTTCATGTGTACCAACCCTCCAACACTTCCACTTGGTAAAACACTGGTTCTTTTGTTCCAATTAGGTTATATCCATATTACACATGACTTTATCTTTTAGTTCAGTGTTAGAAAATTTTAATCAAGCACTGATATTGTCTTGAAATTTTCATCTCCCCCCACCTCAGAATAGAGGTTGGAAACTGAGTTAATTATGTCACTGTGTGATGAAACCTCTATATAAAAAAATCTCTGAAAGATGGACTCCAAAATTTCGTTTTGGAGCTGGTGGCTCATGCCTGTAATCCCAGTTACTCAGGAGACTGAGCCCTGAGGATCCCAGTTTGAAAAACAGCCTAAGCAGACAAATCCTAGGAACTCTTATCTCCAATTAACCCCGCAAGAAGAAGTGAGCTGGGCCCTGGTGGCTCATGCCTGTAATCCTAGCTACTCAGGAAGCTGAGATCTGAGGATCGAGATTCAAAGCCCAGGCAGTTAAGTCCCTGAGATTCTTATCTCCAATAAACCACCAGAAAATTGGAAGTGGAGCTGTGACTCAAGTGGTAGAGCACTTGCCTTGGGCTGAATTGCTGAGGGACAGTGCCCAGGCCCAGAGTTCAAGCCCCACGACTGACCAAAAATAAATAAATAAATGGTAGAAGTGGAGGTGCAGCTTAGCAAAAAGGCAGAAGTGGAGGTGTGACTTGCCAGTAAGCCAGAAGTGGGGATGTGACCCAAGTTTGCCAACTTCAGCTTGGCAAACGTTGAGTATGCTATACCACGAGGGAGGAAAACCAAGGATCTTTCAACATTCTGTAGGTGTATCACTAGCATTTACAACCTGCAACTTTTAAATGATGCCTAAGGTGGAGCCACTTTGTGGGACAGTCTGTTAACCTGTGGCATCTGATGTCAACTCCAGAGACAAAGGTAGAATAGGATGGAAGTATAGGACTCCTGTCAGTACCTGCCAGAGGACTGCTTCTACCCTTGTATTAAAGTGGAAGTTCTTAGTGTGAAAAATTAATATTCTGCTGGAGAAAAAAACTTTTCCATTAGATCAGATCCCAACCTATGAAAGACTCAAGTCTGCTGTTTCAAAACAGTGGCAAGGAAAATAATAAACTAATTCTCCATCTAGAAAATCATCTGAAGAGCTTGGAGGTAACTCAGAGAGAGCCACAACTGACATATGAAGAAACTGGACTAATTTCCCACCTCCAAACAAGCACTAGACTGCAGATTAAAGGCCACAAGTAAGCCTTCAGGCACTGAGAGGCCTTGAGCAAAATGACCATTGCTAATGAATGCTGCTAATAAAAGCAAAGGCAAAGCAAGGAAATAAAGTGTATAAATCCACCTCTGGAGGGCTCAACCCTAGAGCTTTTTGAAAACAAGAGTCCTATGATCAACTCCAGACTAGTGCTATTGGAATTCAGACCCTGAAAGGGAAACTGCTTCCAACAATTGCCACATGATTCTTCTATGTGTCTAGGGATGACCAATGACATAAATAGGAGAAAGGTAAAAGAGAAAAATGATAGTTTTAGGGCAGTTTGTGTTTCATAGACAGATCGTTTCAATTTAAAAAAAAAAAAAAAAGAGCTAGAGGTGTGTTGTGGCTTAAACAATAGTGCGCCTCCCTAACAATTTTGAGGCCCTGAATTCAACCCCTAGTACGGAGATGAAAAGAAAGGAGCAAAGGCCCATCAGAAAGTAAGCACTATTTAAGATGATGTTTCTAAATTTAAAATGTCAATGAAATCCTCCCCCCTCCATATAATATTTGCCAATTAAAACATAAATTATCAATTTTCTATTTAAACTATGATTACTTTTTAAGCTGTCATTACTAGTACCTATGTATAGACAAAATATCCTTTAGCTGGAAGAGAATATACTTACACTTAGTGAACCTTGTGATTTTTATGTCTTCTCTGTATGGAATGGGTTGGCAATTATTTTGGCAAAGACCATTCTCAGTAGAGCAAGAGACTCTTTAAAAAGGATGTGGACAGAAGGGAACCTTACTTCATTGTTGGTGAGAGTGTAAACTTGTTCAACCACTTTGGAAAGCAGTATGGAGGTTCCTGAAAAGACTTCACATAGAGCTCCCCTATGACCCAGCAATCCCACTTTTGGGCATTTACCCAAATGTTTACAAACAAGACCACACTAAAGC
>NW_012267318.1:2371205-2382090 GCF_000151885.1 Dipodomys ordii | reverse complement strand
GAGGCTGCAATGCTTGGTAAGAAATGTTCTCATTATCTTGCCCATGTAATTGTAACCCCTCTGTACAGTATGTTCACAAAAAATAAAAATTTAAATTAAAAAAAAAAAAACTAAAAAAAAAAAGCTTGTCATTTATCTCAAAGCTTGTCATTTACCAGTCTTGGTGCTGACATTCTAAGCAAGGTTAAGTTTGGGTTGGAAGGAGAAAATAATAGATGAAGACAACTTTGGAATACTAACTTTTTCATCACATAGAAGGCTATTGTTTATGAATATTAGAATCATTTCCCTTTAGTGTCTTCAAGTTGTCAATGACATCAACTTTCTTGCTCTCTGTAAGCAGCTTAGCTGTATTCCTGCTTTCTAGCCACTAGGTGCCAGTAGCGGTCACCCTTAAAGCTATGACACCAAAACTGCTCTGACAACTGTTTCCAAAGAAAAATGTGATACATAAACACAATGGAATTTTACTCATCCATTAAAAAGAATGATATTGTGCCATTTATTAAAAAATGGAAAGATTTGGAAAAAATTCTATTAGGTGAACTAAGTCAGGCCCAGAGTGACAAAGGTTGTGTGGGTTTCCCTTATATGAGGTAGCTAGATTCAGCCTATAAACTTTAAGTGAACACATCAGGTGATATGCATGTGGTTATAAATGAATTCAAGGGAAAACTCAAATAGTATAATTCCTTAGAAAGGCAAAGTCAAAGCCCAACAAAATAAACATCAGCAAATGGGTACTTGTGAAGCCAAGGGGAGAGGAGTAAAGGAATGAAGAAAGCAGTGAAGAATTAGATGTATATACTACAAAAAAATGTTTAAAGGAAGGAGTGGTGGGAAGGGGGGTTGGTTAGAATGCTGAAAGGGGTAACACTGATCAAGATGCACTGTATTCATAAACATGGCAACTCCTTTGTACAACTACTTAATTTTTAAAAAAATATATTTTTAAAAATGGAGCGAATATAATCCTAAATAATTATCAGGATGCATGTCAGAATTAGCAATGTGACCCATTCACTAATATTCTAAAAAATCTTTATAGTCTTATATGCTGGCTATATTAAACAACACTTTATAATAAAGAAAAACCAGATTAAAGTGGTGGCACTTGTCTGTAATCCTGCACTTAGGAGGAAGAGACTGGAAGATAGTGAGTTCCAGGCTAGACCTTGTCACCAAAAAGAAAGGGAGGCGGGGTGAGGCACTGAAAAACGATAAAGCTACTGTTTTGCTGTAAATGAAGAGCTTTAAAACTATCTCCATGCAGGCTTCCAACTGTTTCATGACAACATGTCACCATCAACCAGACTCTAACAGTTTGAAATGATTACAGATACAGAATCTCATGTATGAGTACTTTTAATGTTGTATACATCAAATTACAATAGACAACTCTAACAAAACATAGCCCCTCAGCTGTGAACAGCACAGTGCATTACAGTAAACCGAGTTTATATTCCACCATCAAGTGGGGCTCACCCATTAGCTCACTTTGTGATGGATCTGAAAAGAAACAAAAACACTTTAAGTCTCAAAAGAGAGATAAATTCAATGATTCTCAGGATGATAAATAAATCTTTTATCTTGACTGAGGCGAAACAGCTATACATTTGTTAAAAGCCAGAACTGTACACCTAAAATGGATGCATATGTAGTATGTAAATGATACCCCCAATGTAGCTGAGCTAAGAAAAAAAAATAGATTTTCAAGATTCTTAATTTTTCCAGTGCTTCTCAGATGATGCTGAGAATCATCTCATAATCAAATCTGCAAAAAATTCTTATCTGTACCATTTTCCTTCCTGTGCGTATGAATGAACATATGTCAGAATTGTGAAGCAAGAAAACCCTTACAAGACTTACCTTTGTGTAATAAGTACAACTAAAGTTTTTTAAATTAACAGAAAGCTTCCTAAAGACAAAGGCTTTGACCTCTCCATCTCAACACTGATGTAGAAACAGTAAAACCTAATGAACCAATCTGTAAAACTGGTTTATAAAAATGATAACCATTTACATTACCATGGCAGCACTCCCAGGGGAAACCACCCAAAGCTCACTGCAGCAGTAAAACCACAATAAAATGATCTACTAAATGAAATCTTTTCAGCCTGGAACTCTCAGACAGAGGCAATGAATAAATTAAAGATATGATCACAGCTTAAACATCAAATGATATGGTATCCCATCACACTTCTGCTTAAAGTCATTCCATGCCTCTTGAGTCGCATCCTGAATTAACTACAATCTTGTTTTTAGTCTGTAGGCCCCAGTTTTTGTAAGTTCTCTGTTGGTTTTCTTGACCCCACTACATTCTACTGTCCAACTTGCTCAGAATATCCTAGTCATAAGGATTTCCTTAAAGCGTATTATGTATGCCTCACAACTCCTAGGAACAGAAATGCTTGACAGCCATGGTTCTGAACTACCTTTCCATGAGTGTTTTCTAAACAAGAGGCCACCAGGACAGCCAAGTCCAATGCCTGCAGTGAGAACATAGTTCCCTCCTAAAAAAAAAAAAAAGGTACCAAATATGGAGCACCACTTGACTCTCTTTTTGTGCTGTCTTGGGAAGTAGAGCTTAGGGGCCCAACAGAATGCTCATAACTGGGGCATACTGCTCTGAGGAATAAACCATCCTTTGTCTCCTAGAATCTTACATGTTCTGCCACCATTCATAAAACCATAGCAGGCCAACTGATTAGCTTGTAAGTAGTGTGAGATCTCAAATCCTTCACAGTTCTTTAGCTGTTAGAGACAGACCCTGGACATACTGTTTCTTCTGAAATAGCTTTCTCCCTACTTTTAGCTCCACTAATTCACAGCTTACAGGAATCAACTTATATGTCTATTCCCAGACAACCATCTTTCCAAACTCAAATTGTTTCCCAAACTAATTACAATTTATATTTTTTGTTTGTCTCCTCCATTAGAAAGCAGATATTTTGTCCATATTTCTATATTCAGAGCCTAGCCAGTGCTTGACATGTAATAAACATTGAACTGAATAAATGCTTAAGGTCTGTTTTCCTTTCTTTATATAGAATTATTAGATTTTAATGAGTTTTTTTATAAATGAGATTTGTAAATAAGTAAATTAAGGATATATATACACTGTACTAGCTTTATATGCATTTAGGAATCCCAAGTTTTCCTTCATTCAAAAAGCTCTTAAAAAAGGCTGGGGAGGCTGGGAAGGTGGCTCAGTAGTAGAGTGCTTGCCTTGCATGCATGAGGGCCTGGGTTCGATTCCTCACCACCACGTAAGCAGAAAAAGCCGGAAGTGGTGCTATGACTCAAGTAGTAGAGCACTAGCCTTGAGTTGAAGAGCTTAGAGACAGCACCCAGGCCCAGAGTTCAGGCCCCATGACTGACAAAAAAAAAAAAAGCTCTCAAAGAGGAGGCTCACGAGACTTGTGTTATGTCCACAGCATTTTCTCACCGGCTATCAGCAGCCAAACAAAACTAATAAAACTTAGTTTGGGGTTCTCTGTTTCTCCTAATGAGCAAGGCAATGCTGGGCACAGTTATATTTGTTTATCTTCCTCAGAACAAGAAATAGAGGATACTGCACACATTGTTCTTCCTTAAAAGTCATTTATCTGATACATACTACAATTATTCAGGGAATTTTGTTAAGAATGGCAGGCTTTTCTTTTCTATTTACCACCTATTCCAGAAACACACACACACACACACACACACACACACACAAATGGGGATGGATGTTTTTTTTTAAAGGTATTTTCCATCTTATTCAAGTTATTCTGAAAATTAGTACAAACATGGTGAATACTAAAACAATCATTACTTAAATCACCTTAGAAATAGTGACCAATTTAGTAGACCAATACATTAGACAATGCTGAGAATATAAAATCACAACTAGTGTTGACTGAAATGACTAGAACCTCAGAACTTTTCAAGTTACCTTCACTCTGAAAAACACTGAAAGAACAGCTGTGACCACTCAATTTTATACCTCACTGCTATAAAGTGAATCCCATTGCTATGAGTGATGGAGAGATAGATTCTGTCCTGTTTTGCTGCTAACATCTTATATAACAGAACGCCATAAAAACTGCCAAGACACTTACCATTAAGAATATCTTCAAATCCAATAGTCTCATCATTACCCTTCAAAATATCCAGTGAAAGGTTGGAACTTTGAAGAAATGGAAGACGCTGAACCTTTGGGAAAGGCATGAAAGGGGCAAGAGAAGAAAAAGAATATAATTTTATGTTCTGTACTCTTACTTCAAAAATACAAAAAAACTAGATAAATTTAACCAGTGGAAAGGAATGATTCACATTTTAAGTACAGAGTAAGTTTTTTTTTTTTTTTGTCGGTCGTGGGGCTTGAACTCTGGGCCTGGGCACTGTCCCTCAGCTCTTCAGCTCAAGGCGAGCGCTCTACCACTTGAGCTACAGCACCACTTCCGGTTTTCTGGTGGTTTATTGGAGATAGGAGTCTCACAGTCTTTCCTGCCCGGGCTGGCTTTGAACCGCGATCCTCAGATCTCAGCCTCCTGAGTAGCTAGGATTACAGGCGTGAGCCACCAGCGCCTGGCCAGAGTAAGTTTTAAAAAATTGCTCAAAATTTTGTTCAAAATAGTTGACCATGACATTGTAGCTTTTTTTTTTTTTTTTTTGGGATCCAGTCGTGGGGCCTGAACTCTGGGCCAGGGTGCTGTCCCTCAGCTCTTCAGCTCAAGGCTAGCGCTCTACCACTTGAGCCACAGAGCCACTTCCGGTTTTTTTCTTTTTACTTATGTGATGCTGAGGAATAGAACCCAGGGCCTCATGCATTGCAAGGTAAGCGCTCTACCACTGAGCCACCTTCCCAGCCCCGAAATTGTAGCTTTTATCAGTACTTAATTATCCCATCAGATTTGTACATGGTCTCAGGCTTTATTCTGTCTAGGAATACTGTAATATGATAAACCACAAAACCCTAGAGACTAACATCAGAGCATAGCTTCAGATATACTCAGAGCAATGAAATTCTGAGAAAATTCCAACTCAGTGAGACCATTAGTCTACCAGTAGCCTGGTATGATGTAAAGGCATGTAAATAATATAGTGACTGACACATAACCTGCTTTAAAGATTTCAGCAATTCTGTTCACTGTTAATTGTCCAGCAGTTATAACTGAAGTCAGTGCAGATAATGCTGAAACTACCAAACGAGAAGATGGTCAGTGACTAAATGATACTGGGATTTTTAAAATAATCACATTGATAACCTGCAATTATCAGTTAATCTTCAGAATAACCCTCTGCTATTATTATTGGACATCCATTTCAAAATAAAAACAAAAAAATCTGAATTTCAAAATGGTTTCTAACTTAAGTTTTTAAGACTAGCTAGGAGAACCAAGATTCAGCCCGAAGTTATTGTCATTTTAAACCCTACTTTTATTGTAAGATAATTCTTAGAATACTCAAAATAGTTTCCAGAATGACTTAATTGATACAAATGATGACATTAAAAGAAATGATTGAAAAATACAGTTTCAGCTAGATGGGAGGAATCTGTACAAGAGCCAAAAGGTGAAAAGAATATAACCAGGAAGCCCAGGGAGTCCAGGAATATGTGGACTATGGTATTAAAGTATTATGGTAGCAAGGTGTTATGGTTAAGAAGTCAATTCTTGAACGCAGCCAAACTAAGCTACTGGAATTTACTTTCTTTTAAGTGAGAGGAATAACAAACTGAATCTATGTCTCATGGCTGTTAATGCTGGCTATGGTACAGACAATGAACTGGAGGGGCAGAGCAGGGATGAGCACTACAAATACAGCAGGAGTAGAACCAATGAAGCAGAAATGGTGAGATCAAGTAACGGTGTGGGATATAGAGAGGAAGGGAAGAAGTTAGGTGCTGAATGATAACCAAAGCTAAGGCTCCAATGTCTGCTTTAAGCAAAAACCTAGTCATAGGAATATGTGAGAAGTGAATTATTCTATATTCATACATGTGAAAGTCTGCAATGCCCAGGGAACTTACAAATGCAATAGCTCAGCTTTATAGCCCATGAGAACTGAAATCTGAGTCGTCAACATATAAATGAAGCATTTAAATAAACAGCTGTAACAGAAGAAAGAGGAATAGGTAGGAAATAGGGTGAAGAGACAACCAAAGACTAACAAAACTAGTACTGCAGGAAACAGAGGGGGGAAAAAAGCAACCTATAGAAACTGACAGTAAGTTTCAGACAAGAGTGGAGAACATCAAGAAAGTGTATTCTAAGAGCCAAAGGAAAAAAGAGCCATGGGTACTAAATACTAGGGTTCAAGTAAAATGAGGGTTAAAAAAAAAGTCTACATTATTCAAGAACAGATGTACTGGTGTGATGGGAGCCAGTACACATAATGCAAATGATCAGGAAATAAAGGGAAAAAAAAGTATACACACACACACACACACACACACACAAACCATAAACACCTTAAGAAGCTCAACTGACAAAAGCATAGTTAATGTAAGAGAAGTACCTATAAAGACATTCAGGAATGATACAAAGTTTTGTCTTATAAATAAATAAACATTTTAAAAGTTTTGTTTTATGTTAAAAGACAGAGATCTGAAGTTATACAAATATATAAATGCTGCTGGTTATTAGGCAGAACAAGGAGAAAGAAAAGTTAAAGGAGTTAGCGCCAGACAGGATCACTAACCCAAGGTTACTTCCTAACATAGTGTGATGTAACACATCACTGGAAGGACACACACTGGATGTAACAAATCACACTGGAAGGACATCTTCTAAGTATTTACTCCTTAGCAACAGGTATTCCCAGCTCTCTCTCTCTCTCTCTCTCTCTCTCTCTCTCTGTGTGTGTGTTTGTTTATACGTATATATCGTGTACTCAATACTACCACTTGGGATCTCCTAGAGGTACCTCAACCTCAATTCAAATTCAATGTAATTCTCAAAAAGCAGGAAAACATGAAAGTGGACACAGGTGAGTTTTCAGACAAGGAAATTTTCTATTTAAGGACTTTTTTTCCCTCTATGATATAGGAATTGAAGTCATATAGTATAAAGGGGAAGTATAGAATAAGTTACAAGGGCAGAGGAAGAAAGTTTGAACAGCTGTTATAGAAAGAGAAGTCCTTATAACTGACTCACCTGCTGCACTGCTTTGAATTCCATTTGTAATTTCAGTGGAGCATATAGACCCTGGATATTCCTCAGTGTGGCAAAGTTCATTTTATCTTGGTTGAGCTGGAACTGCAAAATTATATATAGAACACAATTATATATAGAAATTATATATAGAACACAATACTTAGATGAAGAATTTTAACACGGACAACTGAAACAAAAGCAACTGTATTTAATAATCGCTTCTGATAAGTTTCAGAACATTTAAGTTTCTCTCTTATCCAGTTTACAGGTGTAAATATTTAACGAGTATAAAACTGTTATATAAATTTTGAATTAACAAAACTACTAAATCAAGGAATGTTTTTTCATAGTACAATGTCTTCTTGTAAGGCATAAAGATATTTCAATGCTTCTGAATACAAGTACTATAAAATTGATAGACACATTGTTGGTTACCGTAGATCCAATAAACATTTCAGACACTGACAAAAATTAAGTTTTTTAAAATATAATATGTATTTCAAAGGATTTCATAAAAGAGATAATCAACTATTACTAAAAATCAACTGTTGCTAACTGAATTACAATATTTAATCTTCATGTTTTTGGGTAACTGATTCAAAGGGAAAAAGCTCAAAAAAGTCTATTCAATTTGCATTAAATGTATAATCAGCACATTCTTTTCTGGAATCATACTCTTTGCCAAGCTCTGATACTACTATTACAAAATTTGGATCCTAATTTAACGTACCTGAGGCAAAAAGAATGTTTGATTCAATCTGAATTATGCATTTTCCAAAAAAGGTTCTAAAGGATAATGAATATGGGAAGCAAATGGCTACAAAAAAATCTATTTGAGCCAAGATAAAATTACAATAAAGTAATCACAAGCGAGTTCTCATGACTATTTTTTATTTTTTAAACTATTATTTTACCAGACTCTTGACAAGATTTGTTTTTGTCATAAAAAAATCATTTTCAAACAAAACCTATTAAGGGATTAGTGCACATCTGGGACATGACTAGAGACAACATATATGTAATTTGACAGTAAAATGTCTGACATTACTTTGTCTACTGAAAATTTTTCACAAATGATCCTTGAGGAAAATCTGTATATTTTACTTTATGTAAAAAGTTTCTTTTAATAATTATCCTCAGGGCTGGGAAGGTGGCTCAGTGGTAGAGCGCTTGCCTTGCATGCTTGAGGCCCTGGGTTTGATTCCTCAGCACCACATAAGAAAAAAGCCAGAAGTGGCGCTGTGGCTCAAGTGGTAGAGCGCTAGCCCTTGAGCTGAAGAGCTGAGGGACAGTGCACAGGCCCAGAGTTCAGGCCCCACGACCAGACCCAAAAAAAAAAAAAAATTATCCTCATAAATATTTTATATAGGAAAATTCAATTTATATAAACCTCAACAATACATCCAACTTGTAATTAGCAATGATACATAACATATAATAAAACAGAAGAAACAACCTACTCCATCAGGGATCAGAACCTAGTTGGGAAGATATTAGAAATAGATCAAGGTTTCTCAACTGTTGGAACTATCAGCATCTGTTGTGGAGCTCCTGCATACCAAACTATGTTTAGTAGAATCCCTGGATTCCCACCAATAGATTCCAACATTAACCACTTCCCCCTGCATCCAGCCATGCCCCTTATAAGGACCAAAATAAGTCTTCAGACCTTACTGTTTGAACAATGAAGTGCACCCCCACTTCTAGTTGATGCAGCTGTCCACCTTCCAACAGTGTTACCACTGCAGATCACAACTATGGATAGCATCAGGAAAGCAATATACAATGGATAGGCTACTACTAATTCCATTTGACAGACAAGGAGACTAAAAGTTTAGTTAATGAGCATGGGACCATCTAATTGGACTATACAATCCATATTAAAAGATTTTGATACTAAGTGACCCAGAATTTTAACAGAGCCTGCAATTAATTAGCTAGTTAAGTGATTAAGGAAGAAATAAGAGACAATAGGCCTAGAATCTCTAAAAATCTAAGAAATCTCTAGACTCCACCATTCTGACTAGTCTGACTGAGATTTGTCAGTTTATCTTAACATGTACTACTCAGAACAGAACCAATATTCCAGATCTAATGGCTAATACAACAAAAATGAATATATAATCTCATTTCCAATGAAGGCCAAGAAGTATTAGCTGTTCATTTTAGCAGTTAACTTATATATACTGGGCCACATTGTCAATTGAAATTGTCAAGTCTTAAGTACTAAGTCAGGTTTACTGCACCTAAATATGTGTAATTCAGTCTTTAAATGCTGAATTTCATACTTATATCAATAAATACTTTTCTCAAAAGTTTTGGCCTATTCTTTGGTTTGTTTCCCTCCGTAATATTCATTTTTAGCTATTATCAAAATACGCTATTCTTATCAGTTTTTCTTCCAAAGATCAAATTTATAATTTTATGGGTAATCCCAAATCTTAATAAAACAGGCAGTTTTCCTAAGTGTTTGCTTACCTAAGATGTAAATAGAGATCAAGATGCCTATCAAAATACTCTCTCTAAAGTGATAATTCCTGTCTGGGCAGTTACCACAAACAATTCACCCTAAAATATTCTTGCTTAGTCCAGAATCTACCATCTTATTCTGGAACTTATCCTTTATCAGAAAACTGCTATCTATTGACTGACTCACTTGGTAATTTAAAAGAGTGAACTAAGGGGTTTTATGAGCTCATTCCACTGCTAGTGATCACTGCTTACTGTACTCAACGTGTACAGCCATCTGTTTAACAGTTCAATTAAAAATCAGCTACTAGCTACTCAGGATGCTGAGGCCTGAGGATTGTGGTTCAAAGCCAGCCAGGGAAGGAAAGTCCATGAGACTCTTCAATTGATCACAGAAAAACCCAGAAGTGACACTATGGCTTAAGTAGTAGAGTGCTAGCCTTGAGCAAAAAGGAGCTCAGGGACAATAGCTAGGCCCAGAGTTCATGTCCAAGGACTAGCAAAACAAAAACAAAAAAATCCATCAGTGCCAGGAATTAATTTTACCAAAAAATGGCTTTTTGATTAGATTCATTTTCAAAAAGTAGAGTACTGCTAGAGGCATGGCTCAGTAGTAGAAGACATGCCTAACAAGTGTAAAGCCCTGTGTAAAAACAAATTAACAAAAAAAAGGGGGGGGGGCGGTAGGAGAATAATTATGTTTCTTCCAATATATAAGCAACTTTCATTCCTTCCCATATTTCTCAAAGATGTTGGTTTCATAATTATCATGTATACTCTTGTCTATTCTGGCTGTCAACTACTAAGCCTTAAACCTAAACACATTTAATGCACCAGGAGCCCTCTCCTCATCTCATTTGAAACTCAAATTCATAATTCTATTATCTGCTCTATTCTTTCTTATAACAAGGTCTTTCCCCTTGAGCCGAGAAAGGAGGCAAGTAAGAACAGATGAGTTTCCTGTTACCAGCCAATTTCAACATCTGTTAACATAAAACTGTCCAAATAACACTTGTTCTATAAAGCCTTCTGAATAGTGTTTGCTGCATTATTGGGCCTATGAAGCACTTTTATGAAGACTCCTTTCCACTGCTTGTCTTGCCCCTTAAAGTCTAAGTTTTAATTCAAGTTTAGCTTTAATTAAAACTTAGACTTTAAAGGACAAGACACTGGGAAGGTGGCTCAATGGTAGAGTGCTTGCCTTGCATGCATGAGGCCCTGGGTTCGATTCCTCAGCACCACATAAGCAGAAAAAGCCAGAAGTGGCACTGTGG
>NW_012267318.1:2347926-2367670 GCF_000151885.1 Dipodomys ordii | reverse complement strand
GGTAGGGGGGAGGGGACAGGGGAGGTAGGGGAGAGGACAGGGGAGGTAAGGGGAGGTAAGGGGAGGGGAGAGGCGACGCCAGGTCGACGACGCGGGGGATCCTACGGAAACAAGACCGAACTACAGGAACGTGACTTCGGTCGAGGGTGGGCGACGCGGCCTTTCAAACCAAGGTGGCCGCCACCCCACCAGTCGTTCCCGTGCCCAGCTCCCCGGGGGCCCGGACCCGCCGGGGGCCGTGGGGACACCGACCGACCGGGCACGCAGGCTCACACGCCGGCCGCGGGGAGGAGGGCGGAACGGCGCAGGCCCACGGGCCGCCCCGACCCCGTGACGCGACACATCACGGCGTGCTGGGACGGCTCATCCCCGCCACGGACGCCAGCCGCGGTCGGGCTGGGAGGCGGCAGCGTGCGCCTGCTGGGCCCCGGGGTCGGGCCCGGCCGAGCCCCGCCGCTCACTCACCATCTTCGCGTCGCTCTGGGAACAAGATCCCCAGCAGGTTACCGTCAGCCGGACCGCCGCTCACTTCCGTTTCCGGGGGCCGTTCCACCCCCCACCCCCACCCCGCCACATCCGCCGGAAGTGCGTCCGTCCGGGCGAGGAAGGAAGGAGGGCGCGGGTCTCCGTGAGGGATCCTTGCGGGGCCGGGGCTCCCACGCCTGAGGTAACCCCGAGGGACCGAGGATGCCGGGAGGGTGTGAGCCGAGCGGGGGCGGGCTCGAGGCCGGGCCGGACCGGACCGGACCGGGCCGGACGGAAGACGCGGACGCCAGGATTGCCATAAACAACTACTGTCTGCACTGTGCTCAGGACTTGCCCCGTCCTGGTCGTACGGAGACCGTCCGAACCCCACGGCTCTCCCAAGTAGACGCTGCATTTTCAGCCGGTCAGTGTTCAGCCAGCCAGGCTGCACTAGAACACAAGACTTCGGGTCGTTTATTTGTATTTTTAAAACCACGTGGCCAAGGCTTGTTCAGAAACCCGTGTCAAGGCTAAGAAGAAGTCCAGGTTGGCTCAGTCTCTGTGCTAGAGAAGGAGTTGGGGACGAAAGCGATGGCAGGATGAGGACTGACAGCACAACGTGAGCAGTGACTGACATATATTATAGACACATATATTATAGACACCCTTCTAAATGGTTTACAGGCACTACCAGACAGTAATGGTAACTTAGCCTGCCCAGTCACCTGGTTTGAGTCCATAAACCCCACGTGGTTATAATTCTTCACTGAATCCTTTCCCCTATAGAATGGGATTAAAAATAGCCTTATGCTCTACTGCCATATGATGAAGATGACTTATAAATGATCAGGCTGATATTCAAAAGATAAGAGCTGACTAGTTTTGTTGTAGGGTATATAGCCTGTAAAAATCAGCTGAGAAGGGTGTATGTGGCTAAGGTTGAGAAAGTAAGATTAAAAAAAAGTAATATGAGACAGGGTAGATGTAGGATCAAGTTTTTTATGCAGACCTTTGTAGGCCAGGTTAAGGGGTTTTTGTTGTTTTGTCTTTTAAATGCCATTGGTGGCTCAGGCCTGTAATCCTAGTTCCTCTGGTAGCTGAGATCTGGAGGGCTGGAAGTTTGAAGTAAGCCCAGGAAGGCAGGTTTGTGACACTCCTGCAAAAAATCAGAACTGGAGGGGAGCTGAAGTTGTAGAGCACCAGTCAAGAGCAAGAGTTTGAAATCCCCAGTTCTAAGCCCCAGTCCAGACACGCGCAAACACACACACACACAGCATTGAAGGATTTTAGGAAGGAGATGATAAGGTCATATGTTACTGGGTCTGTTATGGTCATACAGTTTCTGAAATTCAGAGGTAATCCACATGCTATAAGTATTCTGCTCTGCTGTCCTTAATGTGTCTGGTCTTTCAGTATATCATGTTTACCTTAAGATTAGAGCTGAGTGTGTCATTCACATTCCTTTCCTTTTAATAAATTCCATCATGGAATTTATTAAAAGGAAAGGAATGTGAATGACCCTATATAGTATGTCGAAGCACTTTTTCCTTACTTGCAATGGACCAATATTTTACCCAAAAACACTTATTCTAGTGCTAACATGAAGGATAGCCTTCATAGAGAGAATGTAGGAACTAAGATGTCATTTACACTACTGTAATACTGCAAGCCATAGATGATAAAGATAGAGATTAAAGTTGTATAGAAAAGCTCCAGAAGCAAAAAAAAAAAATGAGAATTCACCTAAGCAATACTAGAATTCAGATGACAGCCACTCAAAAGAGTCAGTTGCTCATTCCTGTAATCCCAGCTACTCAGGAGGCTGGAATCTGAGGATCACAGTTCAAAGTCAGTCCAACCAAGAAAGTGTGAAATTATCTTCAGCTAACCAGTAGAAAAGCCAAAAGTGTATCTGTGGTTCAAGTAGTAGAGTGCTAAGCCTTCAGGGACAGTGCCTAGGCCCTGAGTTCAAGCCCCAGGACTGGCACACACAAAAAAGAAAAAGCCAGTGATAAGGGATTCTGCTGTAGGGCAAGAAAGTATTGAAAGACTGGATGTAGCTCAAAAAGGATAGAAAATAGATTCAAACTAACTAAAAGGATAATGAAGTCCTGGAAAATAGACCTTTGTTGACTAGGTGAAGGTAGTTGTCTTAGTGCAGCAAAGAGAAAAGCCACATTATTGTGAGCACACATCCACATTTTTATCCTATTTTAAAACGATTTGTTACTTTAATCCAGGGCCTTTTTTGTACACTAAGAAGCTCAAAATTAAATTAGAAACTAGGATGACTTGATATGTTTGCCTAAGCCACATGTTGTATAGTATAACATGGAGAAGATAGTATTGGTAATATTCTACCACCTGCTACATATCAGGCCCTGTGTTTAGTTCTTCACATACTTTGTTTCAATCCTTAAGTACCTTCTGAGATAGGTACTATTGCTATACTTCACTAAAGAAACAGACTTGTTCAGTGAAAGGGAAGTCTTATTCTGTTTTACTTTTGCCTTCCTTGACTTTACTGTGAAGCCATTCTGATAACCTGTTTAGGCCATCTGAGGATAAGTTTAGCTTTGATCATAGCATCTGGCAAGAATGGCCTTCCCCCTCTAAATTCCCTTAGCTCTAGCCCTTTCCTCATTTGTTACCTTTGGCTGTTTCCTATTTGAGTTATATTCCTATCATTCATCTTGTCAGCTGATTTGGTTCTTTTGGCTTAAAATTCAGTCTTCTCTGAAGACCTGGATTGCATTTACCCTTTGCTCTTTTTTGTTCCTTGTGTGAGCTCAGAGTTGGGCAACCTCACTACCATAGTCTGCTAGGTCAGGCCTTTCCTATAACACGGCGTTTACTTTTGGCAGGCACTCAGAAATGCTTTAAAATCTGATTGTCAGGGAATATCTCTTTGGAGCCAAGGAGGATATAAAATCAAGATAAAGAAATGACCAATGATGCCAAATTATCATGATTGTGGGAAATCAATGGAGTTTGGCAAATAGGGTGTCATTTGAATGGTCTAAATAAAATGATGGAAGCAAAACCTGACAGCTAGTGGTAAAGAATTACAGGAGCTCCCCTACTTGGGGATGCTATCCAAGATCCCTGGTGGATGCCTGAAACCACAGTACCAAGTCCTATGTATGCTATATTGTTCGCATTCTGAAATACCTCTAATAACGTTTAATTTGTAAATTAGATCTTATAAGTAAGAAATTACTGTCATAAAATGAGCAATTGTAACAATATACATTAATAAAAGTTGCATGAATGTGGTCTCTGAGAATACTGCACTGTAGCTCTCGCAACTTCAGCCTATGTTTGTTTTGTTTTCCTTTCCTCATTAAGTTGAGAACTTTCAGCTTTTCAGTTGAAACACTTT
The DNA here is from genome assembly GCF_000151885.1 of Dipodomys ordii. Taxonomy (NCBI): domain Eukaryota; kingdom Metazoa; phylum Chordata; class Mammalia; order Rodentia; family Heteromyidae; genus Dipodomys; species Dipodomys ordii. The sequence goes on along the minus strand of NW_012267318.1, from coordinate 2,363,823 downwards.
AAGCTGCTTCTTGGCATATTCAAGTTGCCATCATTATTCTTCTTGTGTCTTAGGCCACTATTAAATAACACATGGGTTATGTGAACACAGCACCAAGACTAGAGATCCACTAAGTGAGGTGGCTGCGACATGACTAGTGGGTGGGTAACTATAATGCTGGACAAAGGGATGGTTCATGACCTCGGTGGGATGGAAAGGAAAGGCCTGAGATTTTATCATACTATTCAGAATGACAACTACTTATTTAAAACACATGAAGTGTGTATTTCTAGAAGTTTTTTTTTTTCATTGAATATATTTGGACCATGGTCGAATGAGGGTAATTGAAACCATGGGAAACAAAACTAGATAAAGGAGGATTGCTGTGCTATTTTAGAAATAAGAACATGGAGGCAGTGAAAAATTTTAGCTGATTCTCGGGAAGTTGTCAGTTTCCAAAAGAAACAAGATTTGGGTTTGAAACAAAGATTTTTTTTCTCTTTCCACATGGTGGGAGACACCAAAGTTTATTAGCCATTAGAAAGAGTCAGTGACAAACAGCAAGAAAGTAGCCAGAAGGAATGATTAAAATGATGATTTGGATGTCGGAGCAAATGTTAGGGTGGCTCAGGTGGGTAAACTTAGCTACTAAAAGAGGTGGAAAATGGAAGAATCACCTTTGAGGCTAGCCCTGGCAAAAAAGTTCGCAAAGATTCCATCTCAACAAGAAAAGTTGGGTGTGTTGGTATGTACCTGTCATCCTAATGACTTAGGAAGCATAAAGTAGGAAGATCACAATCCAGACTGGCCCTGGTCAAAAACAAAAAACAAACAAAAAAAAACAAACATGAAACCCTATCTGAAAAAATTAAGCAAAAGAGCAAGGAGTGTGGCTCAAGAAGTTGATCATCTATCTAATCAACCTAGCAAGTGTAGGGCCCTGAGTTCAAACTCTTTTACTGAAGAAGAAAAAAATAGGAATGGTGGTGGCTTTACAAGAAAAGTTGCAATCAGAAAGAATGACATTGTCCCATTTGTTAGGAAATGGAAAAACTTGGAAAAAATTATATTAAGTGAAGTAAGCCAGGCCCAAAGAAACATAGGTCCTATGGTTTCCCTTATTTGCAATATCTAGTATATGTATGAGTCAAGTGGAAAAGATCAGATAATGTGATATTAGGAAAATGAACCCTTAGATATGTATTTTAAGGTTTTTTTTCTTTCATTTGTTTCTAACGCATGTATAAGATTACCTCTTTATTGCTTTGTATGTCCCTCCCCCACAGTATAACCCCTGCTTTCACTATATTTGATGTCAGTATAACTTGTGGAGGAGATGGGGAAAAACAAGTCGTTTAAGGATACAGGTGGACCTGTTACAACAATGAGAAGTACAAGTTGTCATGTCGAAAACGAGCTTTACAACGTTGGTGGGGAGGGGGGAGGCGGGAAGGATTGGATGGGGGGGGGAGGCTGGGAAGGGTAAACAAAGGAGGAGGCAGCAATGCTTGATAAGAAATGTACGCATTATCCTGCCCATGTAATTGTAACCCCTCTGTACAGTGTGTTCACAAAAAAAAATTAAAAAAGAAAAAAAAAAGTTGCAAACTATTGTGTAGGATATACTAGTGGATCAGTAAGCTAATTAAAAGAACTATTCAGAACCATGAGGACATGAGGGTTAGTAACATCCATTAGTGATGGGCCACTGTTGTATGTAACAATTAGCAGCACAAATGGACATCAGGCAGAATAAGCAGTAGGATTCTAGATGACCATGTGGAACAAGGGGCAAAGGAAGTGATTAGAAGAGTGTGTACAATGACACCCCTCCCACCACAACTGCTTCCTGTTGTTTGTTCTGATATCCTTTATATTGAAAGTACTTGGACTTGCCTATTTCTCTGGACTGCAGGCTCTCTGAGAGTGGGGACTATAATGTATCTAACTTTTCTTTTTGCCAGGCTTGAACTTAACTTTTTCTGATCATGATTCTACCACTTGAGTCCAGCTTTTTTTTTCTTTCTGGTTAAAAGGACTTCTCTGCCCAGACTAGTTTTGAGCCATGGTTGTCAGTTCTCAGCCTCCTGAGTAGCTCTTCTAACAGGTGTGAACCACCAGTCCCAGGCTTGTATCTAACTTTAGATATTCTGATTGACACAATTCTTGAAGACATATTGTTGAACACTTTCATAGCAAAAGCTGGTAGTGAAGCACAGTGAGGAGCAGTTGAGCACATATAGCCCGTAAGAGCTAAAGACAATTATAAAGAGATGTAAGAGCAGGCTGGGCTGGAAAATCCCCATGGTTTGTGTGGGATCCTCATCTCTCCAAAAGTTGAGAAAGAGTGAAGTAAAGCCAGTGGTATATACACTGAAGATGTGGATGAGTGGTGTTTATCCAGTTATATTGAGGGAAGGAGGCTATATTCTTACCCTGTGAGTTAGGAAAAGTGGAAGGATAAGCGGACATCACTGAATAAACCTTTGGGATAAGTGACATCATTTATGAGAAGGCCATGTTTTTGTGAGGACCAAGAGATGGAAAAAGAATATGTGGCCCTCTTAAACAACAAGAAAAGCAAACAAAAAGAATTGAGAGGAGCAAAATGGAAGGAGTTAAAGATGAAAGTAAGGAGGCCTGGCATGGTATCTCATGCCTATAATCCCAGCTACTCAGCAAGCAGAGATAGGATTGTGGTCTAAGACCAGAGTGAGCAAAAGTGTGAGACCCTATCTAAAAGCAACCTAAAGCAAAAAGATCTGGGAACAATTGGTAGAGCACCGGCTTAGCACATGTGAAAGTGTTCAAACCCCATTACTGCCAAGAAAAATAAAAAGATGAAAAGTTTATAGTAGTTTCAACATCTGGGAGCTAACAGTAAGAGGAAATTTGTGAGGCAGAGAAGTCAAGGTTCCTTGTGTTCCTGATGAACCCTACATATACTTTACCATAACTCTGGCGGGCATTGATCTTATTTCCAGGCTTATCTCTGCACTCCTATAAACTCTCAAAGTCAGGGATGATGCCTTAACATTACTGTGTACAAACAGTGGAGAGCACTCACAACATACATTTATTGAGTGTGGGAATGAAAGGATGATGAATAATTGTGCTTAACTGGCATTTGGTGATCCAAGATAATGAATGATCTTTTATTTTCCTGAAGTAGATCTTTGATCTGGAGGCCAACACTAAGCTTGCAACTGTTGGCCTTGACCTCTTGCCTGGGATCAAATTTTTCTGCTTTCTTTGTAAATCTTGACAACAAAAAGCAGCATCCTACTACCAAGTCTACATTTTGAATGTGTGTGGGGGGGGGGTGTTATGTGCATGTATGAGTGTGAGTGTGCATGCTGCTCGTCAGTACTGGGGCTTACACTCAACACCTCCCTGTAGCTTTTTTGCTCAAGATTGGTGTTAAACCACTTGAGCTATACCTCTACTTCTACCTGGCTCTTTGCTGGTTGATTGGAGATTAGAATCTCTCCAGTTTGTCTACATAGACCTCGAACCATGATCCTCAGATCTCAGCCTTCTGGGTAGCCAGGATGACAGGTTTGATAGACTGTCACCCAACAAGTCTACAATTCTAACATCCACTATCCTCAAGAACCACAGAAGCATGGGTGATGGGATGAAAAGTCCTACTGTATGAATGTGCTCAACTTTGCCTTTTCTTGTTGGCTGCCAGTTCTCAACAGGCCTTTGGGATCTTCCCTCAGCTTCTAGACAGTTATGCTTAGTGGAGTGGATTCTTCTGAGCTTTGAAAGCAGAATGGGAATTTGAGGAGGGATTGGTAGAGTCCCATATTGATGGTATTTCTTCAGAGTTTAGGATAGGGGACGGATGAGAACCACTGTTAGAGAAAGATAGGAGGTAAAATTAATTAGTGTAAAAAGTTTGTAAAACTTTGCAAGGAACTTTGGGGAGAACAGAGAAGATTATGGGGTAAAGTTAATTTTCAGAATTGTGCTCCCCTGCAATGCTGAGAAAGGGAGGGAATAGGGAGATTATGTGAGCAAGGTTATCCTCATCTTAGCCAATAAGGTAGGTCTATGTTTTGAAGTCTTAAAAAGAATCTGTTACAAATAATGCACCCAAATCTTCTTCTTTTTTTTTTTTTTTGGTAGGTCGTGGGGCTTGAACTCTGGGCCTGGGCACTGTCCCTCAGCTCTTCAGCTCAAGGCGAGCGCTCTACCACTTGAGCTACAGCACCACTTCCGGTTTTCTGGTGGTTTATTGGAGATAGGAGTCTCACGGCCTCTCCTGCCCGGGCTGGCTTTGAACCGCAACCCTCAGATCTCAGCCTCCTGAGTAGCTAGGATTACAGGCATGAGCCACCAGTGCCCGGCCCAAATCTTCTTTAAACAATCTAAAGTTTTGTAGTACTGAGGAAGGTTCAATGTGATTTAAAATCAATCACATTGCCCATCTTTCCTTAAGTCACTTCCTATGTGTGAAGAAATGGAGAAATATTTTACATCAGGTTTATTTAACATTTCTTTAACCTAAGAGATGACTATTTCATGTTTCTTCTGAAATATTTTGCTGACTATGACTTTTAGATAGAGCTGCTTTTAAAAAAGTGTCCTTTGATTTTGAAAAGCTGAATGGTGAGATGAAGAGCCAGAGTAGGCTGTTTTGTTTCCAGGTGTTCTGTTTTATTATTTGACGTCTGCTTTGCCTCAGACACAGCCAAGGTTAGCACTCTGTTTTCCATACTTCTGTGTAGTTCTGTGTTAAGCCTGGGCCTAAAGAATGGTTTACATTTTCCCCTTAGAGAGGTTTTATTCATTGCTGGTAGAACATACTACTCACAGACTACATTCAATTAATGTTTAAATTCTACATTCCTGTTCTCTCTTCCCTTCTTCTTTCCTTCATTCTCTTTCCCTTTTTTTCATGGTGTTAGTTATCAAATACAAGTCTTCTCTTCCTTTGTCCTTCTTTCTCTCCCCCCTCTTTTTTTCAGGGTGTTTGGGATCAAACCCTGCTTTACAAGTGTGATACCACTAAGCTACTCTCCAGATCATGTATTTTTGGTTTTTTTGTTTTGTTTTTGAGACAAAGTCTTACTGAGTTGCCCATGCTGGAATCAAACTTGTGACCTCATGATCATCACTGTGGACTCCTGAGCAGCTGGGACTACAAAAAGACACCACCACATCTGGCTTTGACCTATGTTCCTTTACCATAGTCTTTTCCCCTTTATCTTCCAACACATATGTAAGTCTGTAGAACTATTTTAATATTACCCAAAGAAAAATTTATTTCAGATGACGTATCTTCCCAAACCATAATGTTCAATAACCTGCAGAGCCCAGTGTCATGTATGTGTGTTCATATTGTGTTCATTTCTCTTGTGCTTGCAGAAAGAAGGGTCATGGCTCCCCTTCACTGGCATAAAGGGTACAAGTTTGTGTTGTTTTGAAAATTCAAAAAGTTAGCTCCTGAAGAGAAGCAAAGACTGGAGGAAAGAAACATTACCTATATCCAAAGCACACTGGAAGTAAGTTTATGGTAATGTCCCTCTGAATCAGAAAGCCTAGTCTGGGAATGTGGCTTAGTGGTAGAGTGCTTGCCTAGCATGTATCAAGCTCTGGGTTCTATTCCTCAGTACCACATAAACAGAAGTGATGCTGAGGCTCAAGTGGTAGAGAGCTAACCTTGAGCAAAAAGAAGCTCAGGAACAGTGCTCAGGCCCTGAGTTCAAGTCCCAGTATTGGCACACACACACAAAAAAAGAAATCTTGAAAAAGATAACGTAATAGCATTCTATTTTACTGCTTTGTTTCACCTTTTAAAAACAATGCCCACTAATAATAGAAAATTAGACAGCAGCAAAAGTGCTTTATCAGCCAAAGAAACATTCTTCTATATAACAGTAGAGTTAGTGAATGGGTAAGTTTTCCCTTGGCTACTAGATTCTTAGAAAACACACTTTCTTCTTTAGTGGGAAGTTACATAAAACTTATTATTCAACATTTGTCATTCTGTCAGCATGATTGGATGCCAAATGGCTGTTTTGAATAATTTTGAAGTTTTTAAAAATACTTTTCCAAGGACATCATAACTCTTAAGAAATTCTCCATAACTCTAACCATACAGTTAAATTTATTGAGAGATGCCATATTCTGTATTTGTCATTTATTCACTGAGGTCAAAGGCTATCAACCACATCTCATTTACTGATGTGAGAATACAACTGAATTTAAAATTGGGTTGAGAATACAAAAATCTTATATGCTAGGTTGACTTCTTTACATCAGTGAGAAAGAGAGGTATTATTTCTAAATTACCTCTGTGACCTCATTTCACTGAGAAATAGGGTATCATGGTTAACAGAATTAATGATGCCTGAGCTGCAATAGAGCTTTTGTCTTGTTCCAAACATCTTCCTTCATGTGGCCAACAGTTATTATATCCTGAGAGCCAGATCTGTTACTGTGCTTCCTCTGTGCCTGTCCAGAGTATCTTATTGCCTGCCCTGGGTTTCCTCTTCTAGAATCTGCCTTTCAGGTTCTAGACTTGCTGTGAATGCCATTGGCATCATGCTCCTGGATTTGTATTCCTGCTCTCTCCGTTTTTGTTTTTTTTTCCTGTAATGTTCTATTGGCCCCTCCCAGGCCAGTACCTCTTCCTTTGTGAAATCTTCTCTGATTTTTGCTACCTCCTTGTTTTCCCATCTTCTGGGAGGAACAGTCTCTGCATGAATAATTATACTACAGCCGCTAAAACCCATTGTACTTCTTGTTTTCAAAATGTACATCTCCTTGTTAGATCTCAGCCCTGTTCTCCATCTTTTTGAATCTCTCATCTTTGATTAACATTTTGTTAGCCCTCCAGTTAGCCTGCCTGACTCCATTCGTACTCTCCTGCTCCTTAATTTATTCTTTATCATTTCATTGGTAACTTAGATGCATTTTACTTAATTTTTCCCATTTTAACCTTTCTAGAATCAAAATCATAAGGTATATTTGTTGGTGAATTAGCTCTTAACTATTTTTACAATACATCCATGCAGTTGATTTATTTTTACTGTTATATAATATTCTATTGTATGACCACATCATCCTTTACATTTTAATCTATTCTACTGAGTTCTTTGGGTGGCTTCCTGTTTTTTGTAAGGTAAATAGTGGTAAAACAAATAATTTTGTGCATGTCTGTTGGAGCTGTAGTTTCTTTACTAAGAAGGGGATGTCTGCATTATTGAGAATACACATAGCAGCTAGATAATACAAATTGATAACCAGACTGATTGAAACAATTTATACTTTAACCATCAGTTTCTGTTTCTCCACATTCTTGCCAAGACTTGTTTTTATTCAACTTTTACATTTTAGTTGATCTGTGAAATATAAAATTACATTTGTCTCATTTTTAGTTTTTATAATTACTATTACAATGGAGTATATTTTTACATTATTGACAGTATGTTATCTTTCCTATTAAATATCTATTCATCTCCTCTGCACATTTGCCTATTGATCGACCTTTTTTTATATCTGTAGGTCATTGATGGATTTCTTTGCTATTTATTTATTTTTGTTGGTCATGGGGCCTGAACTCTGGGCCTGGACACTATCCCTCAGCACTGCAGCTAAAGGCTAGTGCTCTACCACTTGAGCCACAGCGCCACTCCTGGTTTTTTCTGCTTATGTGGTACTGAGGAATGGAACCCAAGGCCTCATGCATGCAAGGCAAGCACTCTACCACTGAGCCATCTCCCCAGCTCTTGTTTGCTTTCTAATTTGGTGCTGGAGATTGAACCCAGGGTCTCATGAATATTTAGTATGAATTGCATCGTTGAGCTAAATCTCCAGCCCCTCAATGATAGGTTTTTGGTAAAGAAATATTTCAGGACTGGTAGAGCACTTGGTTAGCATATGTAAGGTCCTGGGTTCCACTCCTAATACCACTTGCATGTGTGCACATGCACACGCTCACACATACACACACACACACACACACACACACACATTTCAAAATAAGATGTAATCAAATGTATTAATCAAAGGTTTCCATTTTGTATGTGTGTCTCTATATGACCATAAATGGTGGAATATACATTACATACACTGGATAAAGTAGGAACTTAATTTGTTTCTTTTTTTCTTCTTTATTAATCCATTTATTTATTTATTTATTTTTCTGGCTTCAGGGCTTGAACTCAGGGCCTTTTACTCTCACTTAGCTTTTTTCATTCATGGTTAGCCCTCTACCATTTGAGCCATGATTTCAGTTCCAACTTTTTGTTGGTTAGAGATAGAAATCTCTCAGATTTGTCTGTCCAGACTAGCTTCAAACTGTAATCTTCAGGCCTTAGCCTTGCAAGTAGCTAGGATTACAGCACACAACCGAATTACTTTTGTTCTTCCCAAATATTGGTTTCTGATTCTCTTTAGTTTCCATATCCTGTGAAAATTTTATATTACCTTGTCCTTTAGAAGAATCTTTGGCACTTTGTTCTTTCATATAAATTTAAGTTTCTTCTATAAAATAGAAGAGTGCTGGCACTCTCATGCTGTGCCATGAACTATCCAGAAGATGTTTACTTACTACTTAGGACAAAGCAATGCAGGTGCAGGAAAATAATTCTGGTTTGATAAAGCAGCCATTAAAAGTCAGTTCTTTTAAAAAGTCCAGAGTCCCTTGCATTTTGTCTCAATAATCTGCCCATTGTACTTGAGTGATTTGCTCCTGTCATTTGAAAAATAACATCCCAATTGATCATTCCAAACAGAGCTTAACAATTTACCACCAGTTTAGATTCACATGTACTAACTTGTCATTTCAATGGCATTTGTTAATAGCCCTCGTTCATTTGCTAGTGAATAATACTAATCAGCTTCACAAAATATTTACTGATGAAAGGGTCTTCTCTGTTAGCTTCAAGGGGCTCAGTGCTCACCAGATATGATTCTTGTCCTCATGGAATTTGAACCTGAGAGTTGAGCACATACCCACCAAATAATCAAGTAAATAAAAATAAAACTGCAGCTCCAGCCAGGGCACAGCAGAGAAGTACATGCTGTGCATAGTGGTTAGTGAAGCCAGAAACAACCCCTCTGGTCTGATAAATTGAAATGGGATGAGTGAAGAAGGCAGAGACAATATAATGTATGTGACTCTGAGGGATTAGAACAAGGCTGGTGTTTGGAGCAGAAAGACCAGGATGTTGGTATAGGACCAGAGAATACATGGCAGGATATGTCATAGAGCCTTGCCGAGGCTGAAACAGTGGGAGCAGCTTGAGGATAGATTAGGGAGCTTTTCAAACAAGGTTTCAGGATGAACCTACCATGGACACTAAGAGGAAGATGTCAAGGATCTTAGTTTCTAAGTTGTGCCACTTAATGGATGCAATGGAATTTCTCAGACTCAGAGCACAGGAAAGGTACCAAGCCTCAGGAGAACCATCATGAACTCGGCTTTTTCTTTACACCTTGCACATAACCAGAAGTAAACCCCAAGTAAGTATGGATATACAAGTTTGGCACCCATAGAAAGAATACATGAGGAGGCATCTGCCCAGGAGTGCTGATCAGAGCTTTGGGCACAGGAAGATTCCCAAAGACAGGATAACCATTAAAATGAGAAAGAAACAGAAGCTAACAGTAGTACCACTTAATAGTACTTCTCGGGGCTGGGAAGGTGGCTCAGTGGTAGAGCACTTGTCTTGCATGCCTGAGGCCCTGGGTTCGATTCCTCAGCTCCACATAAGCAAAAAGAAAAAAAGCCGGAAGTGGCACTGTGGCTCAAGTGGTAGAGCGCTAGCCTTGAGCTGAAGAGCTGAGGGACAGCGCCCAGGCCCAGAGTTCAGGCTCCACGACTCGACCCCCAAAAAAACCAAAAACAAAAACAAAAAAACAGGCAAAACAGAGCCCCAACCAGAATATCTCCCCCAACCCCGTGCCCCACCAGCAGTCCTTTTTGTCATGATGAAGGTTACAGCTTGTCCCCTGGAGGATGGCTATCTGGATTTCCTTCTACTTCCCCAGTGTCCCTGGTCATTAAAATGGGGGATCTCCGCGGAGGTAAAGGTTATTTTACACAGGAAGCACATTCAGTATTAGTACAACGAGTGTTTTCCTTTCTCCAGTCACAGAAGAACTCAGCTCCCAGGGAGTGGTGATAAATCTGAGTATCAGCCCTTTCCGCTCGGATACCAATAAGTCCTGCACTTTAGAATTACTGACCTCAAAAGGATACTCAAAAAAGGAGCCTGTCAGTTTTGTTTTTCTTTTAAAGAAAGCAGCACCAGAAGTAGTTTGATTTCCTTGTATACTTAGATGCACACACAAAAAAGTGAGTCACTCCAAGTCTCTATCTTTAGTTCATAGAAACAAAGCAATGAATCATATAACTTGTCAGGGAAGACCTAGATATAGTTTGATCTAGATAACGTGTATATTAAAAGAACCTGGAATTCTATTTTTGTGGTAGAGTTGTGGGATTGGCGCTACAACTGTTTACTCACCAACGGTTTGGCAGATCAGGATGTGACTGAAGAACCATCCATCAGAGACACCAAGTGACCATCTCCTAGTTCAGGCCACCCTATGCATAATCAGCCACACCTCAGGCCAGACTCACTCTTTTACACCCAGAACTGAGAAGGCACTATGAAATCAATATTTGAAAAAAAAATTTGTCATAGTCTTGGTCTAAGTAATTTAGAGGAAATAAAGTGCTTCTAAAAGTCATCTTTTCAAACTGGCCCTGGTGGCTTATACCTGTTATACTAGCTACTAAGGAGGCTAAGATCTGAGGATCCCAATTGGAAGCCAGCCTAGGCAGAAAAGTCCTAGAGACTCATATCCAATTATCCACCAAAATGCCAGAAGTGGAGCTGTGGCTCAAACACCATCCTTGAGCAAAAAGTTAAGGACAGGGACCAGCCCCTGAGTTCAAGCCTCAGTGCTGACAAATATTAATATAATACTATTTAATAATAATAAAATGAGGGACCACCATTATACAAACCCATCTGTTATAGACTACTACAAACAGTATTTTCCTCCTGTTCTGACATATCTGTCGTTACCTGACTTAACTAATATTATTGACTTAGAGAAAACCCAAATGTATAGATATTTTAGGAGAAAAGAAGATTCTTTTGTTTCCTCAATTACTAGGGCTTAAACTCATGCTCTCATGCACTTGGCTTTCTTACTCACAGCTGGAACTCTACCACTTGAACCATCCTTTCAGCCTAGCATTTTGCTTGTTTATTGAAGACAGGCTTTTGTTTCTTTGCTTTGATGGATCTCAGGTCTCAGGTCTCAGCCTTTTTTTTTTTTTTTGTCGGTTGTGGGGTTTAAACTCTGGGCCTGGGCGCTGTCCCTGTGCTCTTCAGCTCAAGGCAAGCACTCTGCCCCTTGAACCTACAGTGCCACTTCCGGTTTTCTATTGGTTTATTGGAGATAAGAGTCTCATGGTCTTTCCTACCTGGGCTGGCTTTGAACCACGATCCTCAGATCTCAGCCTCCTGAGTGACTAGGATTACAGGTATGAGCTACCAATGCCTGGCTTCTAGGATTACAGGCATGAGCCACTGACGTCCAGCTGAGTCATAAGAATCCGGTTCCTCCCTTCTTTATCAAAGGTAGCTTTCAAACCACCTCATCATGAGTTGGGGGAAATGGGAAGCATTTGCAGTCAGTGATAAATACACATAATTAGTTACTATCAAGTACTGCATAGTTTAGGCACTAGCTGCGTACCAACAAAAGCAAAGCATAAGCCTTTTTCTTCACATTGTAAATAAGACTAAAAAGCATGCTCAAGAAAGGCACTGGTTCGAGGTGCTACTGGCTCATGCCTATAACCCCATCTACTCAGGAAGTTGGGATCTAAGGATTGTGGTTCAAAGCCAACCCAGGCAAGAAAGTCTGTGGGACTCAAAGTCAGTTAACCACCCAAAAGCTAGATGTGGAGCTGTGGCTCAAATGGTAAAGCACCAGCCTTGCACAAAACAGTGCCCAGGCCTTAAGTTCAAGACCCAGGAACAGCACACACAAAAAGCCCCTGGCTTGATCATATGCTATCTTCAGTCACATCTCAAGCATCCTTTCTCCCCCCCACCAAACAGGTAGTGTAGTGTATTTCCCAGCTCTATGAATTTGAGATGTAGGAAGCCTTTGTCTTGCTGGGGGTGGGGCAGTAAAAACTAGTCTGGTCTCCTTCAATAGCCATCTGAATCCCTTAAAGTGAAAGTACTTGTTGTTTGTCTCCAGCAAATAAAACAAACAACCATCGTTTGATCTTTAGGAAGCCCTTTCTTGTTAAGGTAACATTCTGTCTGACTTTTATGTTTCAACATTCATTGTATATTTAATTATTTTCAAAAGTTTTGTTCTAAACCATTAACCTTTTTCAGCATTTAAGATAAACACAGGCAGGCTTTGTTAAAGATTAAAAAATAGGTCTCACACAAAACTGCAAAATGTGGCAAAGATAATACCACATGGGGTCGGTATGTTCCCAAACACAATTCTCAGGGGCCTCAGAACACACTGCTTCATTAGAATTCTTGTTGTGAAAAGTATCAGCCCCTACTCCAACCCACCTTTTCTTGAAACTGGTGAAAATATTAAAAATAGAAGAAATAATAATAATTAGCACAAAAGCGAAAAAGTAGGAGAATCTTAGCACATGGAGGAGGCATGTCTAGTCTGTTTTTCAGCTGACTGCCAGGGTTTGCAAAAGGACATTGATGCTAACATTGTAATGGCACTTGAGCAGAGAGCATGCTGGGATAAGTATTAGAACAACAACGACATTGGCCGCTCTCCATGGACATGCTAGCAAACGATGCTTTTCATTCTGCTGGAGAGTAATTTTGTAGACCTTGATATTATCACATTGAAAACACCATCTCATTTCAAACTATTGGACTTTGGTTGTGACATTTTCCTAATAAGGCTGCCCTTTTAGACATAGAGGTAGAAACCCTAGGTTCTCCTATTCCTAGGTTTCTCCATTTTACAAGTGTCTTATTCTCCAGAATCTTAGGATGTTTGTTTGATCTTTCATTTTATTCTTTCTTGGTATTCCCATATATTTCCTCTTTCAAAACCTCCCCTGGGTGGTTTAGGATTGGAATGTCTCAAATACTCCTGCAGTTCTCACAGAAGACAATAGGTGGTGAGAAAAAGCCATGCCTCTGAGTTAGCTGCATGTCTAGAATAATGGGTCGTGAGTCAGCCTGGAAACCCAAACCTATGGGTTTGTCTCCTCTTAGATAGCCAGGTATGTGACTAGAACCTTGCTTCCTATTTTCAAATGGAGATCAGGAATTCTACTGCAATGAAAGAAATTCAATGTTTAAGACACAATGGAAACTTTGCCAAAGATTTTTATGTACTCAGTGCCAATGAGGCTACATTAATATGTCAGTATTGTCTGCTAAAACTAAACAAAGATGTAAACATATGAACTCTATAATAAAGTATAAAAAGTGATTTTAGGAAATTGGAGATGTGAATCAAGTAGCAGAGTGACTGCCTGACAAGTACAAAGCTCTGAAGTTCAAGTCCCAGTACTGCGAGAAAAAGAGAAAGAAATTTGAGATTATGAGAATCCTTTTACAGATTCATTCCTAGTGTCAGATCCCTGGAAGGACACATTTTCTGAAGGGAATAATGAAACAAATGTTTTCTAGCCAGGCACCAGTGACTCATAGCTATAATTCTAACTACTAGAAGGCTGAGATCTGAGGATCACGGTTCAAAGCCAGACCAGGCAGAAAGGTCCCTGAGATTCTTATGTCTAATTTACAAAAGCCCAAACTAGAGATGTGCCACAGGTTGTAGAGTGTCTGCCTTGAGTGAAAAGTTTAGGGACAGCACCAAAGCCCAGAGCTCAAGCCCCGGTACTGGTACAGAAAAACAGGAAAAGGGGTAAGGGTGGGGAAGAAAAGTTTTCTAGGTTTTTCTCTGAGAGAAGAGTTAGAGGATGGAGTTGCAAAGCTGGATTTGAGGCTTTGGAACTTAGTTCAGGGTGCAATGTGATAGGCCTTCAGAAAAGAATGCCACATGGGTATGCTGGAATGAAGTAGGGTATATTCTTTCCCAGGACCAAAAATTGACAATTGGTTGACTAAATGAAATTGTTGCCATTTGGACAGGGTTATGGGAATAAGCTTTTTTTAAAAAAGACTTAGAAAGCTACAAGTTTGAGCACATTATTGTTCTGGCTTTGGGCCACTGTACAGTCTGTGAAAAGCAAAGCTGAAAGCAAATTAAGTCGGGGCTAAATCTTCATAAAACTAGAGTTATATAATCTTAAAATTAAAGATCAAGTGTCTGACCTCTCTCCAAAAGCAAAACTCCTCCAAAGAATATCTCTGAAGGATGACCTTCCAGGCATTTTCTAGAACACTTTCAACCAAAGGGGCTCAAACAACTTTCATAACTCATCCTATTCTTGATACCCCTCCCCCAACCATTTCAGGGTTTCTGAATCTGGGGGAGGCCCTGGGTATCAACACACTTGCTCTTGGAGATCTAAGAATTCCACCCAAGATAGCCATAAATTGTTTTTGTTCATTTGTACAGTTTCTAATAAAAATGAATATGTAAGCATGTTATAATGACCACTTGTTGTTTTTGCTTGTTTGTTTCTTTTTATCGGTTATGGGGCCTGAACTCTGTGCCTGAACTCTGAACTCTGGGCTTGAGCGCTGTCCTGCAGCTCTTCAGCTCAAGGCTAGCGCTCTACCACTTGAGCCATAGCTCCTCTTCCACCTTTTTTCTACTTATGTGGTGCTGAGGAACCGAACCCAGGGCCTCATGCATGTAAGGCAAGTACTCCACCACTGAGCTACCTTCCCAGCCCCCACTTGTTTTTTTAATGAGAAGAATTTTTTTCTTTGAGCAGTACAGGTTTACAGAAAAATTGAATAAAAAGTATAGTGCGTTCCCATAGATCCTTGTGCCCCATATCCCCAATTTCCTTCTTTTGTTGTTATCGCTTTGAGATAGGATAGAATCTCACCATGTAGCTCAGGCTAGCCTTGAACTTGTAATCCAGTTATGTCAGCTTCCCAATTGTACACCACCACACTCAGGACCCCATTCCCCCCCTTTTTTTTAAACAAAATGGTATCTTTTATTTTCAATTGATGAACCACTATTGATGCATTATTATTAATTGAAGTCTATATTTTTCATGAAGAGTCGCTCTTTGTATTATGTATTTTGTGCTTACTACTGTGTTGTGTGTTATGAACATAGTTCTAGTTTTATTAATGTGAAGAACAGAGGTAATGAATGATGTCAATTGTTACAAAGTGAAGGACATTACATGAAGCAGGTCTTCTAAATGAAGGTTTCTGTGGTTTGCAGGAAGAGAGATGTTTGGTTTTGGTTATCGGACTTTATTCAGCCATCCATGGCTGCCCAAGACAGAGACATTATAAGCTATTCATCTTCCCAATGGTGATTTTGTTTTGGACAAATATCCCTTAAAGTTGTTTACTTAAATATAGTTGCCATCAAAACTGCTTGTCATTAATTTATACATTTGTAAATGTAGTTTATAAATTTAGCTTGCAAAATTTTGTAATTGTAGGCATATGAACTCTATATCTAGTTGCATGTCCATAACTTCTATTAGTGTATATAAATTCTACAAAATAATAGAGTTTATAGAATATACTTCGATTATATTCACCCTCATGTAGTCCATAATTATGAAATGGAGGGGGTAGCTCAGTGGTGGAGTGCTTGCCTTGCATGCATGAGGCCCTGGGTTCAATTCCTCAACACCACATAAGCAGAAAAAGCCGGAAGTGTCACTGTGGCTCAAATGGTAGAGCGCTAGCCTTGAGCTGAAGAGCTGAGGGACAGCACCCAGGCCCAGAGTTCAGGCCCCACTACCCAACAAGAAGAAGAAGGAGGAGGAGG
>NW_012267318.1:2281662-2347731 GCF_000151885.1 Dipodomys ordii | reverse complement strand
TAGCGCTCTACCACTTGAGCCACAGTGCCACTTCCGGCTTTTTTCTTTTTGCTTATGTGGTGCTGAGGAATCGAACCCAGGGTCTCATGCATGCAAGGCAAGCACTCTACCGCTGAACCACCTTCCCAGCCCCACTACCATTTGAATTCAGAACCCCAATCTTACTAGGCAGGTCCTCTACCACTTGAGCCACATCCCAATCTTGTTGCTTTTACTTTGTTTTTCAGACAGGGTCTCATGCTTTTGCCTAGACTGGCCTTGGGTGGCCATCTTCCTACTGCCTCCACATGACTGGGACCAAGAGGTGTGCACCACCACATTCAGCTTGTGCATGTGTGTACTGGTACTGGGGGCTTGAACTCAAGGCCTAGGTGCTGCCCCTGAGCTTTTTCAATTAGAGGCTATGTACTTTGTCACTTGAGCTATGTTTCCATTTCTGGCTTTTTGATGATTCTTTGGAGATAAGAGTCTCATGACATTTCTATCCTTCAAATTTTCTCAGATCTCAGCCTCGTGAGTAGTTAGAATTATAGACGTGAGCCACCAATGCTCAGCTCTAGTTTATTCTTTGAGATGGGATTTTCCAAACACTTTTCCCCCTTGGGCTGCCCTTCAACCACAGTTGTCCTAGCTCTGCATCCCAAGTAGCTAGAATTATAGACATGACCCATTGCACTCAGCAAGAAGTATTTTCCTTTGTCAGGGCATCTATATGTGACAGGTTTAAGAAACTCTCTTATGTTTTGTAGACTTTCCCTATTTGAAGCATAAACTTGCTTCTTTGTAAATTGCACATACTTATCCTGGCTCTTTTTTTTTTAATTGTGAAAATACTATACAGAGGGGTTACAATTACATGGGCAAGATAATGAGTACATTTCTTATCAAGCATTGTTGTGTCCTCTTTGTTTCCCCTTCCCATTCCTCCCCATACTCCCTCCCCCTCTGACTCCCACCAAAGTTGTAAAGTTCGTTTTCTACATAACGACTTGTACATCTCACTGTTGCAATGGGTCCACCTGTATCCTATTTATCCTGGCTCTTTCTTCTGAAATTTCATCTGTCTTCTATACAATTTATATTTATATATAACAGGTTACACTAGAATACACACACACCTAACAGATTGGGCCTCTCAGAATTAAATTTATATTTAATTCTATATTTTATGTATATTTAATATTTATGGTCTATATAAATTATATATATATATATATATATAATTCTAAGAGGGTTAGTTATAGCTCTGTCTCTTTTTGTTAATTAGCACACAATGGGGTATTGAAGGCTGAGGTTAAGATTTGCCTCTATGATTTAGCCGCTGATATGGTTTATCTCAGATGTCCTCCAAAGTCACATGGGTTAAAGGCTTGGTCTTCAGTCTGGGATACTGTTGGGAAGTAGGGCCTCCAGGGAGGAAGTTCAATTGCTATGAGGGGGGTACCTTTGATGGGAATATTGAGAACCAGCCCTCTTTCTTTCTCTCTTGCTTCCCATGTGGCAAACAGGGCTCTCTTACTGCTTATTCCTGCCATGATTTTTCCCGAGTGAATGCCCAGCAACTCTTACGTTTGTTTAGAATGGAATCTCTTTGTCTGAAAACTGATATCCTGTAAGAAGTATTCTGGGAACACACTGTATGATTTCTCTGTGGAAACTGATAGTGATCCTTCTAGCAAGACCTTAAATGACTTGTTCTAATACTACTACTAGCCACGTAGACCTCAAACAAAAGCTGGGCAGTGTGTCTGAAGAATGACTGCAGGTGACTCAGAGAGCTGACGTTTAGGCTGTACTTCCCTGATACCAGGCCAAACCCATGGGCATCCTTGGGCTTCAGAAGAGATTGAACCACAGTGTTCTGCTATAGCCTGAAAATCTGGTGGAATCCCAACAAAACCAGAGTAGTTGCTGGTGCCAACTTTCTTCAGGAACTCCAGAAACTGATTGAAGATAGGCTAGTCTTTCCCAAGCCCCTCATTGTCCATCCCTAGCTCCATGAAGGAAAACACCTGGGCCTGCCACAAGGGCAGGCATAGGGACACAAGTAAGTAAAAGGCTCCAGATCTCAGTGCTGGAGAAGGGAAGCTGGGTGAGGAGGATACAGGTGGGCTAAAGAGACCACAAGGACTGTAGTAGATACTCCAAACGTAAGAAGACCAGCTGCTTGGTGTATTTTAGCCTGAAGGGAAAGCAAGTAGATTCTTATGGAACACATCCACAAGCTAAAGGCAGAGGAGGCCCACAGAAAGTATTCTGAACAGGCAGAGGTCATAAGCGTAAGACTCAAGAAGAATGTGGTCTCCAGGCCAGGAAGGCAAAGGTCATCAGGACTGTCTGAACAGGAGGAAGAGGCCAGGAAATTAAAAAAGAAAAAGCTCCCTCTCTGTCTCTCTGTGTATAGCGGCCATGGTAATTACAAAAAGCCATCCACTGAATCAATCAAGACTTAAATAGACCAGAACAAAGAGAAAAATTTTTTTAAAAAGAATTATTGCTTAGACCAATGATGCTTCTGTTAAGAGTGTAACTCTGAAAGTCAGGGTCAAGGTAGAAGGGACCCAATGACCCCATGGAATTCAGAGAGGTGTTAGCTGGTTGTTAAGATAATAAGGACTCTATGTCAAAAGAACTGGTATTTCTAACTTGAAAGATGATAGCATGTCTTAGGGAAAAAAGTAAAAGTCAAAGATGAAAGAAGAAATATGTCAGTGACTTAAAGAACGGAGAGCAGGGCTGGGATGAGGTCCGAGGAAAAGTTACTTTAAATAAGTTAAGGAATGAGTGTGTCATAGGACACTATTTAGGTTTAATTCCTGGTATAGGCATGAGCTTGTACATATTCTCATGTGTGACAGAATGCAACACCATTTTGAATACAAGCTGGTTACCCAATCTAACCTTAAAAGAGTTTTTTAAAAAAGAAATAAAACATTCTTACTGCTACTTTTTCAATAGCATGACTTTGACTACTGTTTATAATCAGTGATGGGGCTCTAAAAGGAAAATACATAATTCGTTCACTCAAAGCCAGTGGGTAACTTCTATGCAGCCATTGGAGATGAGTATGCTATGTGGGAAACCTTATGTCTCCGAAGCAGTCTGCTAATTCAGGGATATTATATGATGTGTTCCTGGTCATATGAGTACCAGCCTGAATATTCCATAAATGACAAAGAACATGGATTTTTGGAGCCAGTAAGCCTGGATGATAGTCCTTGGTCCAGACTGGACACAGTGTCTTAAACCTATTAGTCTACCTACTTGGGAGGTGGAAATTGGGAGGATAATGTTGGAAGTTATCCCAAAGAAAAACTTTGGCAGACCCTATCTCAATAAAAAACAAGCTAGACAAAGTGGTACACATTTGTCACCTCAGTGGTGCGGGAAGCATCAATACAAGGATTGACGTCCAGGTTGGCTTAGGGAAGTAAACAAGACTACTTGAAAAAAAATGAAAACAAAGCAATCTGGAAGAATGACTCAAGTAGTAGAGTACCTGTCTAGCAAGCACAATGTCCTGAATTCAAACTCCAATAATGACAAAAAAAATTTTTGTCTTTTTCTCCAATATTTATTAGCCATATGACCTTTAAAAAGTTGTTCACCTTCTCTTTTCCAGTTTCTTCCTTGGTAAAATAGGATGCTAATGGTACACTTAAGGCTGAGCATGTCGACAGATACCTGCAATCTCAACCCTCATGAGGCTGAGGCAGGATTGTAAGTTTAATACCAGCTTGGGCTTCCTAGAAAAACCTGTCTCAAGCAAAACAAAACAAAACAAAAACAAAATTGTGCTCTTACTTCACCGAGTAGTTGTGGGGATTAAATGAGTTATGTTTAAAGGAACACATGGACATAAGGATTTTTACTTTTTTTAACAACATGGATATACGAGAAGCCTGTCTGTCATACACCTTGGTTTACAGGAGCAGTAGAGAAATACAGGTACTTCCCCAAGCAAACACAGATGCTTGATGGGCTAACCATAGCTAAATTAGGCTTCTCTTTTCAGTATTACTTTTCTGTATGAAATGATTTGATAGTTATTCTTTTCTTAGTCTGCTTTGTGTTTCTATAACCGTATCTCTGAGATTGGGTAATTGATAAAGGAGAGGTTATTTGCTTCACAGTTTAAAGGTTAGGAAATCCAAAAATGGGGCATTCCCATCCGGTAAAGGCCATGTGCTACTTTCTGGACTTTCCTTGTGGAAAGTAGAAAGGTGATTGTTACCTATAGAAGAGAGAGAAGGGGGCTGCATAATAGTTAACCCATTCCCATGAGAAAGGCATTAACATATTTATTAAAGCTCTGCCCCCATGATCTAACCACCTCCCATACTACCGCTATGGAAATTAAATCTCAGCATGAATCATGGAGGGTTGAGACTGCTCAAGCTAATGCATCTGACTAGATACTTCTTAACTATCTTGGTTCTGATGGATATACAAGATTTATAGACCTTATCAATTCTGAAGAATGAACTACAACTATTGCATGATCACATACTAGTAATTAAAGTGTTGCCCTAAATAATTGAGTGTTGCACAGGCTCCTCGTCAATAATTCTCAGCCTTCATCATTCTCACTCACCTACAGTTTCTGCTTGGCTCATTTGAAAACAGAACTTCCAAAATCTTTAACAATGTGTGCTATTCCCATTCCCTAGAATACGGCTCCTGCTGTTGGAATCTGAATGGAAAGAGGTTAGCTCTTGGTTGGCAAAGCATTCATTCCACTTGAAGCAACCCAAACATCCAATATTAAAGGGTTAGGTAAATTATGATTCCATTGTGAAATATTATGCAGAAACTAATCTCCTAAGTATAAAGACTGTGTGGCAACCAGGAAGTATTTGTGTTGTAATTAGAATTAAGTGAACAAAACAGGGTAGCAGACACTCTGGGCCCGCCCATGTCACTTAGGGCCCTTGTTGTTTTCCAGACAAGTTCTAACTAACCACCCTGGTGTGGGACACCTACACAGCTGAGGAATTCCCCCCTTTCCATGCCCCCAGCTTCCCTCAAGTAACAATTGTGAGGAGCTGATATGTAAATATCTCAATGTCATGACCCCTAGAGTAGGATGACTTTAAGATATGCGTTTTGCACCATCTCCTCCAATTTCCTTGAGAAACTGGAAATTCCTCCCTTCCTGTATTGCTTTCCCCAGAACTCTCATAGTGTTATTTGTTCTTCTCTAATAAACTACTTTGTCATGAATCTTTTTCTAGGGTCCAAGCTAAGACATGCTGAACAGGGACTGCAGATACATGTCAGTTTGCCACCACCAAGAGGCTGTGTGTACACAGGCTAAGATGAAAAGTAATTCAACTTGTGGAGTTTGAATGAGGTCCTGAGAGTGTGTATTATTTTTCCATTCTGTTCCTTAAAAATTTTCTGTGAAGTCCTTATATGATTTAATTTTCTTTTGGGTGTGTGCTGGTACTGGGGCTTGAACTCTAGATCTTGCGCTCTTGCTTGTTTTGTTTTTGTCTTTGCTTTTAAGGCTGGCACTCTATCACTTGAGCAATCTCTTCACTTCTGACTTTTGCTGGTTAATTGGAGAAATGAGTCTCATGGACTTTTCTGCTTAGACTGGCTTTAAACATTGATCTTCAGATCTGAGCCTTTTGAGTAGCTAGAATTACAGATGTGAGCCTTCACCACCCAGCATTTTTTTTTGTGCTGATACTGGGGCTTGAATTTAGGGCCTGACACCCTCACTTGAATTTGCATGTTTTTTTAAAACAATAGAAAAGTTTCTGTGTACTCAAATCCACATGTACAGAAGCCCCCATAATGGGATGTGACAAGGAAGAGAGGAATAAGTAGCAAGAAACCAGTGAATTCCTAGACAGGCAGCAGGGATGGGAATTCCTAGACAGGCAGCAGGGATGGCAGATATAACCTTACAGAGAAAGTCCACATCTAGTCCATATGTAAAATCCACACATATTCAAAGTTCACTTTGTCTTTAGTACCCTAAAGTACAGAATGTCAATTTTCTTTTTCTTTTTTGTGCTAGCATTGGGGCTTGAACTGAGATGCTCAAGCTCTTAGTTGGCCTTTTCGTTCAAGCTAGCATTCTATCACTTTAGCCACAGCTCTGCTTCATCTTTTGGCTGGTTAATTTGTCTGCCTGGGCTGGTTTCAAACCTCAATTCTCACATCTCAGCCTCTTGAGTAGCTAGGATTACAGATGGGGAAAATGTCTATTCTTCAATAGCACAAAGTGGGTAAATGCAAACTTACAGTGCCTTCATTCCCATTTTGTTTTTCAAAATTCCAAATACATAAGCATTTTCTTTGGAAAATTCCTAGGTAAAATAATTTCAGTTTAAAAATTGTGAATTATACTTTAGATGAGCAGAGTCTTTTGTTTTGCTGATATATTGTCATTATAAAACCAATTTTTAACCTGAAGAGGCACATTTAGTTACCTTGTTTCTAGGAACATTACAGCAGGTGGTAGAAGGAAACTATCACTTTTTTGTTGCCTTGAGTTTTTCCTTACAACTCTTGGCTAAAAAGAAAAAAAATACATAAACACATAGTTAATCCAATTGCGTGAACAACTTTAAACAAGCTAAGTATTATAGGTGTAAAACCAAACTATTTGAACATATAGACTGAGATAAAGTATTTTGTACACTGTGTTACCTTTTGAGATCCAAATACATAGTTACTGTATCCAAGAAGATACATTATTTTATGTCAGTGGCTAATGAACTCAGCCAACAAGTTTTTCCTCTCTAGTAGACAAAAGAATTGATGGTTGTTCTACTAGTAAAACTGGGGGGCAGAATTATTCCTTGCCATCCACCATCTTTTCCTCATAAGAAAAATTAGCAGAGGCTGTGTTATATAGTGGTGAGATATAAATTCACATCCTGTTGCAGCCACTGCAAGGCTGGGAGATCTTGGATGAGTGCCTCACTTTTCTCCTCTGTAAAATGGACCAAGAAGAACAGCCTTTCCTAATATCAAAAAAAATGAAGAGCAGCCAAACTGTCCATTAATAGACTGTGTGGGAAAATGATGCAGCAGAGAAAGTAAATGAACTGTGGCTGCCTGAATCAGAGTGAATCAATCTAAGGAATATAATGCTGAGTAATTAAATAAAGTTCTAAACAATAGGTATGCGCATATATGGTGTATATATATATATATATGTATTTATATGCATACATCTGAAGGAAACTAGGAGGAGCACACAGAATCAGAGGGAAACATGGGAAAACATACAACAGCAGGACCCATCAACTGCACTGGACATTGATGAAAACAAACTAAGCAACTCAAGGGCAGTGATGGGAGGGAGGGAATGAGAGGGATAGAGGGAACAGCTGACACTAAACAAAAGGAAAGAAATGTACATATCACCCAATGTGGAAGAAATAGCTGTATTGTCAAAGCTCATAGAATTCACAAACCTTATAGACCACAATAATGACAATTTGCCTCATGAAGGTTAGAATGTGTTTGTGACTTCAACTAAATATCACTATCTCACAATACTGTGAAATTTGTATAATCATTTAATCACAATAAAAATTATAAAAAAAGACTACAAGCTGAGAAAAATAAACAATAGTTTAGAAATCAATATAGAAACCCAGAAATACAAAGTTCTGAGAGTGGTTGCATGTGTGTAGAGCAAGAAAACAGGATAGGGGATGTTATGTGGGTGCAAACTCTCTTCTCATGTTCTAGTTCTTGGACATTTATGTTATTTTGTCATATTTGTTTATTTTGGGGTGGTACTAAGGCTTGAGCACAGGATCTGAGTACTGTCCCTTAGCTTTTTCACACAAGGCTAGCTCTCTACCACTTGAGCCATATATCCATTTCTGCCTTTTTGCTGGTTATTTGGAGATGAGTCTTACAAACTTTCCTGCCTAATCTAGTTTAAACTGCAATCCTCTGATCTCGCCTTCTGAGTAGCTAGGATTACAGGTGTGAACCACTGGTGCCTGGCTTAGTTCTTGGCCTTTTGATGGTCAGGCTACTTTAGCATTAGAAATATGGATATATAAATAAAAGAGGACCATATTTAACAATGACCTGAATAACCCATTGCTGGTGAATTTGAGGTTGGAAGGAAAAAAATGAAGTCAGCAATATAGGACTCACCACATGGAGCTGATACAAGTATTAAATGAGAAATGCATGTTAAGTGTTTTAAAATGACATAGTTTAAATAAAAACATTTTAGTGCTGGTATGCGAGCTTGAACTCAGGACCTCACGGCTTTTTTACTCATGGTTGGCACTCTTAACTCTTGCCCCACACTTCCACTCTGGCTTTTTGCTGGTTAATTGGAAATAAGAGTCTCACAATTTGTCTCCTTTAGCTGATCATCAGATCTCAGCCTCCTGAATAGTGAGGATTACAGGTGTGAGCTACCCATGCCTAGCCAACATAGTGAATGTTCAATACATGTAATCTTAATTGCTCTGAACGTAATAGAAATAACCTCCACAGCTGTTTTGAAAAACTATTATTTTCTGAGCAGTTCTAACTTTTGATATGCCTCAACAAATAACATTGATTATAAGATAGTTTGTATGGTCAGCTCAGTTGATAAGTAGAATTTATCTTTGAGTTTATCTTTGAATTTATCTTTTTCTTTTTTCTTTTTTTTGAGAGCTAATGGTGTATCAGGTGCTGTGTTGAGTTCCTGAGACAGTGCTGAGTGTAGCAGATCTAGTCTTCACCATTGTGGAGTCCACAAAATAGCAAGGAAGAGGACCAACTCACATGGCTTAATATCAGGATGCATTATGAAAGACGTGTTAGAAGGCAGATGTTGTCACTTTGCAAACATGCACTTAAACAAACTAAGCTGGCTACAATGTCACTAGGTGTATAATCATGTGGATCAGGATTGTCTCATGATATAAGAACAGCAAAATGTTAGATACAAATGACAAATATGATTAGTATATAACAGCCAATTATTCCATCCAATGAAATTGTTAGAGGTGTTTGGCTATAATTAATGAGTTATTCAAGAAATGCTCCTTAAATATCATGAGTGCTTACCTGGACCTCATATAAAGAAGTGCTTGCTTTCACTTATGACGTGGAATAATTGTCTCATACTAAGATGACTAGAGTATCATAAAAAGCTTTAAAATATATTCCCACATGTAGTTGTGAGAGGTAGGTTCTATGGGGAATGAAGATTAGCGTATGGAAGGTGATGATCTGAGATTTCTTGATTCAATGGAAGAATGGCATCTACCCGGGTGCCAGTGGTCCAGGCCTGTAATAATAGCTACTTAGGAGGCTGAGATCTGAGGATGGTGGTTTGAAGACAGCCTGGACAGGAAAGTTCATGAGACTTTCATCTCCAATTAACTGAGAGCAAAACTGAAGTGGAGATGTGGCTCAAGTGGAAGTTTTGTTTTTCACTCAAGCCTTCAGTAAGAAAATTAAAACTAAGGGACAATGTTCAGGACCTTAGCTCAAGCCCCAGTACTGGCAAACAATGAAAGAAGGAGGGAAAGAAGATAGAAAGAATGCCATAGAAAGAAAAGAAAGAAAAAGCCAGGCACCAGTGGCTCACGCCTGTAATCCTAGCTACTCAGAAGGCTGAGATCTGAGCATCACGGTTCAAAGCCAGCCCAGACAGAAAAGTCCGTGAGACTCTTATCTCCAGTAAACCACTAGAAAACTGGAAGTGGTGCTGTGGCTCAAGCAGTAGAGCGTTCGCCTTGAACTGAAGGGCGCAAGGATAGCGCCCAGCCCAGAGTTCAAGCCCCATGATTGACAAAGAAAGAAAGGAGAAAGAAGGAGGGAGGGAGAGGAGGGAGGGGAGAAGAAAGCATATTTTCTTGGCTCAGAAACTGAGATGCAGTTTGCCTGGAACTGAACCTGAAATAAGTGCAGAACATTTAGGTTTGCATCTCCTTTATTGTTGTAAAAGTGTTAAATAACAAAGCATCAGATCTTTTCTTGCAACCCCCTCCCCTTGTATAAAAAAAATCAAGCAAACCTAGGTGTCAATGTCTCTCTCCCAGGTGTTCTTGCTACTCCAAAGGCTGAGATCTGAGGATCACAGTTTAAAGCCAGCCTGGGTAGATAAATCTGAAAGACTCTTATCTACAATTGACTAGCAAATAGCAGAAGTAGAGGTGCAGCTGCCAGTACTCACTCTCACTCACTCTCTCTCTCTCTCTCTCTCTCTCACACACACACACACACACACACACACATGTTTCTTGTGAGTGAGGAATGATTGAAGTTTCATTCTCTAGCTTCATAAGTCATCAGCAAGTACCTTGAAACTTCATGACTGTCATGGTAGCAGACCCAGGTATCCACCTCCAGGTCACCCAGGCCCCAGAGGCCAGGGAGCTGCCTTTGCCACCAGTCCTACTCTGCCCCAGCTTGGTTTTTTTTTCCAGTCCTGGGGCTTGAACTCTGGGTCTGGGCTCTGTCCCTGAGCTGCTTTTGCTGAAGGCTAGAGCTCTACCACCACTTCCAGCCTTTTCTGAGTAGTTTATCAGAGATAAGCGTCTCACAGACTTTCTTGCCAAGGCTGAGTTCAAATTGTGATCCTCAGATCTCAGCCTGCTGAGTAGCAAGGATTATAGGTGTGAACCACCTGCCACGCTCTCAGCTTGGTTTTGATGCTGGGGGTGAGGGCAGAAAGAGAGGACCAGGGGATATTTTATTTGTTCTGCTTTCCACATTCTCACGATCACTCTCCTACTCCAAACACACTAGCATTATGCTGTCTGGATGTACTGAGCCCAGTATTAGAAACCTGTGCTGTGCAGTCATGTGTGTTCCAGTGTTCTTTCATTGCTCTCAGTGTCATGTCTGTTTCTGGAAGAGCATGAAGCTGAGCAGGTGGTGTAGTATGCTGGACATTGATGGGGAAACAAGGAGAGGGTTTTGGTGCTGTGCTTCGCTCTCACAGCAGATGAGCCTGGCTCTGTCTAGGTCACCTCCCAGCCCCTGCAAAGAGCCCAGAGTCCAGCTCATCCATGTAGGCTGTGGGCCGGGTGCATAACTTATACACGGGAGAGATTTCATGACATAGTACTGAGACCACTCTACTCAGAGCTTCCTCTCTGGAATGGCAATGGGAGTCCTATCAATACAATTCAGATGTGACACTCCTAGATGTGACTGTGTGTGTGTGTGTGTGTGTGTGTGTGTGTGTGTGTGTGTGGCCATTCTGAGGCTCAAATCCATGGCCTGAGCACTGTTGTCTTTCAGCTTTTTCAATCAAGGCTGGTGCTCTACCTCTTGAGCCACACCTCCACTTCAGTTTTTTCTCAGTTAATTGAAGATAAGAATCTCATGGACAGTCCTTCCCAGACTGGCTTCAAAGCATAATACTCAGGTCTCAGCCTCCTGCGTAGTACGATTATGGGCATGAGGCACTAGTACCCTGCAGCTTTGATTTTTACTTTAGGGAAATCCCTCAGCATTTTCCCTTCTCCCATTTTCCTGGGTGGAGGGAGACCTGTTTATTGTTTTGCTGTTTCTGTGGCAGGTTTTGGGGACAAGAAGAGGTGGGTCTGTTCCATGGTTGTCATTGTTCTCCAATGAACTGGGACATGCTGCTGGAGTCCAGAATCTCATCCTTTATCCTCAGTGTCTGGAGCTCAGCCCCACTCCCTGCAGTCCTCCTCCTCCTCCCTAGCCCTGGCCCCATCCTCAGAAAACATCTCTTATGTTAGCATGATCCCCCTTCCTTTTTTCATAGTACAGTTTATTTATCAGCTAATGTTAGCCAAGTGGGCAAAGGAGCTGCTGGGGACTATGAAGAACAGGTTTAGATCATCCTCAAAGGGACTTACAAAGTTGACACATGATTCATACAATTATTCATGACTCATGATGTGATTGTTTTGACACATATATACAAGTGACAGTGGTCAAGTCAGGACAATTAGCATATCATTATCTCTGAAAGGAAAGTTAATCTTAATAGGTTGTATATAATAATATAAAGAAATGGGATAATTATATTGAAATCTGCAAGCCTGAAGATAACAGGAAAACAAGGAATGAATCTTGGTTGTGATCCTGAAGGCAGCCGAGAGGGAGACAAGAGTACAGATTCACTGAGATAGTGGAGGAGGCAGGTGGCTCTGATGAATGTCCAAAGGTTGTTGTTGAAAGGTAAAAATGAAGAGCAGTATGCTGAGGGTTTCAGGGTGGGTGGGTGGGGGACAGAAAATACTGTTGCTTAGAACTAAGCTCTCCAAGGAGGGTGTAGGCGAAGATGGAGGCTGTGGATAATCAGCTGCAATAAATAAATAAATAAAACCCCAGAGCTGCTCAGTGTTGATTTCGATTAGGGAGTTACCCACTGTAGTAGAACAACATAGCCATACAGGAGAAATGGCTACAGAAAGCTCAAGACTATTCATTCCTTAAGAGGAGCTGGAAGGGGCTAGATATTGCTATTGGAAAGCTGCCAGGGCCTGGTTACAAGATCTTCGAGGGAATCTGAGGAAAGGGATAGCCTGGACAAAGGTGAGGACCATGGAGAAGGCAGCTGCTGTCCTTGGCAGCCAGAGGGAATGATGAAAACTAGAGAGGCCTCAGACAGGACCCTGGTAAGCTCAGCGCAGAAGAATGAGGAAGTTGTGCCACAGAGAAGGCAGACAAGGGAAGAAGGGCAGAGAGTGTGAGGTCTCAAGGCTACTCGAACTCAGTGGGTAATGTCCACTCAGACATAATTTATGGAAGAGGAAAGGCCAGGGTGTCCTTGGAGAAGGTGGATGGTGGGAGGCCGTCATGGGCTGCTGCTTCTGGAGCAATGAAGAACAGTTCTCCATCCATTTAAAAAACAACAGAAACCAAGCATCGGTGGCTCACAACTTTAATCCTAACTACTCAGGAGGCTGAGATCTGAGGATCATGGTTCAAAGCCAGCCCAGGGAAGGAAAAGCACTCTACCACTTGAGTTCCACTTCCAGCTTTTCTGGTGATTAACTGGAGATAAGAGTCTCACAAACATTTCTGCCCAGATTTGCTTTGAACCATGATTCTCAGATCTTAGCCTCCTGAGTACCTCCAATTAACCACCAAAAAGCCAGAAGTAAAATTGTGGCTCAAGTGGTTGAGCACTTGAGCAAAAAAGCACAGGGACAGCATTCAGGTCCTAAGTTCAAGGCCTAGGAATGGCACACACACAAAATAGTACTCCATGTAGAAATGTGTAAGTCAGTACAGGACCTTGTCAAGCTATTGACCCTCCAAATCTGAGCTTGAGTGCAACCTCACTAACTCATTTCACTTCCTATAATCTGAATCTTATGTGTATCTTATATTTAAATAGTATTGTTTACTCACATGAAAGAGCTTGCAATTTGGAGACTCACAAACTTAGATTCAGATCCTAGATTACTAAAGAAAATGTGGCTTGTTCATACAATGGGAATGTTATTCAGCCATGAAAAGGAAGGAAAGTTAGATAAATGATACTATAAGGAGGAAACTTGAAGACATTATGCAGATGATAAAAATCACCACAGAAGGACAAATACTGTGTGATTCTCCCTTTATTGAAGGGAGAATAAAATGATGTTTGCAGGAGATAGGAGAGGGGAAATGAATAGTTACGGTGTAATGGAGACAGGTTTCAATTTGGAAGGACTAAAAAATTCTAAGGATTATTACACAAAATGAGCACCTAGTTAACACTACTGTATTATACACTTAAAATGCTTAGGATAGTAAATTTATGTTATCTTCTGGATATTAAGAAAGTACCCAGGTTTGTTCTTAGTGACTGTATGGTAAAGACTTTGTACAAGTCAACCTCTGTGTGTGTGGCACGTGTATTTGTATGTGCCAATACTAGGACTTGAACTCAGGGCCTTGCGCTCTTGCTTAGTGTTCTACCCACTTGGGCTATATTTCTGCTTTCAGCTTTTTGCTGGTTAACTGAAGATAGGACTCTCTCAGATTTATGTACTTAGGCTTGCTTTGAACCAGGGTGTTCAGAGCTTAGCTTTCTGAGTAGTTAGGATGATGGACAGCACCCCTCCCCCTCATTTCAACACTTTTTTAGAGTCTTAGTTTCTCCATCTGTCAACTAAGCCCATAACATCTTGCTCATAGAGATATTCTGACGATTAAATATATGCGAATACATTTAATATCCTGTCTAACACATTCAGTTAAGTTTTCCCATTTTAGTTAAATCAAATGCACTAAATATACTACCTATATCAAAACTTCAGTGATTTTTCTCTTAAGGGCCTAGATCTGGACCTTTTGAAGTGGAGCTCAGTGTAACTCACACAATACTGAGGATGGGGTAGCTCACTAACTCCTCCAAGCTGCTAAACCTAAAGGGTTTGTAATAGATCTACACAGGAAATACCTCCAAGCTGAGTGTGATAGTATACACTTATAATCCTGGAGGCTGAGGAGGACAGATATTTCTAGAACAGTCTGGATTTTATCATGACTTCAAGTCCAGCCTGGCTAACACAGGGAAACCCTGTCTCAACCAATCAATAAATAAAGTATTGTCCCTCAGGATTCCTGCTTTTTTTGTGGGAGAGGAGAGTAAGTGGGCCTCGGGCTTGAATTTAGGGCCTAGGTGCTGTCACTGAGTTTTTTGCTCGAGGCTAGCACTCTACCACTTGAGTTCCACTTCCAGCTTTTCTGGTGATTAACTGGAGATAAGAGTCTCACAAACATTTCTGCCCAGATTTGCTTTGAACCATGATTCTCAGATCTTAGCTGGGTTCACAGGTATGAGCCACTGGCTCCCGGCTTAGAATTCCTGCTTTTGATTTGAGGAAAGTCTCAAATACAAAGTTCACTCTTCTTGTGAAAAAAAGCTTGGCCAGGTGTTGGGTGCGTCACACCTGTAATCCTAACTACTCAGGAGGCTAAGATGAGGATTGTGGTATGAAGCCAGCCCCCAGCAGACAAATCTGAGAGATGCTTACCTCCAATTATCCAGCAAAAGCCAGGAGTGGAAGAGTGGCTCAATTGGTAGAAAACCAGCCTTGAGCAGAAAAGCTAAGGGATGGTACCTAGGTCCTGAGTTTAAGTGCTAGTATACACACACACACACACACACACACACACACACACACACACAAGTGGTAATAGTTCCTGCTGTAGAAATAGAGGACTTAACTATAAATATATGATGAAATCAACATGGAATGTGCTTAGTGAAGCATCAGAACTTGGAGACTTAAGACATAAAGAAATTCAGACCAGACTGAACCAAGAACATATTCTCAACCACCTCCTTGGATAAGAGTTTCCCTTACTCTTTTTTTTTTTTTGCCAGTCGTGGACCTGAACTCTGGGCCTAGTCGCTGTCTCTCAGCTCTTTAGCTCAAGGCTAGCACTCTACCACTTGAGCCACAGCGCCACTTCTGGCTTTTTCTGTTTATGTGGTTCTGAGGAATCGAACCCAGTGCCTTATGCATGCAAGGCAAGCACTCTACCACTGAGCCACCTTCCCAGCCCTCCCTTACTCTTTCATGAGAAGAATTTGGGGGTTTATGCCAAAATGCCTTTCTATATCATGTTCGACTTATTGCATAAAGCCACAGTTAACTAGAGGTAACTGGATTGGTTTTATTTCGTTGTGAGTATTCAAACACTCATCATTCTTCCTTTTGTTATCTTCAGAAAATCTTGGGTGAAGAACAGCCTCCAGTTATTATAGACAGATACCTGCACAGGGTGGACCGCTGTGACGAGTGCAGTTCAAATCTGGGTGCCCAGCGTTTCCAGGTAAGCAGCAACCCTCATACAATGTTGTTTGGGTGTGCAGCATGGGTAACAATAGTGTACCACACCCAGAAAAACAATATGCCAAAATACGAAAATATCCTACTCACACATGGTGTCACGTACAGCACACGTAGCCCAGCAGAAGCCAGTCCCTCTTCAGATGCCAGCAGGACCTTTGCAGGGTCAGCCACAGTCTGACTTGATACTTACATGCTGCTTGCAACTTTCTTGGGTTGTTTTGTTGTGGTGGTGGTTGTGTAGTAGTAGTAGTAGGGCTTGAGCTCAGGCTTTGGCACTATCTCTTAGCTTTTTCAGGTAAGGCTGGCACTCTACCACTTGAGCCACAGCTTCACTTCTGGTTTTTCTTTTCTGGTGGTTCATTAGAGATAAGAGTCTAGGGCTTTCCTGCTCAGGCTGGCTTTGAACCATGATCTCCAGTTCTCAGTCTCCTGAGTAGCTAAGATTACAGGCATGAGCCACCAGTGCCTAGCTGTTGAGCTGTTTTCTTATTGTACCCTGTGGTCCTTCCTGGTCTTGGTAGCCACGTGGCAATGGGGATAGAGTGAGGAGCTTTGGCTGTTCAAGCTGATCATATTACTCAGTCTTTCTGAAACTCCAAACTCTGCATCTAGAGAGAAGATCCAAGAAGCCACCTCCAGTTAGAGGCGAGAAGAGACAATGTAGTTGTAGGAACCAGGCTGCTGGTCCACATGACTGATCCCTAAATGCAGGCTGCTCCTTCTAACCCATTCCAGGTGGCACCCCCTCATTTCCCCTAATTCAAATTCTTGCTTCATTCTTTCTAATCCCCAGAACCGGCTCTTAGGCCTTGATCTCTTTACTGATGAACACTCTCCTTCACCGGCACTCCCATTCTCTCACACAGGTTCACAGATTCTCTGATAAGCACCCTGCCTGCTCCCCCAAAGCTCCATCTCCTCTCTTTGACTGTTCCCCTCTCCCTGTTAAAAGGAAATACCAGTTCCCTTCATTTCATGCTTGTCCCCAACTGGCTCTAGAGTGGGCAAATGATACAGGCACAGTGGTACATGTCTATAATGATAGCGCTGGGGAGACTGAGGACAGAGAATTGAAAGTTTGAAGCTACCCTGGGCTACTTAGTGATACAGTAAGACCATATCTCAGAAAGAAAGACAGAAGAAAGAAAGGAGGAAGGGAGGGAGGGAGGGAATGAGGGAGTGTGGGAAGGAAGGAAGGAAGGAAGGAAGGAGAAAGAAAGGAAATAAGAAGGAAAAGGAGGGGAGGGGAAGGGAAGGCTGGGGAAGGGAGGGTTGGGGATGGGAGAGGAGGGAAGGAAAGGGGAAAAGGGAAGAAGGGGAAAAGGGAAGAAGGGAAGAAGGGAAGGGAAGGGAAGGGATCAATTACGAAAACTAGTCTTTTCTAACCTAGCTCTTCTCACGGTGTGGATCTCCCCTGCATCACTTGGCTGACCTACCTGGTGGATAGGAGCCACTAGATCATTTGCGTTGTGTTCCCACCCCCTGTGTGTGAGGGGAAAGGCACGTGTGTTTTCTGGAACGTGTCTGCTTTGCTCTCTTTAGCGCCAGTACCCCTTTTTAATTCAGAGCCAGAGTGCCATTTGTCGTCGCCGGCCCAGCAGGAGTGTCCAGCCCCTACGTGCGCTCTGGCCAGCTGCCCTTTCCACCCCGGCATCCTGCTCATCCTGCTCGGGAACTTTCTCCCTCGTAGCCACTGCTAATTAACTCGACCTGAACCCTGGTTTCCACAGCTACGTGTCCAAGCGAAGGGACAGCAAGGGTCTCCGGGCTTCCTGCAGAGGGAAGATCAATCTCTCTTTTCCCCACCTTAACTTGCAATCTGCTTCCCCCGGAAGCGCGGGCGTTCCTTCTTAGAACATATCAGAAGTCACAGTTCAGTTAATACTGGATGATTTTTTTTTTTAAGTTGGAGGGTTTTAAGAAGTGTTGACAAGTAGGCCCTTTTCCTTGGGTCTTGCCCAGGTAATTATGCCTGACTCACGTAGGCTCTTGATATCTCAAAAAAAAAAAAAAAAAAAAAAAGTGTTGCTGTGGTTTGCAGGGAGGCTGGCCTTCATCACTGTGCTGAGGCCAAGGCAGGCTGCATAGCTCCTGTGCTCTTTCGCTGGCAAATAGCCAAAGCATGTTTCTCTTATGAGCACTTCAAATCACAAGTGTGATTATTGGTTCCCTGTTGCCAATTCTGGAGAAAAGAGGGGAATGGCAGTTTAGGGAATGGCTCAAGTGGCAGGGCACTTGCCTAGCATGCACAAGGTACTAGGGATTATCCTTTGTACTGCAAAAACAAATTAAGCCAGGCATTGGTGGCTCTTGCCTGTAATCCTCACTACTCAGGAGACTGAGATTTGAAGTTCAAAGTCAGCTTGTGAGATTCTTATCTCCAATTAACCATCAAAAAGCCCAAAGTGAAGCTGTGGTTCAAATGGTAGCACCCCAGCCTTCAGTGGCTCTGAGTTCAAGTCCCAGTACAGAAAGAAAGGAGGAAGGGAAGGAAGAAAAAGAAGGGAAGGAAGGGAAGAAGGGAGGGACAGAGGGACAGAAGGAGGGAGGGAGGGAGGGAGGGAAGGAGGGAGCTGGTGGCCTTGTCTGCACCAGCTGGGAGAGACTGCAGGACACCTATGGGAGCTCCACCTTCTCCACAAGATAAGCTCAGCACATGTGTTGACTGCTGTTCTTGTTTTGACACATTTTAATTTTTTTTTAATGCCCTCATGGTGGGAAGGAAAAACAGCTCTAAAATGATCTCATGTTTTCTAATGTTACTTCATGGGAAATTATGAACCTCCTGTGAGCTGGATTGGAGCTGCTCTGATAAAAAGGGGGCTTGGGATTAGAACCTCCCCACCCCCACGTTTAGTAGCCACTGGAGGATTGTGGGAGTTTCTCTTTGGTTCTCCATCCACAACAACTGGAATTACCATGGTCTGGCTGGATGCCAAGTTTAAATAGGGAAGAAATTTAAAGAT
The DNA here is from genome assembly GCF_000151885.1 of Dipodomys ordii. Lineage (NCBI taxonomy): Eukaryota > Metazoa > Chordata > Mammalia > Rodentia > Heteromyidae > Dipodomys > Dipodomys ordii. Next base: position 2,329,001 of record NW_012267318.1, on the reverse strand, counting down.
AATTCAGGGCAAAGAAATATGTAGATTATTTCTTATACTGATGGTCTGTGATCACTAGAGGTAATATTCTTCTTATGGAGAAATCTAATCCTCACAACCTCCTCCAGCAGGTGTTATTATTATCTCTTGTTGCTAGAGGAGGGGTTAGAAAATTGAAGTCCAGGGAAAATGGGAAAGTGCTGCTTCTTAAGCAGACCCTATATTGGCTTTGAGACATTATAAATTACAAATGTAATTCGTGATTGTTTGGTGTAAAATAAATCCACACAACAGAAATATTCAAAGTATTTAAAGTAAAAAGACAAGTTGGGTGCTGGAGGTTCATACCTGTAATTGTAGCTACTCAGGAGGCTGAGATCTGAGAACTGCAGTTCAAAGCCAGCCAGGGCAGGAAAGTTCATGACATTCCTATCATAAATTAACCAGTAAAAACCCAGAAGTAGAGTTGAGGCACAAGTGATGAAGTGCCAGTCTTGACCAAAAAAGCCAAGTGAAGGCGGGCGCCGGTGGCTCATGCCTGTAACCCTAGCTACTCAGGAGGCTGAGATCTGAGGATCATGGTACAAAGCCAGCCCTGGCAGAAAAGTCTGTGAAACTCTTATCTCCAATAAACCACCAGAAAACTGCTGTAGCTCAAGTAGTAGAGTGCTTGCCTTGAGCTGAAGAGCTGAGGGACTACGTCCAAGCCCAGAGTTCAAGCCCCATGACTGACAAAAAAAAAAGCCACATGAGAGCTCAAGGCCCTGAGTTCAAGTCTTAGGAACAGCACAAAAACAAACCAATTAATTAATCATAATTTTTAAAAAGTTCACCCCCTCCGAAAGACCCTGGTGGTTGGTGGGCATCTATTTAGGCTTTTTTAAAACCTTGCATGCACACTAGGACTGTTTAATTAAACAAAAGTTAAATGGTGCTTTGTGCCATGTTATTTATGACAGTTACATCTTTAGCGGGAAGGGATGGTGGGTCTATGTGCAGCTTCACCAAATATCAGAGCTGTGTTGGAGCCCCAGTCCCTCCTATGGCTGTCTATGTATCTCTAGGCAAATTATAGAACTTGTTTTAGCCTAATCTTTAAAGTGGATTTTGTGCTATTTTTCTTACCTTGTAATCAAAGATTAGAAGTGATACATGTAACATGCCACCCATATGCCAAGTAGTAGATTTCATTATTAATTTCTAATAAAAGATTTAAATTCTAGTCTAATTTTCAATCTTGAACTACAGAACTATGAAATTTCCCTTTTTCACCTGAGCAGGACAGATTGTAGTTGATAATGTTATTCAGATGCTTTATTCTGATGAATTCTCAATAGACTTCATTTCTATTTTCATGATTAAATAAGAAGCTTTAAACCTTGTACTTACATTAGAATTACTTGGCAATCTTATAAAAACCAAACCACATTGAAATTTCTGTTCTATTTTTTAATTGATACATAACAATTATACATATTTATTGGGTATAATTTATTGGGTGTATGTTTATTGGGTACAGTTTATTGGTTACAGCTATACATTTTGTTTTGATTTTTATTATTTTTATATTTTTGATCAGTCCTTATGCATTAATTTTGTGTGTGTGAGTGTGTGTGTGTATGTGTGTGTTAGTACTCTGGGCTCAGGTGCTGTCTTTTAGCTCTTTTGCTCAAGGTTAGCACTCTACTACTTGAGCCACACCTCCACTTCTGGCTTTTTGCTGATTAATTGGACACATTTCACAGACTCTCCTACCTGGTTTCTAACAAAGATCCTCAGATCTCAGCCTCCTAAGTAGCTAAGATTACAAGCATGAGCCACTAGCACCCAGCTTTAAAAGAATACCGGTTCTTAATTAAACTCCCCAAGTGATTGATCCCAATATTCAAGTTAGAGAATCACCTCTGTATATGACACTCTCTATGCTTCAGGAAATGAACTTGTAAACCAGAATTCAATGAGGAATGGTGTGGCCCAAGTTATTGAGCACTTGATTTAAGCCTTGAGTTCAATCTCTAGACTGAAAAAAAATTCAATAGCTTTCACTTGCTGGATACATTTGAATCAACCAAAAAGTTCATTATCTGCTTCTTTACAGTGTAGTATAATTAATATTTAAATGCATAGTCAGAATGCAAGCCAAAGATATAAAAATATAGTGTTAAAATTTTATATTTTCCATTATATGCTATATAAGTAGTTTCATTCTATATTTTTATAAACAGTATATATAAATTCTATACTTTTCATTACACAAGTGTATTTCATTACAAACATAGTTATGTTTTTATATGTGAACATTTGCTGATTTCCTAGCATTGGTGAGCTTCTTTTATTCTGTAAGTATTCTGTTCCCTTTCTTCTTAGTGACTAAATTGCATTGCAGAAAAATGGACTTCAGGCTCATATCTCAGCAGCCATAAGCCCCCATTGCTTCTTGGGCAAACACAGTTTAATTCCTTCTAAGGCATCCAACAACGACAATCTGCATTCCTTTACACCATTCCTCTTACTTTGATTTGCTCTGTCATTCAGATTTTATAACTCCTTGAGTAAGGATTGGCTGGGATGGGAAGAGAACCATATGTACTTGTAAAGCTGGTGATAGTGATTTGTCCTCCATAGTTAAAACCACACCTTTCAAGATCCTCTTTACCAAACCTCTGAGGAAATGTTTATGCACCAACCCACAATGGTGACTTCCAGAGCAGATATGAGAGGTGAGGAAGACAATTGATGATTCTCCCATTCCCTTCTATCTTATGAGCATACGCTACTTCTCAAAAACAGACACTTCTAGCTCACACCTGTAATCCTAGATACTCAGGAGGCTGAAACCTGAGGATCCTGATTTGAAGCCAGCCCATATCAGGAAAGTCTATAAATCATCTTATCTCCAATTTACTACCCAAAACCAGAAGTAGAGCTATGGTTCTAGTATTAGAGTGCCAGCAAAAGAGTGTCAAGCAAATGAGCATGAGGCTCTGATATCAAGCCCCAGTACACACACACACACACACACACACACACACACACACACACACAATCATAGTTTAAAATAATCTGTTCAGGGCTGGGCAGGTGACTCAGTGGTAGAGTGCTTGCCTTGTAAGCATGAGGCCCTGGGTTCAATTCCTCAGCACAACATAAGCAGGAAAAGCTGGAAGTGGTGCTATGGCTCAAGTGGTAGTGCACTAGCCTTGAGCTGAAGAACTAAGGGACAGTGCCCAGGCCCAGCGACTGACAAAAATAAATAAATAAACAAACAAATAAAATAATCTATTCTTTAGCACCATCAAAATCCCACATTGATACATTTCTAGAATAGGCACCGTGTTTGTTCAAGTTTTCTTATTTGCCTTACACATATAGCTTATAATAATTGTGCAAATATATAGCTGATTCTTGGCCTCTGGATGCTGACTGAATCATTCTACAGGTATGCAGGGCATCAAGGACAAACCACAGATGTTATACTTGAAGCCAGCCACAAGCAGGTGTATTTGAGGGGGTGTGTTGTGAAAAGTGAGATCAGCCTTCTTTCCTGGGGGCTGCAGGAAGAAAGGAAGCATGTGTTATTGGTGCATCCGTGTGGGCGAGGTGGGGCAGTCCACCTAAATCCCAAGAGCCAGGCAGCAAGAGCAATGCCACCAACGACTAGAGCATGTACATATGGGTCTCACAACTGACAGCCTCAGACAGGATCCCCAGGGCCTGCCTTCATGGAAGAATAAGGCCTGTGGGAATAGGAAGATGCAGAGCATCATGCTGATAGGGCCTCTACCAGGTGCTAGCTAACTGCCTCCAGCTATTACCTCAAGGCAGACCCTTACCTATACTGCACACCCTGAGAAGGTGGTCCATTTAGGCATATGGTCCTGAGTTTAAAGGGCAGTGGAAGGCACTGATGGCTCACACCCATAATCTTAGCTACTCAAGAGGCTGAAATCTGAGGATCATGGTTCAAAGCCAGATCAGGAAAGTCCATGAGACTCTTGTCTCTAATTAACTAGCAAAAAGCTGGAAGTTGAACTGTGGCTTTAGTGGTAGAGTACCAGCCTTGTGGGGAGAGGGAGTGGCAGGGGGAAGCCAAGCGAGGCCCTGAGTTCAAGCCTTAGTACACACACACACACACAGACACACACACACGTAGTGAGTAAAAAGTAAAAAAAAAGATACCTACTTGAAAAATAGGTTGGGGCCTTTCAGCAGTCCAGAGATAATTTGAAGGGCATGATACACAGGGAGAAATGGTTAGTTGTTAGATGGAAGGGAGTTTTATAATAAAATGAAAGTCTCCCAAATAACCTGCAAAGAATAATTAATGCTCTGGTTGGGCCATCACTGAAGCAGTTCATATGAGCTCAGAGAATGAGGCAGGCAGCCTGTCCTTAGCCATTTTCCTGGTACATAGAGCATCTCCCATGACACACCTCATTATGTTGTTGTTTTGTTTTTTGTTTTGGGGTGTTTTTTTTTGGTGCAGGTCTGGGGCTTAAACTCAACATCTGGGTACTGTCCCTGAGGTTTTTTGCTCAAAGCTAGTGCTCTACCATTTGAGCCACAGCTCCACTTCCAGCTTTTTTTGCCTTGGCTCGCTTTGACCCATGATCCTCAGATCTCAGCCTCCTGAGTAGCTAGGATTACAGGTATGATTCACCCATACCCAGCTCATTATCTTACTGAAATCTGCTTTTCCTAGGATTCAGTCTGACTTGCTACAGCTAGGTCCCTTCCCTCCTCCCTCTTGTGTCATTCCTTCACACCTATTACAACTTACAGATGTGTTACATTTTTGTTTATGTTTCTTGTTTTTCTCTGCCCCATTGGACGGTGATCTCTGTGGAATATCATCCACATTGGCTAATCACCCCTGTGAATCCACTTTAGCCTGTTTGTTAAAGGAAAAAGTAAATGAAACCATACCAGCGCCTCACATTTGTAATCATAGCTACTCAGGAGGCTTATACCCAGAAGATCAAGGTTTGAAGCCAGTCCAGGCAGAAAAGTCCTTGAGATTCTGAGCCTAGATGTCATCTCTCTCTATCTCTCTGTCTCTGTACCTGTCTATATACACACATACATACACATATATATGTGTGTGTGTATTGGGTTATTTTGTTAATTTTATGCATGAAAGTGTGTGTACCTTGAACTATATGACTTTTGGCATTATGTTGCAGCATTCTGGATTCTGGATTTTCAGACTAGGACTACCAAGCCTGCACGAGCCGGTCTCCTGTACTACTCTATTCCTAGGCTTTCTCTGTGACTCCTCCTTCACTCTAGCACCTAAGCTTACTACCTGATTGTCAATTAGTGACCAAGACAGTGTGAGCCAGCAGAGAGGACACTAGGAGGAGAAAGTCAACCTCTCTAGCCCTCCAACCTCCTCTCCATCCCCTGTGACAGCTTCCAACTGAGCAGAAGCCTTTCAGATCCAAGTGCGCCAGGCTTCCCACATCTGTGAATGTGCCTTGGTCTGCATGGAGGACCTTCACATGCCCCAGAACATCTTGTATCTCTAATTTCCAGAGTTAGCTCATTGGATTTTCACAGCATTTTTTTTATTATTCATTCATCCAACAAAATATTTATTAAGCAACCATAATGTCTTAACTCAGTTCTAGGTGCTAAAGATACAGCTGGGAAAAAAATAAAGGCAAGCTTTGCCTGTGGGGCCTGCACTTTAGTGAATAGACACAAGCAATTAACAGACTCAGCTCTCTACAGCGTTCAGCACTGAGAAGAGCTATCGCTGGGACTTGGAGGCTCACATCTATCATCCTAGCTCCTTGGGAAGCTGAGATCTGAAAATCACAGTTTGAAGTCAGCCTAGTCAGGAACATTTGTGAGACTCTTATCTCCAGTTAGCCACCAAAATGTTAGAAGTGGAGCTGTGGCTTAAGTGGTAGAGTACTAGCCTTGGATAAAAAAAAGCTCAGGAACAGTGTGCAAGCCCTGAGTTCAAGCCTCGGTAACAGGCACACACACACACACACACACACACACACAGAGGTACACACATACACACAGGCACATATAGAGCTATAAAGAAAATGAAATGGGAAGGACATATAAAGAGGAATAGAAGTGGGAAAGCTTTTAGATTAAAGTGGCCTGGAAAGGCACCCTAGTAAAAGATGAAGAAATCAAGACAGTTAGCTATGCACAAGCCATCTGAGAGTTCAAGTTTCAAGTGATGAAAACAACCAGTGCAAAGGCTCTGGGGCAGAACTGTGCTTGATTTGTTCAGGAGACACTGAAGAATCTCATGTGACTAGAGCAGAGAAACCATATACTCTGGAATTGAACTTGTAAATTCCATGACATCAGAGGCTGTGTGTGATACTTCACTAAATGTTTTATGTGGGTCAGATTTCCATGATGTGCATGATTTTCCCCTTTAGACATACAGGAGATTGAATCCTCGAGCTTGGTAGGCTGGCATTCTACTACTTGAGTTACCACTCCAGTCACTTTTTGCATTATTTTCAAGGTAAGGTTTCTCTTTATGCCTGGGAAGGCCTGGGAGGTGATCCTTCTACTTCTGCCTCCCCAGGTTACCGAAGATGACAGGTATGTGCCACTGTACCCAGACATTGGTTGAGATGGAGTCTCACAAACTTACTCCTGGGCTGGCCTGGAATTGTGATATCCATATCTCTGCCTTTCCCAAGTAGGCAGACTTGAGCTACGATGCCCAGCTGCATGATTGTTATGGAGATTAAGAGATTGGTATATCTATTTCACAGCTGAACAAGCCAGCCAGACATCTGGAGAGGTGAGCTTCTCCAAGATTGCACAATTGCAGAGACAAGAAATGTGCCGAAGTAGCTGATTCTGAATCTTCCTACTCTTGTGTTTGTCTGTGTTGTGCCAGTACTGGGGTTTGAACTCAGGACGTAGGTTCCTTGGCTTTTTCCCTCAGGTCTGATGCTGTACCACTTGAGCCACAGATCCACTTCCAGCTTCTTGGTGGTTTAATTGGAGATAAGAATCTCCCAAATTGTCCTGCCTGGACTGGCTTTGAGTGGTGACCCTCAGATTTCAACCTCCTGAGTAGGTACGATTACAGGTATAAGCCATCAGGGATAGCTAATTCTCCTATATTCTTAATCTGGTTTTAACCTGACTCTTTTACTGTTTTCTCCCCATCTTGTCTCATGGCAGCAGGATGTTATTGGGGTATAGGAAATCAGGTAAATCACGGCACAGAAATTAGACAGCAGACTTGTGTTGATCCCAATTCAGTGTATTTTTCAAAACAAATAACAGCAACTACCCCATGTCTACATAAACAAGTCTACATAAACAAAACCTAACTTGTGAGGCTTTCATACTGACAGGAAAGTACCTCTGTAGGAGGAAAGCTAGTGACAAAGGGCAGTTGTGCCCAACAAGGGAACACCCAGAACTTTTCATGGAAAATGGCAACACACTTCTGGAAAAACCCTATCATGCTCTATTTCTCTAAAATGTAGATGAGACCAAATACTTGGTGCTCCCACTGGGACAAGCACTGGCAGGAGTTTGGGGTCACAGGGAGGCCAGCAGCACCCACCTAAGGGATCAAGATAGGCTTCAAAAGGCATGCCTCACCAGTCAGGAATGCAAGGACACAATGGCGATGCTTTGCCTGTGGACAACATGGACTTAGACCCAAGTCCCTCAACTTGATTTAATTCAGAAGGTGACTGTAGAATAAGTGTGTTCCATTGCTAAGAAGACCCACGTAACTAAGAGGATCAAAACCCTCCTCAAAGAAGAAATGGGGGTGGGCACCTGTAATTCTAGCTACTCAGGAGCCTGAGATCTGAGGATCTTGGTTTGAAGCCAGCCTAGGTAGGAAAATCCATGAGACTCTTAGCTCCAATTAACAATAACATCAACGACAAAAAGCCACAAGTAGAGCTATGGTTCAAGAGGTAGAGTGCCAGATTTGAGCAGAAAAGCTAAGGGATAATGCCCAAGTCCTGAATTCAAGCCCTAGTACTAGCACCAAAAAAGGGGGGGAAATAGGGGGAGGGGTAGATGGTATTTGGGAAAGTGACTAAGTCAAACCTTGAGAAGTGTTGAGACTTCCCTGAGAATTCCTTCAGAAGAAACAACAAGGGTGTTTTCCATTTCTATCTACTTCCCGCTGGAGATTCTCTAAAGAAGAAATCAAAGCAACTGGAGACAGGAAGTGGCCTTTATCCTGTGATCTCACTTGGGGCTTTGGTCCCCAAAGAGAGGCCACTTCCACGAAGTGATAAGATTTTTCTTGAAGATCTGAGTGGGCCTTGAGCTTCTGGCATTCCTGACAGCAGGAAGTTGGCTGCTTAGTCACAGCCTGAATCTTAATCTCTAGAAGATTCCTGTAGCCAGGACTGTGAAGAGTCGGTATGAAGTCAAAACTATGAATGAACCCACTGCCCCGATGTGAGGAAAAGGGTGGATGACTGTTAAGGTGCTTGGTACTTGGATCTATCTATCCCTTACGACATCACATAAGACTTTAACACCAGACCAGCTGTCCTTCCGGCCTCTTTGTGAATCTTCTGGACTTTCTGTGAGACCGCTGATACCTTTATCAGAACAGGATGCATGAGCATCAAACTCTCAGAGGACAGAGATGCTGTTAAAACACATCAGGAGTGAAACAACACCCACCAGGACAAGGAAAACTGTAACTACGTGGCCTCTAAAGGCAGGACAGTTAAAGCAGGAGGTGGCAGGAGTCACAGCATAATGTGCACACAGGTCATGTATGTGTGAAACTGTGTGTATGTAAAATTTCTTTCTGTGTGTGTGCACATACACGTGCGCACATGTGCACACATGCATGCACACCATTCCTGGAGCTTGAACTCAGGGCCTGGTTGCTGTCCTGGAGCACTGTGAATACGCTCATGCTATTGGTCTGTACACATGGAAATAGTTCATATGGCTGGGGGAGGGGTGGCTCAGTGCAAGTAGAGTGCAAGGCAGACCTGAGATTCCACTACAGGTACCATACACACACACACGCACACACACACACACACACACACACACACAAAGTGAGATGGTAAATTTGAGGTTGTTTGTATCTTCTTGCAATAATAATAATAATAATAGAAGATACAATGTAGAGAAAAGAAGAGAGGGGAAGCAAAGGTTTAGGAATTAATGACAGTTCAGCACCATTGATGGTCTAAAGCTGAGCCAACTCAACTCTTTTACTAAAACCGTCTCTGCCAGTGAGAAGGGACAAGAGGAGAAGAAATTCCAGATAGGGCATCTGTGGCCTCCTTTTTGTCTTGAATATTGCATAATAACATCATGGTCATGTTGGATGTCAGTAAATTTCATGTTGTAAATACATTGTATCTCACTCTTGGCATTTATCCCATGAATGTAAGTCAGGATACAATAAAGGTGCCATCCATGTTCATGGCAGAACTATTCACAATAGCTACATTGAAAACAGCCTAGATGTGATATAACTGATAAATGGATCAAGAAAATGTGGTATAGGTATACAATGGAGTACTAGTCAGCCATAAAAAGGATGAAATTATCTTATTCACAGGGAAATGGATGGAACTGGAGTTTATCATGTTAAGAAAAGTAAGCCAGGCACAAAAGGACAAAGGATGTTAGACTTAAAATTTAAATCTGTATATAACTATAGATGGAATCATATGTGTATATATATGTGTATATATAAAAACATGCATGATCAGGTATGTGTGTGTGTGTGAGTTCCATGGTGCTACCCTTTTGGACTTTTAATATGCACTTGAACATGAATATTGGGACATGTGGGTATGTGTACTTGGAGGAAGGGAGGGTGAATAGAGTCAAAATACTTCTTGTACATGAGTGAAAAATGAGACAATGAATCTTGGTTTGGGAGGGTTTGAAGCCAGACCAAGCAGGAAAATCTGTGAGACTCTTCTCTCCAATTAGACGCCCAAAATCTAGAAGTGGAGCTGTGCTCACATGGTAGAGTACCAACCCTGACAAAAAAAATGCTAAGGGATAGCACACAGCTCCTGAGTTTAAGTCCCAATGCTAGAACATGCGTGCACACACACACACACATACATATATGCATGCGTGCACACACACACACACACACACAATGATGACCATCTGTAAGACATCTTTCTATTAGTCTGTGATTCCATGGACCCAGAGATGCAGATCCTCACCCTTTTGTATGTGTGTGTATGTGTGCATGCATGTGTATACATGTGCATGTTTCAGTCCCGGGGCTTGAACTTAGGGCTTGGGTGCTGTGCCTGAGATTTTTTGTTAAAAATTAGCACTCTACCACTTGAGCCACAGTTCCACTTCTGCTTTTGTTTTTTCTTTCTCAGTGGCTAATTAGAATAAATGTTTCACAGACTTTCCTGCCTAATTGGATTCAAATTGCTATCCTTCAAAAAGCCAGAAATGGAACTGTAGCTCCAGTGCAAAGCACTATCCTTGAGCATAATAGCTAAGGGTGAAAGCTCATGCCTGAGTTCAAGCCCTAGGACCAGCATACAAATACACACACACACACACACACACACACACACACACACACACACACACACACACTGTAAAAGTACATAGATTAGCAAATGCAAACTAAATAAAATCATGCTAAGGGTAGGTTGTAAATGAGATATCATGAAGGGCAATTAAAACTTGGTTTTGAGCCTGACGCCGGTGGCTCACCCCTCCTAGCTACTCAAGAGGCTGAGATCTAAGGATCGTGGTTCAAAGCCAGCCCAGGCAGGAAAAGCCCTGAGACTCTTATCTCCAGTAAATCACTCGGAAAACCAAAGTAGTGCTGTGGTTCAAGTGGTAGTGTGCTAGCCTTGAGCTGAAGAGCTCAGGGACAACGCCCAGGCCTAGAGTTCAAGCTCCATGACTGACAAAAACAACAAAAACTTGGTTTGGAATTAGGATTAAATCTTGGAAGTCGTAATTTGAGAGAAGCTGTGTGTATGTTGAACTCTGTTAGGAAATGGTCTATATCGAATAGACCATGAAAGAATCAAAATTGGGGTAATCCAGAAATTCCCCTACTACCACAGTCAGCGAACCAACTGGGATAATATAAACATTAATGTAAATTTATACTTGAACCTATGTCTATGAATTCCTTCTTTGGTTTCTTGAGATAAATTCCTAGAAATTTTTTTTTTTTTTGGTCCAGTCGTGGGGCCTGAACTCAGGGCCTGGGTGCTGTCCCTCAGCTCTTCAGCTCAAGGCTAGCGCTCTACCACTTGAGCCACAGCGCCACTTCTGGGGTTTTTTCTTTTTGCTTATGTGGTGCTGAGGAATCGAACCCAGGGCCTCGAGCATGCAAGGCAAGCGCTCTACCACTGAGCCACCTTCCCAGCCCAATTCCTAGAAATTTTTAAGTCAAGAGTTAACAAAATTTAAGCCAGGCGCTGATGGCTCAAGCCTGTAATCCTACCTAGGCAGGAGGCTGAGATCTGAGGATCATAGTTTGAAGCCAGCCTAGGAAAGAACATCCACAAGACTTTTATCTCCAAAAAAATACTCAGTAAAAGCTGGAAGAAGCTCAAGGGCAGTGCCTAGCCCCAGGACTGGCAAAAAAGGCAAAATTTAGATCAACACTTACACTTTTACTTTGAGGAACTTATCATGGTGTGTTTCGAAGTTCTAGTATATCCCAGGTGAATTTCTTCTATCCTTATGTAGCACAAATCTCAGAGTACTTCTCACGTGTGTGTGGAAATGTCACAAAGAACCCCTGTTGTACAACAAATCCATGCTTAAAAAAAAAAAGAACAAAACAAATTGTGATTCCAATTCCAATATCTCAGCCTCCCGGATTAGCTAGGATTACAGGGGTGAGCTACCAGTGGCTGGTGAGAGCACTGTCCTTCAAATGACATTGGAGTAGTACTTGCGTCAGTCAGGGAAGCTATGAGAGTTCTATAGCCAGTGTATGATTTGTGCACTGTGAGGTACACGAAGTAGATGGAGTTTTACCTTTCCTCGCTGTTTTTCCTGTTGGAGTTAAACACTCGACTTTTGCAGAAAGTTTCTGTATAGACAAATGGAGGCAGCTGCTACATCAGATAAACTATTCCCAGATCAAGAAGCACCCAGGGCATTTGTATAAACTCAGATGTACAAGCAAGCACTTCCAAAATGATGAGAATGCACCCAATTAAAAACTCAGTGAAATTGCTCCTCACTGAAACTGATATAGTAATTTTTCAATGGCTCATTTAAAACAAGAAAAAAACCCCAAAGGACTCTAGTGGCCTTCCAAGTCATGGGTGTGTGTTTACACAAATGTTTATGCATTTCCTCATAGTGTTTATTTTTTGCTCCATGTATTTATAGTGATACAAATGACTATTAAGGGCACATCTGAGAAGGTCTGGAAAATTCACATCTGCTCCTTGCCTCCTGTTTGTCTCCATTCAGTCCATTCAAGTTCTTTCTTCCTTCTTTTCTTCCTTCCTTCCTTCCTTCTTTCTTTCTGCCAGTTGGAGGCTTGAACTCAGGGTCTTATGCTCTCACTTGGCTTCTTTTGTTCAAGGCCAGCTCTCTACCACTTGAGCTATGCTACTACCACTTCTGGCTTTGGTGGTTAATTGAAGATAAGAGTTTCACAGACTTTTCAGATCAGGATGGCTTCAAACTGTGATTCTCAAGTCTCAGTCTCCTGTGTAACTAGGATTATTGGCATGAACCATCAGTGCCCAGCTCCACTCAGTTTTTAGGAAAACATTTCTTAAATTCTTGTGCCGTGGTTGGTAGAAAATAGACCAGCACTTGTAAACTATGACTTCCAGGGGTCTTAATTAAAACATCTATTCCACAACGATTCTGACTTTCTCTTCAGGATATCATTGACCTAGGCATTTACTGGTTCATTACTGATTGATTAATTACTGATGAATTTAATTAATGATTTGTGTATCTACTCACTGATTGGTGAGGTCAATCCATCACTTACAGAGGAATCAGCTCACCATGGAGTGGGCAGCAGTTGGTATATTTGTGTCCCAGTTCTGAGCGGTAAAGAGTTTCAGGTACAGCTGGGTGCTTGTGGCTCTCATCTGTAAATTCTAGCTACTCAGGAGGCTGAGATCTGAGGATCACTGCTCGAAACCAGCTCCTGATAGAAAAATACATGAGACACTTACCTCCAATTAACTATCACAAAGCTGGAAATAGAGGTGTGGCTCAAATGGTACAGCTCAGCCTTGAACCAAAAAGCTCATCTAGAGCCCTGAGTTCAAGACCCAGTACTCACACACACACACAAGCACACACATACACACACACAAGCACACACATACACACACACAACACACACACACAGTTTCAAGTGCTTCTAGGGTAAACAACTCATTGCTAGCTTTTGTGAAACAGCACACCTCTAAGGTTGTTTCATTCATTCAACAAATTTTCTTGAGAACTTACAGCTTTCTGGGACCCTTGGTGTATGGCAGGGGCCCCTTGGGCAGCGACAGAGACTGCACACAAGAAGCCGGAATGCCAGGTGATGGGTTCTCTTAATGAACTCCTAAGGTCCCTGGGGACAGAGACTGGCTTGGTCATTTCATGCTAATCCCAATAAATATTTGCTGAGTGCAGTACTAATGATAAAGAAAGACCTATGGAAGCCTGGAGGGGCTACATCATCCCACCTTGGGGTCCTGGATGAATTCTAGCCCACAAGGAGAAAGGAAGAAAGGTACCTGGCTTGGCTTTGCTGTATCTTTAAGGCACTGTTTGTTTTGAAAAAAAACAACAACACTCTAGATGATATCATCTGCTGCATGTCTCTTCTCCCAGCTTTGCTTAGTGCCCTCATATTGGAAGCTTGAAATTGGCCAGAGTAATCAGCAAATGCTACACCCCAGGTCTCTTTTACTGTACACTAGCATATCAGTTATTAACTTTTATCACATACATCACTACAAAGGGCCATGTGAAGGTATTTAGACTTACTTGTCTCCATAGACCTGGTGGTGCTGTGGGCAGCTAGCTGAGCTCTGAGGAAAGGTTTCTTGGGCACTGTTGTTGGACCAAACTATTAGGCCTCTTGTTGATAACCTAAACTTACAGTATACTCACATTCTATAGTATAAGTATGTCATTAGTCAGCTAGAAAATAATTCATAAATCTTGCCCATGTAATTGTAATCCCTCTATAGGGTATTTTCACAATAAAAAAAGAAAACAATTCATAAGTTTTTTTATGTCTTTATTGGATATAATTAAAATATAATGTTTCCTTCAAAGTATATAGCTCGTTGATTTTTTTAAGGATATTGAGTTATATAGCCACACTACAATCAATTATTAATTAATTAGTTAATTAATGCTGGTACTGGGGCTTGAATTCAGGGCTGCATGCTATCCCTTAGCCATTCTATTTCCCCTCAAGGCTAGTGCTCTACCACTTGAGCCACAGCTCCACTTCTGCCCTTTTGGTGATTAATTAGAGATTGGAGTCCCACAGACTTTTCTTCCTGGGCTGGTTTCAAATCGTGATCCTCAGATCTTAGCCTCCTGAAGAGCTAAGATTACAAGTGTGAACCATTAGTACCTAGCCCTCCTTATGATTTTGAGTTTTACTCACCTAGTGACTAATGATGTTGAAATTATTTTTGTGTGTTTATTGGCCATCTGTATATCTTTCTTAGAGAAATACCTATTCAGATTATGTGACTATCTTTTAATTATTTTTCTCTCTTTTTACTATTGAGGTATAATAGTTCTGGACACAAGTCCCCTCTGAAATATATGATTTCCAATTGTTTTCTCTAACTATTTGCCTTGTCTCCACTTCTTTGTGTATGTTTGGTTATTTTTGTTGTTGTTCTTGTTTGGTGGTAACCGGAGTTTGAACTCGGGACTTCATGCTTGCTAGGCAAGGAAGTTCTCTGCCTCTGAGCCATACCTCCAGACTTCATTTGAACTCAGTACTTTGAGATTGGACGTCAAATTTTCCATGGTAGTTCAAGCTTGGACTGTAGCTCTCTGTTTTATGACTTCTTTCTTAGCTGGAATGACAGGCATGTACCACTATGCCCCGTTCAGATGGACTCTTGTGGTCCTTTCTTTTTCTCTGTCTGGTCTGGAAAAGCAGTCCTTCTATTCTAGGCCTTCTGGTTAGCTGGGATGGCAGGCACCTACTATTTCACCCAGCCATTGGTTAAAAAAAACATCTTATGAACATTTCTATCTCAACTGGCCTAGAACAGCCATCTTCCAATCTCAGTCTCCCATGTGGCTAGGATGACAGGTACTGTGTCTAATTATTGGTTAAGAAGGGATCGTATAAACTTTTCTGCCAGGACTGACCTCAAAGTATGAGAATCCTAACTACAACCTCAATTAGCTAAGATTGCAAGTATGAGCAACCAAGCTTGAATTGTCTTCATTTTCTTGATGATAACCTATGAATCACAAACATTTTCAATTGTGATGAAGTCCAATTTACCTATTTTTGTGCTTCTGATAATATGACAAGGCTCTGATTAATCCAAGCCCACAAAGGCTAATTCTTTTTTTTTGTTGTTGTTGTTGGTCATGGGGCCTGAACTCTGGGCCTGGGCGCTGTCCCTCAGCTCTTCAACTCAAGGCCAGTGCTCTACCACTTGAACCACATAGACACTTCTGGCTTTTTCTGCTTATGTGATGTTGAGGAATTGAACCCAGGGCCTCATGCAAGCAAGGCAAGAACTCTACCACTGAGCCACCTTCTCAGCCCCCACAAAGGCTAATTTTTATGTATCCTTCTAAGAGTTGTATATTTTAGCCCTTGAATTTAGGTCTATTGTATATTTGGAGTTAATCTGTGTGTGTAGTGTACAGAAGAAACCCAGCTTCATTCTTTTGCATGTGTTTGTTTAGTGGTCCAAAACCGTTTGTTGAAAGAATATTGAAATGTCTTCACGTGGAATTGATTTTTTTAAATGTTATCTTACATTCTCATCAGATGTTTACTCACAATTTCTTTAAACTTAAGTTTATTTTGTTTTGGTACTTCTGGCGTCATAGCTCAGGATGATGTGTGATTGGGCCTTTTCATAGGGCTCCTATCTTTAAAAAATAAATTTATTATTATTATAGAGGTGCTGTACAAACGGATTACAATTACAGGAGTCAGGTAATGAGTTATTTCCCTTCGTACAGCATCTTCTGTTCCCTCATTCTCTCCAGTCTCTGCTTCTACTCACGTGTTTTGTAGTTCACTTTCATCAGGGTCCAGTTTTAACACCTACATGCGCATACTGTCACAACCATAACTCAGATAGAAGTCACGCTCTAATCACGTATACAGTCACGTAGATAAGAATTGCCACCTCACCATGGCCCAACACAATAAAGGTTTATTTGACTCTCAGCAATGACTAGAATGAGTTGGGAGGAGAGGTTTCCATACCAGCTCCTTCCAGCTATGCCTCTGCTGTCCTCTAGGGCTTCACTGAATTTCCTGAATCTGGCCAGCAGTGACTAGAAGAAAGAAGGAAACCCAGAGGATATGATGAGAGTTGTTTTTAAGAGTTCAGTCTGGAGCTGGGAGCTGGTGACTCATACCTATAATCCTAGCTACTCAGGAGGCTGAGAGCTGAGGATTGTGGTTCAAAGCCAGCCTGGGCAGGAAAGTCTGTGAGATTCTTTTTTTTTTGGGGGGGGGGTTGGGGGGTGGGGTCCAGTCGTGGGGCCTGAACTCTGGGCCTGGGCACTGTCCCTCAGCTCTTCAGCTCAAGGCTAGTGCTCTACCACTTGAACCACAACGCCATTTCTGGCTTTTTTCTTTTTGCTTATGTGGTGCTAAGGAATCGAACCCAGGGCCTCATGCATGCAAGGCAAGCACTCTACCACTGAGCCACCTTCCCAGCCCCAAGTCCGTGAGATTCTTATTTCCAGTTAACCACCTGAACACTGGAAGTAAGTGTTGTTGTGACTCAAAGTAGTAGAGCTCTAGTCTTGAACAAAAAACTCAAAGACAGTGCCCAGACCCTGTGTTCAAGGTCCACAACTGACAAAAAAAAATCAAGTCTAGCCTGGAAACAACACACACCCTACCTTCCCAACAATCTGTCCCGAAGTCAGTGCCAGGAAGAGAAATTCACTGTTTCTGGGAGGTAAAGGTTTTACAGAATTATGCACAATACCAAGACCTAGAAATAATATGTGTCCATCCGTGGATGAATGGATAAAGGAAATATGCATATTCTTAGTGGAATGTGTATTATATTCCATTAAGTGGAATATAAATATATATATACATATATATATATATATGATATGTATAATATTCATTGGCAACAAAGAAGGAAATCCTGTTTTTAGCCACAGCATGGTTGGGACTGGAGATCATTATGTTAAGTGAAATAAGCCAGACACTGAAAGATGAGTACAACATGATCTCATGTGTCTGGGGAATGAAAACAAACCCTTGATCTCATAGAAATAGAGAGGAGAATAGTGGCTACTGGAGGGTAGGAGAATAGGGGATGGAATGGAGAAAAATGGTCAGTGTTTGTTAAGTGCTTGTTAAAGGAGGAATAAGGAGCTCTGTCTGGTATGCTTTTACATCAGGAGACTGACTAGGGCGAATGATCATATATTATAAATTTCAAAAATCTACAAGAGGGGCTGGGAAGGTGGCTCAGTGGTAGAGCGCTTGCTTTGCATGCTCAAGGCCCTGGGTTCGATTCCTCAGCACCACATAAGCAAAATAGAAAAAACCCGGAAATGGCGCTGTGATTCAAGTGGTAGAGCGCTAGCCTTGAGCTGAAGAGCTGAGGGACAGCGCCCAGGCCCAGAGTTCAGGCCCCACAACCGGACCCAAAAAAAAAAAATCTACAAGAAATAATTTTATTTTCACTGTAAAGAAACAAGTTAGGTGCTGGTGGCTCATGCAACTTAGGAAGCTGAGATCTGAGGATCCACATTCAAGACCAGCCCCTGAAGGAAAGGCTATAAAACTCTTATATTCATTTAACACCAGATGTGGAGTTGTGGCTCAAGTGGTAAAGCATCAGCCTTGAATGAAAAAGCTCGGGGACAGCACACAAATAAAAAGAAATTATCAATATTTAAGGAGCTAGATATGTTTACTCTGATTCAAACAGAACATACATCTTAACACCCCATAGATAGAAATGTGTAGAATTTTGGAGTTTTATGATTTTGTTGTTGTTGATTGTAGTGGTGGTAGTGGTTGTGGTGGTTATGGAGCTTGAACTCCAGGAGTAGGCACCACCCCTGAGCTCTTTTTGCTCAAGGCCAGCACTCTACTACTTTGAACCACAGCACCACTTCTGGTTTTCTGGTACTTAATTGGATATAAGAGACTAATAGACTTTCCTTCCTGGGCTGACTTTGAACCACGATCCTCAGATCTCAGCCTCCTGAGTAGCTAGGGTTACAGCCATGAGCCCCAGTACTAAGCTTATGTATCAATTTTTGAAAACTAATTTAAAAATGTGAACCGCTACCCCTGACTCCCATATAGTCTAGCCTTTCATCTGAGAACTAGTTACCAGTTGGAGAATTGTGGCTCCCAGATCTTTGCCTAGGACAACCTCCACCCTAATTGCCTTTACTCACTGGTGAGCCCTTGAAGGAGAAAGTCCTGGTCTGAAGAAAGACAAAGTTCTGTCTGAATGGAAGGGAAAGCTGAAGTTCCACCCAGTGGATGGGAAATGTAGTAGAATATAAAATTCCAGAGGGAGGAAACTGGTTTCCTGAAACTTAAGCTCCTTAGGGCCTGGAAGCTTTATAACAGCAAAATGTTCGGTCCTGAGTTTGTTCAGGCCATAGTCTGCATTACACATTTGGACCTCACAAATGTTCATTTACCAAATGTCATCAACTGAGAGATCATAAACAAATATAGCAGAAAGACAGGGCAGTGGGGAGAGGGTTTTCCTTTGTAGAAAGAACACCAAGGAATTAAATTTCATAGCCCTCTGCAGGAGCTGTTCTTGTGTCTCATAGTTTGACATTCCTGTCCTTATTTTTCTATGGAAACAGAAATACTTTCTTCTGTGCCATTATGGGGAGTAAGGCCATATTGCTGAAGGAGCTGGTCTCTTTGAAGCCATTTGCTGTCCTCTAACCAATGCCTTTAGCTTTTCTTTGTAGGGGCTTAATAGTGAATCCCCTTGGAAAAGCTTCAAGCCTTCTACACCCCACTCTAACCCTGGGCCCTACATTGGGCTAATCTTTCCAGAAATTTCCCCTCTGTTCCTATCCCTTCCTTGCTCTTTCACTACACATTTATTTTATTTTTTAATGTTTTTTTAATTGTAAAAATACTGTACAGAGGGGTTACAGTTACATGAGCAAGGTAATGAGTACATTTCAAGCATTGTTGCCTCCTCCTTTGTTTTTCCCTTACCATCCCTTCCTTCCCATCTTCACAACTACCTCCCCCGAAATTGTAAAGTTTGTTTTTCAACATGGTGTCTTGTACGTCTCATTGTTACAATGGATCAACCTGTATCCCTATTTAAACATTTTGTTTTTTCCCTTCCCCTCCCCAAATTAGACTGACATCAAAAACAGTGAAAACAAGGACTATAAGTGGGCTAAAGACTTAAAGAGAAACTTCTCTGAAGAGGAAACAAGGATGGCCAATAAACACATGAAGAAATGTTCAACCTCTCTAGCCATAAAAGAAATGCAAATCAAAACAACATTGAGATACCACCTCCCCCCAGTTAGAATGGCTATAACCAAGAACTCTAATAACAACAGATGCTGGAGGGGATGTGGCCAGAAGGAAACCCTACTGCACTGTTGGTGGGAGTGTAAACTTGTTCAACCACTTTGGAAAGCAGCATCGAGGTTCCTCAAAAGACTCCACATAGAGCTCCCCTCTGACACGGCAATCCCACTTTTGGGCATTTACCCAAATGATCACAAACAAGACTAAAGCTGCCAGCACAACTGTTTATCACAGCATTATTTACCATAGCTAAGATATGGAACCAACCCAGATGCCCATCATTAAATGAATGTATCAAGAAAATGTGGTGTTACAATGGAATTCTATGCCTCCATGAGAAAGAATGATATTACCCCATTTGTTAGGAAATGGAAAGACTTAGAAAAAATTATATTAAGTGAAGTAAGCCAGGCCCAAAGAAACATAGGTCCCATGGTTTCCCTTATTTGCAATAACTAGTGTATGTCTGGGACAAGCAGAAAAGGTCAAAAACAATGTACATATGACCAGATAAGATGATGTTAAGCGAAATGAACCCCAAGATAGGGACACAAGTGTTTTTTTTTTCTTGCTGTTGTTTCTAACCCCTGTTTTCACTACAGGTTTAGAATCATGTTGTATAACCCATGAGACTGTCTCTTCCTTGATCCCTCTTTCTCAGGCCTACCTTGTCTTCATAACATCCTCTGCTCCTATTCTCTACCCCCTTCAACCAAAGATATTCACAGATTCTACAATCATATTTTTTGTTATAGAACTTTTCCCAACAGACCAGACCAGGATCGTGGTTCCCCTCACCCCTACCCCACCCCCAAACCCCATCCTGTCAGGACCTGCTGAGCATAGGTCATTTGCCAGACTGCCACACCAAAGGCTCTTGCACCATTGCTTGATTCATTCCATTTCACTAGTTGACACATTTGTTAGTTGTCTCTGGCTGGTTTGCCCAGTCTCAGCTGTGCTTCTGAATCAGTGAATTCCATCTTCTCACATGGCAAACTTTAAGAAGAGATCCTTTTATCTCCCATTTAGCCATTCATAATACTGTCTGTGTTCACTTGGGTTCTAGCCTGTGGTCACATGCACCCACAGGACTGAAGCAATGCCTTTAACTCCCACAATGCATATGACAATGAGAAGAAGGGGAAGGGAAGCAGAGTGAGACCAACCTTCATAATGATCCTAGTCACACTCTGTTCTAATAGCATCTTTGGTCTTCCCATTGGAGTACACTGATGCCTGCATGATTGTCCTTATTTTCTAGATAAAGCTCAGACAAGCTAAGTAGCTCCATCAAAATCAATCTGGAAATTCTGGAGCCAACATGATTCCACATCTGTCTGACCTTTTCTGTTTCTTTTGGCCTTCCTGGTATGAATGGCAGACATCTCAGAGTTTTCTTTTTCTTTTTTCTGTTGCTGGAGATTGAACTCAGGTCTTGGGCATTACCCCTTCACTGTTGTGCTCAAGCTGTCACTCTGCCACTCTTCTGGATTTTGGCTGGTTAACTGGAAATAGGAGTCTCATAGACTTTCCTGCGTGGGTTAGTTTTGCACCATGATCCTTAGATCTCAGTCTTCTGGATAGGTAGGATTATAGCTATGAGCTGCTGGCAGCCAGCCCAGAACTTCTTCTCTAAATGTAAATGCTGATTTTTTTAAAAAGGAGAGTGGCAAACCTGTCTCTTATGGGAGAAAATGGAGAGGTGACATTGATCAAGATGCATTGTTGAATTGAAACCCCTTTATACAACTACTTAAAAACAATAAAAATATATGAAAAATAAATCTATCTCTTATACTAGACAATTAGCTTGAAACCTAGGTTCTACAAGCTATTGTTAGTAGAATAGTTTCATTTAGGTACAAGAGCAATAGCAAGTGCAGTGAAATGTGCATAGACTTCTTTTTCCCCATGGTGGAATGAATAATATTTTCATAAAGAGATGTCACATGGACCATAAGAACAAATATGGGATTCAGTTATTTCCTATCAGATGGTAAGACTGGGATTGCTATGAAGAAAAGTAATGGATCAAGAAAACACATACACACACATACTGTGTGTATGTGTGTATAAGAAAACCCTTTAGATGGTCTCTTTCTCTGTAGCTGGCTGGCTTGTAATATTATTTTGTAGCCTACAGCAGTGACCCAGGTAATAGTGTACATGTGTGTATAGAAAGATCTTTAGGGAAAAAAAATCCATTAAGGCCATAATGAAAGGCTATGGGTTTCCTGATTATTTGTCACCAAATGCATAGTTCAAACACTTCAGATGACTGCAGCTAGACTCCATGGGTCCACTTCTACCATCCGTTGAGTCTTCATCTAGACTCCCATCCCACCCAGCCACACCGGAGCAATGTTGATGAATCGCAGAGAAAGCAATCACAAGAATGCTTTTGCCTACCTCTGATTATTTCTCACCTTTGAGCTTTCAATGTTTAAAAGTCTATCTTGGGTTTCAAAATGAAAATGACCTAAAACATTTAACATTTAATCTTTGTATTTTACACACCGTGGGAATGAATTTGGGCTGTATCTTGGTGACATGCTTTAAGAGAATGGGCAGATGCTGGCCAGGGGTTGGATAGTGGGATATGAGCCTGTAGGCCGCAGAGAAGAGGTGGTAGGGGGGACTCACGAAGTAGCTTTGAGATCTGGTGCTTCAACTTCTCCTGCTTATTGGGGCATTATTTAAACTAGTTTTGTATATATGTTTTGCTTTCTTAAAACATAACTTTTAGAAAAGAGGATGTAGGTAAAAGCATTCTTGTGATTGCTTCTCTTTGACTCACCAACATCCATCCTCCCACTGTGGCTGAAATATAGGAAGGTTTGGAAGAAGACTGGACAGATGACAGAAGAAGACCCACTGGGTCCAACTGCAAGTCATCTGTACTCCATTTATGTATCCTGACTGTGCACAGAATTTTGGCAGTAGTTCACAGCTCTACTAGTAACTAGAAGCTGCCAACATATGTAATTTTAAGTTTTCTAGGAGCTATGTTGGAAGAAATAAAAAAGACACATACAGGGGCTGGGAAGGTGGCTCAGTGGTAGAACGCTTGCCTTGCATGCCTGAGGCCCTGGGTTCAATTCCTCAGCACCACATAAGCAAAAAGAAAACAAAAAGCCAGAAGTGGCACTGTGGCTCAAGTGGTAGAGTGCTAGCCTTGAGCTGAAGAGCTGAGAGAAAGCGCTCAGGCCCAGAGTTCATGCCCCACAACTGGACCCCCCCCAAAAAAAAGACACATACAAAACTAGCTTAAATAATGTTTTATTTGCCCAATAAACAATATATCCAAAATATTATTTCAACACATACCCCATTTTTAAAAAATGGGATATTAACCTCCATTTTTTTCCATACAAGTCCTCAAAAAGCTTGTATGTGTTTTTCGCTCATAGTGCATCTTTTAAAAAAAATTTATTAATTTATAAATAAGGACCTTGTGCTTGCTAGGCAAGTGCTTTTCCACTTGAGCTATACCCCAAACCCATCTCAATTTGGAGTAGTAGCTGTGGGCTGAGTAGTAGCCATGTGCTCAATAGCCACATGTAGCCAGTGGCTGTCATACTGGCCTGTGCAATAGCAATTTCTTCCATAACTCCAAGCTATGGTTCGACTGTGTCCTCCAAAAGTTCAAATGTCAGAAACTTCATCCCTGGGGCTGGGAAGGTAGCTCAGTGGTAGAGTGCTTGCCTTGCATGCATGAGGCCCTGGGTTTGATTCCTTAAGTACCACATAAGCAGAAAAAGTCAGAAGTGGCTCTGTGGCTCAAGTGGTAGAGCACCAGCCTTGAGCTGAAGAGCTGAGGATACAGTGTCCAGGCCCAGAGTTCAGGCCCATGACCTACCGACCAACCCCAACTGAAAAAAGAAACTTCATCCCCATATTCATATGTTGATGAAGTCTCTGGAGAGTTAGAAGAAGGCAAGAGGGTGGGGGCCTGCTGGGATGGAATTAGTGGCTTTGTCAGTGAGACCTGAGTTTGCACTCTCCCACTAAACCCTGCCCAAGGGGCTCTCACCAAAAACCCAGCAGATTGGAGACTTGACCAATATCCAGAATTGTGAACCAAAGAGATGGCTTATGTTGAATAAATAACCTGGTCTCAGCTATCTGTTTCAAGAGAAAACAGTGTCCGGCATGGAAGCCATTGCAACTTCAGCTGTGTCTGCCATGAGAACACAGTACACACTATGTCCAGGACAATGGGTCAGTAGGGAGGCCATGTTATGAGGAACTGCAGGGCACGTGAGGAGCAGGTCCCCCATTCATCAGCCTTCCAGTGACCCTGAGCCTGACACCAGCTAAACCACCCCTACATTCTTGACCCTCAGCAAGTAAAGAGAATATATGTTGATTATTGTTATAGGATTATTTGTTATGAAGCAGGAGGTAACTAACACAATTACCTACTTATTTTAGAGAGATAACAATTACCTATTAACTAACGAGATAGTACTAATTAATGTAGCATATTTTGATTACAAAGAAAATTAAATTCTTTTATATATATTTTATTGTAAAGATTCTGTATAGTTACATGAGCAAGGTAATGAGTCCACTTCTTCTTGAGCATTGTTATCCCCTCTGTTTTTCCTCTACCATCCCTTTCCTCCCCATCTCCCCACCACCTCCCCCCACCAAATTTGTAAAGTTTGTTTTCAACATAGTGTCTTGTACATCTCGTTGTTACAATGGGTCATCCTATATCTTATTTTGTTGGTCATGGAGCTTGAATTCTGGGCTTGGGCGCTGTCCTTGAGCTCTTCTGCTCAAGGCGAGCACTCTACCACTTGAGCCACAGCACCACTTCTAGTTTTCTAGTGGTTTATTGGAGATAAGAATCTCACTGACTTTCCTGCTGGAGCTGACTTTAAATCGTGATCCTCAGATCTCAGCCTCCTGAGTAGCTAGGACTTAAGGTGTGAGCCTACAATGCTTGGTTTCTGTTTGTCTTTTAGTTACCAAGTCTATTTTTTTCTCTGAAAGAGACCTAGTTTACCTTTTATGTAAATACTATTTAAAATAAAAATAAATGAATAGCCACTTTTTTTTTTGCCAGTACTGAGTCTTGGATTCTTCAGGACCTAAACTGAGGGGTTGGGTGCTATCCCTGAGCTTTTTCGTTCAAAGCTAATGCTCTATCATTTGTGATAGCTCCACTTCTAGATTTTTGGTAGTTAATTGGAGAGAATAATCTCATAGACTTTACTGCCCAGGCTGGCTTTGAACCTCTGTTCTCAGATCTCACCCTCCTAAGTAAGATTACAGGTGTGAGCTATAGTGCCTGGCTCAAGTAGCAACATTTTACATATATGCCAAACATATCCAGCATTATGAAATCCATCTTGCTCTCTAGCAAACAAAATAGCAAGCTTTGGTTTGTTCTGCAAGAGAGGTGCATTTTTATGCATTTGAAGATGTAGGGAGGTAAGGGATTAATAGCATGTCTATGGAGACTTCCAATTTGTCTTTAAACAAATTCAAGGCATAAAAATGGCTTATGGAGATTCCCTGGGGAATTCCCCTAAGTCCTCTTCTGCTTGTGGCACATGACAGGTTCTGTTGCATGTCATGAGTCACTGCAGATTTGGGCAATAGTGTTCCATTGCTTTTCCTGCCTCCTCCATTCCTACCTCTAACCATGTTAGAAAATGTATAGCCAGTTGTGTACAGTATTCAGTTACAAAATATGCTTATATATTATAATGTACACTTTCCAGTGCCTGAAACCTTGCCATTTCCTTTTTTATTTGTTGTGCCAGTCCAGGAGCTTGAACTCAGAGCTTTTTTGCTCAAGGCTGGTGCTTTACCACTTAAGCCACAGCTCTACTTCCTACCTTTTGTGTTCATTGGAGATGAGAGTTTCATGGACTTCCCTGCCAAGACTGGCTGTGAATCACAAGCTCCAGATGTCAGCCTCCTGGGTAGCTTGAAAACTTACTTTTATAATGAAAAAAACTCCTATTAACTTTCTGTTCCTGAGCACTATAATATTCTTCCTATACATAAAATAAACTCCCAAGAATTGGAAATACTAATTATTAGAGATTCTTTCATTAAACACTGGTGTGTGTATGTGTGTGTGTGTGTGTGTGTGTGTGTGTGTATGCATGCACATGCACATGTACTGGTACTGGGGCTTGAACTCAGCACTTGAGCACTGTCCCTTAGCTTTTTTACTCAATGCTAATGCTTTACTAAATGAGCTACAACTCTACTTCTAGTTTCTTGCTGGTTAACTGGAAATAAGAGTCTTGTAGACTTTCCTGCCAGGGCTGGCTTGGTTTCCCCTTGCATGCCTACCCACAAGTTGCACAGTTCATTTTACATCTAGTATATACTGAATACCATAATTGCATTTATTCACCCTTCCTCTGTCCCTTTCTGTCACTAAAATTTTTTTTTCTGGTCCTAGGTGCTATCCCTGAGCTCCTTTTGCTCAAGGCTAGCACTCTACCAGTTGAGCCCTAGTGCCACTTACAGCTTTTTCTGGAATTAATTGGAGATAAGAGTCTCACAGACTTTCCTGCCCAGGCTGGCTTCCAAACACAATCCTCAGATCTCAGCCTCCTGAGTAGCTAGGATTACAGATGTGAGCCACCAACACCCAGCTCAAATTTTATTTTTAAAAACAAAATGAGAAACAATTTTATTCTAGTTGATAATTCTACAGAGTACATGAAATTCAGTTGGTCCCTACCTAGAATAGTTGGGCTTGTAGAACTTAATCCTAGCTCAGTCTGACTGTACTTAATACAGCAATTTTTTTAAAGTCATTCATTTGTTCAGTAAGTAAGTAATAGAGACCTAAGATAATCAATTGGAAAGAGTGGATGTACTCGGCCTGACCCCAGCCCCCTTGTCTTTTCCAGTGCTGACTGTGTTCTGTCTCAAGGTTGACCGGATATTGTCTGAAGCCACCGGATGTGGAGAAAGAGGCAGGAGAGACAGCCAAGAGAGGGTGTGTCCCTTGGGCAGCCTGCATTTCCTCTGTTTGACACAGAAATGACACATGAGCTTTCCTGTGGGGCTTGGGGACAGCTCAGAAGGTGGCTGGACTTCAGCTATCTTCAGGTACTCCACCCAAGGTCACTGTCCTGCAGGCCCCAGCAGCCCTAGGACTTGTGCTGAGGGCAGAGGGTAGGGAGGGTGTGGGGGGGACAGAAAAGCTCCGCCTGGGCCAGTGCCAGGCCTTCTTGCCAGGAAGCTCCACAGTAGGCAAGGTCATCTAGAAAACCCACAGATGGGCCCCAGGAGAGATGCACCCTGGCACAAGTCTCTGCCAGGCAAACAGCCAGACTGTGTGAAGAGGCTGCAGGGATGGGGCCCGAAGGCTGGCTGTCTCTTAACAGTGAAGAGCGAAAGAGGGCTGATCACTCCCTGATCTGTGCCATCCACTGTCTCAACCTGCTAGGACTGTAGGTGGGTAGGGAGGTGGGTGAGTTTGTAGATTGTGTCCCCTCCCCTAGGCTGAGCTTCTGTGGGCAGAGGAGAAAAACTTTACGCAGAAAAGAAATAAAATCAGTAGGAAATTGAATTCTTAAAAATTGGATTCAAATTTTTTTTTAAAAAATTCAAGAACTGAATTTAAAAAATTTTAAAGAAAGCTCAATGGAAAAATTTCCATAGACCAGATTGGAATGTTCATGCCTGGAATCCCTGAAGCAAAAGAGTCACCAGTTCAGGCTAGCCTAGAATACCATCTCAAGAAAGAAAGAAAGAAAATAAAAGAACGAGGAAAAGAAAAGAAAAGTAAAGAAAGCCGTGCACTGGTGGCTCACGCCTGTAATCCTAGCTACTCAGGAGGCTGAGATCTGAGGATCACGGTTCAAAGCCAGCCCAGGCAGGAAAGTCCGTGAAACTCTTATCTCCAATAAACCAGCAGAAAACCAGAAGTGGTGCTGTGGCTCAAGTGGTAGAGTACTAACCTTGAACTGAAGAGCTGAAGGACAGCTCCCTGGCCCAGAGTTCAAGCCCCACAACCGACAAAAAAAAATAAATAAAAGAAAAAGAAAGAAAGAAAAAGGAAAAAAAAAGTAAAGAGAACCTGTATTATCTATACCCTCCATCCCCAAACTATTTTGAATCATGTCTTAGATTACATACTATTTCATTCATAAACTTTTTTTTTACTATATAGCTATAGAAAATAAGGACTTACAAACAACTGTTTCATTCCTGAGTATTAGCAGATATTGCCTAATTGTATCATGATTTTTTAAAATTTGTGTGTGTGTGTGTGTGTGTGTGTGTGTGTGTGTGTGTGTCATTACTGGGTTTGAATTAGAGCCTCTCACTCACTGGCTCATCTGCCTGGGCTGGCTTCCAACAGTGATCCTCAGATCTCAGCCTTCTGAGTAGCTAGGATTATAGGAATCAGTCACCAGCTACCCAACTTTTAAAGTTTTTGTTATTTTAAATTATGATCCAAAGGAGCTCCATACATTGTAATTCGATTTTAGGTCTTTTACAACTCTT
This sequence comes from Dipodomys ordii, assembly GCF_000151885.1. Taxonomy (NCBI): domain Eukaryota; kingdom Metazoa; phylum Chordata; class Mammalia; order Rodentia; family Heteromyidae; genus Dipodomys; species Dipodomys ordii. Next base: position 2,300,818 of record NW_012267318.1, on the reverse strand, counting down.
CATTATGGTTTCCTCCTGCTTTTCCTCCCCCCGCCCCCAACTCCCTGTAATTTATTTACTGAAGAAACTCCATTGTTTTCCTGTAGTTTCCCACAGTCTGAATTTTGCTGATTGTTTCCATCTGACCTTGTTTAACATGCTCCTCTGAGCCATGTTTTTGGAAATTGGTTTTTAGATTCAGAGGCTTTGAACAGACTGAAGTCAGTATGATGTTTTGGCAGGACTATTTCATAGGTGATGATACGTTCTTCCTTGGGAGAAATATGGTGTGTAATTGTCTCCATTCTTTTCCTTCATCTTTCATTCTTTCTTCTTCATTTAGCGTTTTTCTTATTGTGGTGAAAAATAAAACCACAGGCATTAAGTTTCCCATCTTAATCACATTTGGGGTGCAGTTGTGGCATGGGATATGCTCATGGTGATATACACGGTAGTCACCACAATCTCCAGAATTTCTTCATCTTCCCGACTAGAACTCTGTACATGTTAAACACCCCCACCTCCTTTCCCCTACCTCCTTCCTGAAAAACATCATTCTCTGCTGATCACTGTGAATGGACCGCTCCAGGTGTCTTGTATGAGAGGAATGGTACATCTGTGTTTTTGTGGCTGGCTTATTTAACCTAGCATTGTCCTCAAAGTCCATTGATGCTGTAGCGTGTGTTAGAACTTCCTTTTGTGTGTATGTGGTGGGGCTGGGGGAGAAACTGAGGCTTGAACTCAGAGCCTGTTAGTCTCACTAAGCTTTTTTCCCCTCATGGTTAGAGCTCTACCACCCGAGCCACACCTCCACTTCTAGCTTTTTACCTGCTCATTCAAGACTAGAGCTTCTCATATTCATCTGTCTGAGCTGGCTTTGAATTGAAATCCTTAGATCTAGCTAGGATTATAGGTGTGAGCCATCAGCACCTAGCTCAGAATTTCTTTACTTTTTAAGGCTGAATAATATTCCATTGTCAACGTGGACCACATTTTGGCTACCTTTCACCTACCAGTGGAACATTTGAACTGTTTCTACCTTTTGCCTAGTGTGAATAACGCTGCTGTGAAATGAGCATCAAAATATCTCTTCACTGTCTTTCTTTAATCCTTTGGAGGCTATACCAGAAAGTTAATTACTGAGTCACTGGTAATTTTTTTCTCTGTTTTTTTAAATAAGTTTTTATTGTGAAAATAAGGTACAGAGGGGTTACAGTTACATAAGCAAGGTAATGAGTACATTTCTTATCAAGCATTGTTGCCTCCTCCTTTGTTTCTCCTTCCCATCCCTGCCCTACCATCCCCATATCATCCCCCCACCACAAAAGTCGTAAAGTTCATTTTTCGACATAGCATCTTGTACCTTTCATTGCTGCAATGGGTCCACCTGTATCCCTATTTGAACAATTTGTTTTTTCCCTTCCCCTCCACAAATTATACCAACATCAAATACAGTGAAAACAGGGGTTATACCATGGAGGAGGGACATACAAAGCAACAACAACAAAAAATCATGTGGTACCTTATAAATATGTTAGAAATAATAGAAAGAAAAAAAACCACTTGTGTCCCTATCTTGGGGTTCATTTCACCTAACATCATATTATCTGACCTTTTCTGCTTGTTCCAGACATATACTAATTATTGCAAATAAGGGAAACCATGGGACCTTTGTTTCTTTGGGCCTGGCTTACTTCACTTAATATAATTTTTTCTAAGTCTTTCCATTTCCTAACAAATGGGGTAATATCATTCTTTCTCATGGAGGCATAGAATTCCATTGTAACACCACATTTTCTTGATACATTCATCTAATGATGGGCATCTGGGTTGGTTCCATATCTTAGCTATGGTAAATAATGCTGTGATAAACAGTTGTGTTGGCAGCTTTAGTATGGTCTTGTTTGTGAACATTTGGGTAAATGCCCAAAAGTGAGATTGCTGGGTCATAGGGCTCTATGTGAAATCTTTGCAGGAACCTCCATACTGCTTTCCAAAATGGTTGAACAAGTTTACACTCCCACCAACAATGAAGTAAGGTTCCCTTCTGTCCACATCCCCTCCAGCAACTGTTGTTGTTAGACTTCTTGATTATAGCCATTCTAACTGGGCTGAGGTAGTATTTCAATGTTGTTCTGATTTGCATTTCTTTTATGGCTAGGGAGGTTGAGCATTTCTTCATGTGTCTATTGGCCATCCTTTCTTCTTCAGAGAAGTTTCTCTTGGGCAGTTGTTTCTTTGAGGATTTGTTGTTGGGGGATTTAATTTTTTGAGTTCCAAGTATATTTTAGATATGAGACCCTTGTCCGTTGTATGGCTAGTGAAGATCTTCTCCCAATCCATGGGCTTTCTATTGATCTTGCTAGCTATGTCCTTTGCCATGAAGAAGCTCTGCAGCTTCATGCAATCCCATTTGTCCAATCTTTCTTTGATTTGTTGTGTTCCTGGGTCTCTATTAAGAAAATTTCAGCCTGTGCCAACAAGACCTAGGGTTTGTCCTATTCCATCCTGTAATGTTTTCAGAGTGTCTGCTTTGACTCCGAGGTCTTTGATCCATTTGGAGTTGATTCTGGTGCAGGGTGATATATAAGGATCTAGCTTTAGTTTTCTACAAGTGATTAACCAATTTTGCCAGCACCCTTTACTGAAGAAGCTGTCTTTCTTCCATTCTATTTTTTTAGCTCCCTTATCGAAGATTAGGTGGTTATAGATCTGTGGGTTCATTTCTGGGTTTTAAATTCTATTCCATTGGTCCTGAGGTCTGTTCTTGTGCCAGTACCAAACTGTTTTGATTACTATGGCTTTGTAATAGAGTTTGAAATTTGGTATTGATATTCCTCCAGCACTGTTCTTTCTGTTAAGGATCGTTTTTATCTGGTAATTTTTTTGAGACGCCACCACACTGTCTTCCACAGTGGCTGCACCATTTTACATCCCACCAACAGGCTTCCAATTTCTCCATACCCTCACCAATACTTCTTATTTATTGTTTTTAATAGAAACCATCCTAATAAATTTTAAACACTTCTTTTTGGTGGTCCTAGGGTTTGAACTCAAGGCCTTCTGTTTGCTAGGCTGGCACTCTACCACCAAGCCATGCCTCCAACCCTTTATGGACTGGTTGTTTTGAGATGGAATCTCACTTCCTGCCCAGGGAGGGACCGCAGTCCGCCTATTTTATGTTTCCAGTTGTAGCTGGAATGAAAAACAGAACACCTCACCAAAGCTTCTGTCATTGAGATGGAGACTTGTGAACTCTTCCTACCTGGGCTGGCCTGGAACTATAATCCTTCTGATCTCAGCCTTCCAAGTAGCTAGGATGGCACATATGTATCACTAGTAGTTGGCTTTAATGGATTTATATCTCACTGTAGTTTTTTATTTCCATTTTCCGAACTGTTATTTACATTGAGCATCTCTTCATATGCTCATTAGCCATTGGTATATTATCTTTAAAGACATTTCCATTTATGGAAAGAATATGGATGTGGCTTTACTGATGGAGTGCCCAGCATGTGCACTCTCTGTCTTTTACTTTTTTTGTGAAAATACCATACAGAGGGGTTATAATTACATGAGCTCTCTGTCCTTTCATACTATCAAGTTCACACAAGATAGAAAATCATGTCAATTTTTGGAAAATGAAACGATCATGGAGAATCGCAACACACTGAGAATGCTTTATCAGGCCAGGACACTTTACTGAACACTCTGAATATAATAAATCTTCAGAAATTTCTTTTAACGTGACATTTTTCAACCAAACTTCCTTATTTTTCTTCCTCAGAAATCTGCAATTGAGGGAAAGCATCAGGCTATGTAATTTGGATGTTAATTTTCAAATGCAATTGTTATATGTGATGTTGGAAATTATTTGAACCTATGTGACAATGAATAAATATGAATGATTAAAAAATAAATGTTTTTTTAAGTCCTTTGCTCTTCAATTGGATTGCTTGCTTTCTGTTAGTGTTGATTTGTAGGAATTCTTTGCATTTGATAGATACTAATCCTCAGCTTCTCACAAAAATAAGTTGCAAATGGATTCTTCCATTGTATTGATGCTTTCATTCTTTTGATTATGTCCTTTGATGCACAAAAGTTTTCAATTTACATACAGTTCTGTTTGCCAATTTTTACTTTTGTTACCTGTCCTTTTGGTCTCATGCCAAGAAATATCCCAAATTGAATGTCATAAAGTACAATTTCTTTCTCTTTGTAGCCATAATTGGTGATCATTGCCAAGAACAATTATTTCATTGGAAGTTCTACAATATGTGATATTCTAATACAATCTTGCATTTATGAGCTGGAATACAATCTATCTGTGAGAGCAATTTCCCTCATCAACTACATGGCTACCCATGAGGCCATTTTATACTAGAAACATTTATTTTTTTCATTTTATTTACAAGTTGTCAAAATAATGTGTTGGTTCTATACAAAACGCAAAAGATCTTAACAAATAAGTTATGAGATTTAAAAAATATCATTATGGACTTACTGTTTTAATAATTTTGGTATTTTTAATCAACTGTAGGGTTTTTTTTTTATTGTTGTTCAAGTGTTTCCATCTTTAGTCTGAGGGAGGCTCTTCAAGTTGGCTCCTGAATTCTTTTGGCCTTGTCTGAGGATTCTTTGATAGATTCCTTGTTCTCTGGTATTCCAAGATGTTTTGGGCCTATTTTACCCATTTCCTGTCCCAGAGAATAAGCCGCTGAGATAATATTTAAATATAAACAGCATTGAACTTTTAAAATGGAACTTCAAAAATGAGGCAGCTTTAATAGTCAGTACAAATAGCCAAAACATTGTGTGATTAGATTGGACTGCCCCGAGATTCTTGACTATTGAGAATCGAATAATCATGAGTGTTACAGAAAAACACTAATCAGTTTCAGATGAGTAACTCTACCCTCGGTGGGCTAATAGAGTCTTTCCCACAGTTGGATGGATCAGGGAGTCAGAAGAAGCACATTTTGGAACTTAGTAGGTAGAAAAAGCAGATAAGAGCCAGGTACTAGTAGCTCACGCCTGTAATCCTAGCTGCTCAGGAGGCTGAGATCTGAGGGCTGTGGTCAGAAGCCAGCCCAAGCAAACAAATCTGAGAGACTCTTATCTCCAATTAACCATCAAAAAAACCAGAAGTAGAATGGTGACTGAAGTAGTAGCCTTGAGCAAAAAAGCCAAGGGATAGCTTAAGACCCCAAGTTCAAGGTCCAGCACATACACACACACACAAACACACACACACACACACACACCACAGAGAGAGACAGATCTAGGAATCATTGTGTTGGCTTGGATGTAAAAGCTACAGGAAAGAATGCAGAACAAAGAAGGCCAAGCCAGAGCCCTAGGATGCCCCAGCGTCTAGCCTCTGAGAAGGAATGGGCCAGCAAAGAAAATCCAAACACTAGTGGGTCAAGAGACACCAGCACTTGGAGGGATCTTGAAAACAAGAGCAGAAGATTGTGTTTTACCCAAGTCAACTGTGTCAAAGGGAGAGCTTGAGACAGAAGAGGCAATGAATGAGACGAGATGGGCTGCAAGGGGCTTTGGGGAGGGGGGTTCCAGCAGGGTAGATCGAGGGGACAGTCCACATTCTCCTGTTGCTGCAGGGCAGCAGGCACTCAATCATCTCCCGACATCAGGTGACAGGACAAAGGTTCTCATCACCAAAGACTCCTCCACCCCCTCACCAAGCCCCAGGTATTCAAGCCCAAATCTCTAGAACAGAGCCTGCAGCTCTGTGAAGCAACTTCACACGCCACTCTGTTCCTGTCTCTGTGACTGTTAGGGCCCTGGGGACCTTTAGAGAAGTTCCTTGGTTAGTCAGGCTGACCTCACATCCCTAAGAGCAAGGAACCCGCCAGCCTGGCTGGCCCAGGCCAGAGGAGGTCAAGATTACCATGTTAACCATGTATGGATGGTTTAGGAGATGGGAGAGATTTAGTGCCTAACACAGAGAGAAAGGGAGAGGGGGAAGAAGGGTGTAGAAACAGGAGGGCGAAGGAAAGCTTATTTTTTTAATATAACATTATTAAGGTTATTATTAAGGGGTATACAGAGGATTTACAATCTCATAAGTCAGGTGATGAGTATAATTCTTCTTGGACAATATCACCCCTTGTTTGCTTTCCCCGTTTCCTCTTCCCATTCCTACTTAAAAATTATATAGTTCATTTTTATGTGGTATATATTGAATACAATGACTGCATTTATTCCCATTTCTGTGCCCCTTGTTGCCCTCCTAAAAAGAAAAAAAACACCAATAGAAACAACAACAACAACAACAAAATGCTTCCATTTCCTGGAATTCATTTGGATAAATAGTGCTTTAAATGTTCAGAGGAATTATGCCTTTGGATTCCTCCCCTATGAGTATCCTCCTTCTGCCTGATTGTGTGAATGCCTAGAGTCCTGTATAAGTTATCATGTCCGGTTGTATTTTAGAACTAGCTTCCATATATGAGAGAAAACATGTACCATTTGTCTCTCTGAGCTTGGCTTACCTCACTTAACATGATTGTTCTAGATCCATCCATTTCCCTGCAAATGTTGTAATATTATTCCTTCTTATGGCTGCATAAAATTCCACTTTGTGTAAGTTCCATATTTTTGATCCCTCAGCTATTGTGTGGCATCTGGGCTGTTTCTGTAACTTGGTTATTGTGAATAGTGCAGCAGTGAACATGGATGTGTAAGTGTCTTTACCGGTAATGTTCTGGGATGATGCTCAGGATTGGTATGGTTGTGTCATCCTGAAGTTCTATGTTTAGTTTTGTGAAGAACCTCCACTCCATTCAGAGTGGTTGCACTATTTTACATTCCTACCAACAGTGCAATAGAGTTCCTTTTTTCCCCCACATCCCTGCCAACATTTGTTGCTGGAATTCTCAATGTTGGCCAATCTAACTGGGATGACAGGGAATTTCAATGTTGTTTTCATCTGCATTTCCTCTTGTGTTTATTTACTGTACTTACTTCTTTACTGCGAAGTCTCTCTTAAGCTCCTTTGCCTATTTATTGGTTCTTAGGGTTTTTGGGGGGTGGCAGGTGGTAATTTCTTGAGCTCCTTGTATATTTTGGATATTAGGTCTTTGTCATATGTATAGCTGGTAAAGATCTTCTCACAGTCATTGACTGTCATTCTAGTTTAGTAGCTCTGTTCTTTGCTGTGCAGAACCTTTTTATTTTGATGGAATATCACTTTGTCAGGCCTTTCTCCTATTCGCTACACCCCTGGGACTCTTTTCAAAAAGTTATGCCTATGCCTGTAAGTTAAATGTTTCTCCTGCTCCATCTCACAGTAGTTTAAAAGTTCCAAGGTCTTTTATCCACTTTGAGTTGATATTAGTGCATGGTGACAGAGATCCAATGTTAGTTTACATATAGATGTTCAGTTTTCCCACTACTACTTCTTGAAGAAACTATCATTTTTCCCATCACATATTTTTGGCTCCCTTGTTAAATATCAGATAACTGTAAGAATATGGCTTTACTTCTAGGTCTTCTAGTCTGTTCTATTAATTTTCAAGCCTGTTTTTGTCCAAGGACCAAGTTGCTTTTGTTATAGTAGTAGAGTTTGAGGTTTGGGGATTGTGATATCACCAGCATTGATTTTTCCCCCTAAAATTACTTTAGCTACTAGAGGCCTTTACTTGTTCCATATGAATTTTTGGATTGTTTTCTCTATCTCAGTGAAGAATGTCATTGGGAATTTGATGGGAATTGTATTGAATTTGTAGATCTCCTTTGGCAGTGTGGCCATTTTCACAGTGTGCTACCATAACGTGGGAGGTCTATTTCCTGATGTCGTCTTTCTTCAATTTTTTTTATAGTTTTCACTAGAGAGGTCTTTTTCTTCCTTGGCTAGGTTTATTTGTAAATATTTTATTTTATTTTTAGGCTACTGTAAATGGAATTGTTTTTCTGATTTCTCTCTGATTGTACATTGTTGATATTTAGAAAAGCTACTGATGCTTGTGGGTTGATTTTGTATCCTGCTACTTTGCCAAAGTTACTGATTAGCTCTAGGAGCTTGGAGGTATCATCTACAAGTAAAGATAGCTTGGCTTCTTTCCCTACGTGAATCCTTTTATGTCATTTTCTTGCCTTGTTGCTCTGCCTAGGAGTGGAAAGAGTGGACTTCCTTGCCTTCTTCCTGATTTTAGAGGAAATAGTTTTAGTTTTTCATCATTTAGTATGATGTCAGCTGTTGGTCTGTCATGTATAATCTTTATGAAGTTGAGTCATGTTCCTTCTATACCAGAGCTCTTAACATAAACGATGTTAGATTTTTGTGGAAGGTTTTCTCTGCATCTATTGTGGTGATCATGTGGTTCTTGTCCTTGGCTCCATTAATGTGTTATATTGCATTTATAGGTTTACATATATTAAATGAAGGCCAAAATGTTCATGAGACCTTATCTCAACCAAAAAAAAAGAGGGGTGGCTAGTTACTCAGAAGGCTGAGTTTGAGAGGATCAAGGTTCTAGGCCAATTAAGGTTTAAAAAAAAAACTCTTAAAATTCCATCTCAACAGAAAAGTCTGGGCACAAAGGTGTTTGCCTGCATCCCAACTACTATATAGCAAGAAATGTAAATAGGACGATTATGGTCCAGAGCAGCCAGAGAGTGCCTGTCTGGCAGGCATAAAGCTCTGAGTTCAAACTTCAATACATAAAACCAAGCAAATAGGGGCTGGGAAGGTGGCTCAGTGGTAGAGTGCTTGTCTTGCATGCATGAGGCCCTGGGTTTGACTCCTTAGCATCATATAAGCAGAAAAAGCCGGGAGTGGCACTATGGCTGTGGTAGAGCACCAGCCTTGAGCTGAAGAGCTGAGGGACAGTGCCCAGGCCCAGAGTTCAGGCCCCATGACAGACAAAGCAAACAAATAAATCAGCCTTCTTACCTTGATCTAAAAATGAATGCGATTTAACCTCTAAATCTTACCTCTCTCCGGTTCCCTTTTGCAAATAGACATTTGCCACCCTTAAGCATTCTAATGTTTTTTCCACCTCAGAACTGTTGCACCTGCTCCTTCCACTCTAGAATGCTCCCTGTGGGATTCCTCTTTCTTGCACTACGCTCTCAACTCAAATATATGATCAGATTGGTATATGACCAGATTGGTCCTCCTGTTTAATGTTGTCCCCTCACCAGCCGACAGTCTCCATTCCTGCAACCCTCTTGTTTTCCTCATGGAGCTGCCACCCTCACATTTATGTGTCTTTGACTTTATTTCCTGTGTCTTCTACCCAAACAGGCAAAATTTAGAAGTTTGCCTTCTTCACTTCCCTACCTTTCACCTCGACTAATGACTGATTCACAGGAAGAATTTAAGAAAGATTCATAGAATAAATTCAATACAGTTAAATGTTTTAGTGGACTTACTCATGGAAGCAAAATCAGTTTTAATTTTAACATTTACGTGGCAGAGAGTCAAGTTTTTCAGTTTCTACATATTTGAGCAAAAATTGTATTATGTTTGTTCGACATGCTACTTTGATAGGATATTTTCTTCTACAGCATTGTTTTCCTTGTACTAGATTTGAAAATTATTTTGTTTCCATGAAAGGATCTACTTAAAAATCAGTAGGAAATATCATGGTGTCTGGGCACTATTGGTTCACGCCTATAATCCTAGCTACTCAGGTGCCTGAAATCTGAGGATAGAGGTTCAAAGCCAGCCCTAGCAAGAAAGTCTGTGAGATTATTATCTCCAATTAACTATCAAAAGAGCCAGACCTGAAGCTGTGAGTTCGAGGTGGTAGAGTGCTAGCCTTAAGCACAAAAACTCAGGGATGGCATCCAAACCCTGAGTTCAAGCCCCAGGACAAGTACCACCACCACCCTCCCTCCCCACCACACACACACACACACACACACACACACACACATACAATATGCTAGTAATCTTATGTCTATACTTCTAGCTACTCAAGAGACTCAGACCTGGAGGTCTAAGGTTCAAAGACAGCCTAGGTATAAAAAGGGAACCCCTTTTATCATATGAATTCTTCTTTAGAACTTCAAGGGTTTTTTTGTTTGTTTGTTTGCCTTAGTCAGCCTCAGACCAAAATCCTCCTCACTGCCTTACCACACCCAGCCTTCAAGTTCTTTAGAACTCAAGAATAACTGCAGACAGGGGAAGTCCTCAAATACGCCCTGACCAGCCTGCCTCCCTCTTCAATGAGTTCAGGCCACCCTGCCAAAGCTTCCGTAAAGAAAGTCACCAGGAGAAGAAGGATGTCAGGCTCAGCAGAGAGCTTTGCTCCACTAAATTCCCCTGTTTGTCTATCCTTTTCTCATTTCCTTTGTACATTTTTTTCTTAATCTCTGGTTAATGTTTTCCACCCTCGGGTCTTTCCCAATCATTCCATCCTTCTCCACTGCTAACAATATACTTGGGATGTACAATTTCACTAGTAAATGTCACAAGTGAAATCAGATGATAACAAACTGTTTATTTGATAAGCCAAGACATTTAAACCCTCGTTGGCTAGGCTCTCTTATTGGATGTAATCTTTGTTAGGATGTATTTTTTTATGGCCTTTGAGAGTTTACAGGATTGAAGTTTGACATGAAACAGCCCTGGAATGCAATTTTGGGTTCCTTTCTATATTGTGAATCCCAGGAAACAAAAGGCCATGACCTGGAGTTTTAGTGTCCTGCTTGGAAGAGAGGCATGGTCACCCAGTGCCGCAAGCAGGGCAAAGCGAGGGAGGTGACACAGACAACTTTAATGCATAGCCTGTTGCATCAGAATGAGGGAAGGTGGAGGGTAAATGCACTTCAGCTCATTTATTAACATGTTCGATGTGTGTGCTGTTTTTGCAATCACATTTATTAGGGAGGGGGAGATTTTTCCCTCTGTTCTGAGGATCAGTCACCAAGGCAGTGGAACCAGCAGACAAAAGACAAAAAGACATCCATCCATGTTCATCATGTGCATAAAGCAGCAGAAGGAAGAAAAGGAAACTCACAAGCACTCTGTGAGATGTAGAAGCTTCTGGGCCCTCTCCCTCGGGGAGAGGAACAGGGGATGTAGACAACCTAAGGGATTGTAATTGAGGTGGGGAAGCCAGGTGCCAATGGCTCATACCTCTCTCTAACCCTAGCTACTAAGGAGGCTGAGATGTGAAGAGTAGTGTTCAAAGCCAGCCTGCTCAGAAAGGTCCGTGAGACTCTTATCGCCAATTAAGCAACAAAATGTCAGAAGTGGAAGTGTGGCTCAAGTAGAAGAGAGCTAGCCTCCCCATCCTCAAAAAAGAAAAACATGACTTGGGGGGAAGAACAGTGGATGACAGCTTCTGACAGGGTCTGTGTGGCATGGTATGGGCTTTGCGTCTTCTCCATTCCTGTGACACAAGCTGGTCTTTCCTGGTGGGTGAGATGGCAGGGAGGGCATTCATTGCCACACAGTTTGTTCTTAGCAAAGTGTGGGAGTTCAGAGAAAGTGCCTCCCTCTGTAGGTAGCCAGCACACCTGGGCAATGCACCCTTAACTCCTTCACACTCCGCATTTACAGGGCCATAGCAGGTGCTGGATGGAGTCCAGGGAGAAATGGCCAAGTCTCTGTGCTGATGAGAGCATGGTTGATTGCAGGTGCTCAATCATCCCAATGCCCAGTGTCAGAGAAGTGTGAGGGCCACATGCAGTAGAGTTAAAGCATACCTATTGCAGCTGGTGTGGGATGGGGCAGCTCTGCACCTAGGAGCCACCTTCCCTGGCTTAGAGTGGATGGGGCCAGGAGTCATGGCAGCCACTGCCCTAGCTCAGATATGAGCATGACAAGAGCCTAAGAGGGAAGGAAGGGCTGGCCACGGGGAAGAGCAAGGTTTCAAAAGACTTATGTGGGATCTAAGGCAGAGGGGGAGGAAAAAGGGAGAGGACAAAATTCACCCTGATTTCACAATATTCAGATGACAACCATGCATTGAACTTGAAACATGCACTTCACTTTGCAGACATTAATTTGAATTCCATCCCTCTTTGCCCCCAGTCTCCAAATTAAACATTGAGACCCAGGGAGGAGAAATGACTCCTGCAAGCACTCAGATTGTCTGAATCCCAGGCTATGGGTTTCTTCGTTGTTGTTTGTTTTGTTTTTGTTTTCATTTGCCGGTCATGGGGCTTGAACTCAGCTCCTGGGTGCTGCCCCTAAGCTTTTTTTTTTTTTTTTTTTTTGCTCAAGGCTACTGCTCTACCACTTGGAGCCACAGTGCTACCTCTAGTTTTCTGGTGGTTACTTGGATATAAGGGTCTCATGGACTTTGCTGCCAGAGCTGGCTTCCAACTGCAATCCTCAGATCTCAGCCTCCTGAGCAGCTGGGATTACAGGTATGAGCCACCAGTGTCTATCTGGTTTGTTGTTTTTGTGTGTTTGTGGTCATTCTGGGTCTTGAACTGAAGGCCTGGGTACTGTACTTGAGCTTTTTAGCTGAAGGCTAGCATTCTACCACTTGAGCCACAGCTCTACTTCCAGTTTTCAAGTAGTTAATTGGAGATAAGAGTCTTATGGACTTTCCTGCCCAGGTTAGCTTCAAAACAAGATCCTCGGATCTCAGCCCTCTGAGTTGCCAGGATTTCAGGTATGACTCACCATTGGTTGTTGTTGTCTTTTGTTTGTTTTGTTTGTTTTGTTTTGTTTGCCTATTCATGTTGTCAAGTGATCTTGTCAAGTGAAATGTGATCTAAGCACACTCAAAAATAGAAATTGGTTTTCAGAAATTGCCATGGTATTCTGTTTAGTTACATCTTTCATCTCCTCATTCTTTTATTAGTTCTCCTCTGCAACTCCGTCTCTGCAGTGTCTGGGTTGCTTGGCCTCTAGATGCCTCCTGGTTTATCTGTGTGTGTGTGACAGTTTCTCCCATTACAGAGACATCTCACAAGTAAGTGCTTGCTTAACCCAGGCTGCCAGGTACTACTAGGCTTCTGTGGATGCAGAATCCTGAAAAGTGTCAGTCCACAAAATTAACTTGTACTTGATTGTTTTCTGTCACCAAGCAAGTATATGAGGCTTTGGGGTGTCTTCTTTCTATTTTATGTTCCCCATCTTTCATGAGAGCTCAATCCTGCAAAAGGCCAGACCATTTAGCCAGCAATCTTTTCTCTTCAAAAAGGCTCTGCCTTTTTGACATCCCCAAACTGTACATGCTTCAGTTTCTCTCTGTAGAATGAACAGAGAGAGCCAGGAATTCCTGGTGGTCTCACCCACCCACCGGTGCCCAGGCAGCCCTTCTGATGGAGTGAGGTAGAGCATAGCATCTTCCCTCTAGTTTTGGGCCTGCTGCTAGCCTGCTTCATCTCTCCTGTGGATCCAGTACCACAGTATCCTTGTCTAATCAGTCTCACTCCTGAGGTGGAGAGCTCCTTGAAATTTGGACTATTTCTCACTTAGCAGGAGCCATGTGTCCCAGCTCAGGATTTGGCTCCTTTCACTCTGTGCATATTTGCTGAGTGAATAAACAAACACCAGAGTGTTCAATGAGGTACCGTAGGATCTCCCGGGGGACACACTTATCAGGCTGCTTGGATCAGTGCCCCACAAACTGGGGAGACAACTCCAGCAGAGGGATAGGATTGTGCAAACACAAACATTGAGAATATCTGAAGCCATGAAGGGACTGTGAGTGCAAAAACAAGGGTAGGGACATCCCAAGATGCCACAGAAAGTGAGATGTGCATGGAAATCATGGTCAACGTTTAGATATCAATGATGCCTAGTAGATTTATCTAGACAGCTGCAGTGTAAGGAGGTACTTTATTTTCTAGCAACACTTAATGATTTCTGTAATACTAAATGTATTGCTGAAGATTTAGAAATAAAACGAATTTGTGTGTGTATGTGTGTGTGCATTTGTGTGTGTGTGTGCATTTGTGTGTGTGTGTGTGTGTGTGTGTGTGTGTGTGTGTGCCAGTCCTGGGATTTGAACTCAGGGCCTGAGCACTGTCCCTGAGCTATTTTGCTTAAGGCTGGCACTCTACCACTTGAGCCAACAACTTTACTTCAGTTTTTTGTAGTTCATTGAAGATAAAAGTCTCACCGGGGAGGAGTGAAGGAAGTTGGGGAGGGAAGGGATAGTAGGAGAAAAACAAAGGAGGGGGTGACAATACTCAACAAGAAAGGTACTCATTACCTTACTCATGTAACTGCAACCCCTCTGAACAGCATCTTTACAATAAAATAAAAAATTTCAAAGAAAGTTTCACAGACTTTTCCTGCCCAGGCTGGCTTCAAACCATGATCCTCAGATCTCAGCCTCCTGAGTAGCTAGGATGGTTCAGCTAGGTGCTGAATTATTGGAGTGAATTATTGTGGAAAGCCACTTTTTAGGCCTTGTAGTATGACAAATATCTAGTAGACACAACCTAAAGGAAGGTTTTGTTTTATGTTTTTTTGGTGTTTTTTTGTTGTGGTGGTTCACAGTTTCAGAAATTTCAGTCCTTGGCTTTGTTGTTTCTGGGCCCTTGATGAGAACAGAGCATCATGGGGTGGCAGAGGCTGCTGACCGCATGGAAGCCAGGAAGCAGAGAGAAGAAGGGGCAAGAAACTGGGTATAAATGTAAAGGTACACCCCTGTGACCTATTTCTTTCCACTGAGGCCCTGCCTTGGGAAGTTTCACCATCTCTCGATCATGCTGTCAAATGAGTCCATCAATGGATTCATTGGTTCATGAAGTCTGAGCCCTCAGGATCCAATGACTTCCCCAGAGTCTTATCAGCTTACAATCAAGTCCCCAACAGATGAACCTGAAGAAAGCATTTCATATCCCCAGGGTAAAGAATCCAAATCCTGCACACTTTTCTTGTACTATTTTATGTGACCTCTCCAAATAGTCAGAGAGGTAGGTAGTTGTGCTGCCCTCATTTGAAAGAAAGAAAAAAAAAGTCTCAAAGAAATTGAATAATCACCTGACCTCAGTGCAGCATAAGTTCTGATGAGCTAGACTTCAAAGAGCTGGGCTTCTCTGCTGCCATAGCTCCTTTTCATTTTCTTTTCTTTCTTTTTTTTTTGGTTGGTCGTGGGGCTTGAACTCTGGGGTTGGGCACTGTCCCTGTGCTCTTTAGCTCAAGGCAAGCACTCTGCTGCTTGAGCTACAGTACCACTTCCAGTTTTCTAGTGGGTTATTGGAGATAGGAGTCTCACAGACTTTCCTGCCCCAGCTGGCTTTGAACCGTGATCCTCAGATCTCAGCCTCCGGAGTAGCTACTATTACAGGTGTGAGCCACCAGCACCCGGCCTCTTTTTCATTTTCTTTAACTGACAAAAAAATTATTATCTTTAGGTAGTTGTACAGTTCAATATAATTGCTTTAACTTGTGTGTTTGTGTTTGGGGGGGGTGCGTGTGCGCGCATATACTGGTACTGGAGCTTAAACTCAAGGTCTGGGCGCTGTCAATTCATGTCTTTTTGTTTTTGTTTTTGTTTGCTCAAGGTTGGTGTTCTGCCACTTGAGCCACACTGCCACTTATGGCTTTTTGGCTGGTTAACTAGAGAGAAGAGTCTCATAGACTTTCCTACCTATGGTCTTCAGATCTCAGCCTCCTGAGTTGCTAGGATTACAAATGTGCCATTTTCTTTAGCTTTTAAGAGATACCTTCCCCAAGCTTCAGCTCTTCCATTGTTCCCTGTCAGCCTGGGGAGATCCCAACTGCCTTCAGCTCAATGAAGGCTCCTGGCAGGTGTGATATCTCAGTGTGAGTTTAATTTGCATTTCTCTGGTGATTAGAGATACTAAATATTCGCATTTGATCTTTAGGACTCCTAATCTCTTATCCCACATCCATGGATTGGGCTCTAGATAAACCTCTGTTTTGCAGAATAATTCTGTCATTGGGAGAAACCAGCTGTAGGATGCAGGACTGATCAGGGGAAAAAAATAAAACAGCTTGTGCATATAACCTCAACTCTCTCATTTACTGATTCAGCCAGTAAATGTTTTCTTTTCTTTCCCTCTATTCTGTCCTAGCTTTGAACTGCTAAACTCCAGCCATCCTTCTACCCAGCTTCCTACAGTGTGCATCGCCTTGGCTTAACTAGCCAGAAAGATTTCTTGGGCATTTAATATGTGCCAAACACTAGGTTAAATGACAAAAATGAAGTCCTGGGCTCTTCCGTAGATTCACAGGTAAATAAATAATGAGGAGGCCTGCTGCTGATGGCTGGCAATCTTAGTTAATCAAGAATCTGAGATCTGAGGAGCATGGTTCAAAGCCAACCAAGGCAGGAAAATATGTGAGATCCTTATCTTCAATTAACCAGCAAAAAGCTAAAAGTGAAGGTATGGCTCAAGTGGTAGAGTATCAGCCTTGAGCTAAAAAGGTAAGGGATAGAGTCTCCATGCTGAGTTCAAGCCCCAATACATACACACACACACACACACACACACACACACACACACACACACACACACACACGATAATGATGACAGCTGTGGGGTTCCACAGCATAAGTGCGCCTACAGAGGAAAGCATGAATGAATATAGAACATAATGGCGAAGTCAGGCCCCCCCCAGCCATTCTTAAGGAGAGGCCTAGTGCCTTGTTTTCAAACAGCAAGTTTATTTCAACCTTCCCTGCACCCCCCCCACCACCACGTGAGTTTCTTCCAGTTTGCTCCTTGTGCTGTGGAGTCAGATCAATGAGACATTGCATTTAAACAAGAAGATTGTGGGACATTTCCAGGAGAAAGTGAGCCTGAGGCTGAGGCTGTGGGCGATGAGGGGTTGTGGGTTTGGGGAGGTGGGGGAAAGAAGGAACATATCCAGGCAGTGAGGACAGCCTGCCAGAGGCCTAGAGGTGAAAACCAGCCAGCCAGAACACTTGCATTTTTTTCCTCCTAAAAATAGAATGTGAACCAGTGCGGAAGTTTGGGGATAGGGAAGCGGCAGGGCCAGCAGCCCCCCCCCCCCGTGTGTGGCAGGGAGGTTGCCCATGGTGTGTACCCTGAAGGCTGGGTTTTAATGTTCTGCTGCCATCAAATGGAAATTCTTCTCAAGTTGTTCTTCTCAGACCTTGAGTTCTATAAGTGACATGCATCAGACAAGGGCGTACATGGGGGCTGCTCATGTATCATCCTACCCTTCGCTGTCTCCTTGACTTCCATTCTCTTCTCTCTGGTGGTTCAGCATTACCCCACTTTCCCTCTCTCAGCTCCCAACTGCCAGTGCCAGCTGGAGATGTTGCTGGGCACATGGAAGAAAAGAAGTTCATATTCCACTTGGCCTTCCACCCGTGCTGGGAGGGTGGGTGTCTTAATCCATTCTGAGTTACCATAACAAAATATCAGAGGCTGGGTTGTTGATAAGGAACAGAAATGTATTCTCTTACAGTCTTAAAGACTGGAAAGTCTAAGATCAGGGGCACAGAAAGAACGAAAGGTAAGAGAGTGAGAACTCAGCTACAACTCTTCATAGAGGTGTTCATCCAATCATGACACAGGGCCCTTATAACCTAACACCACTGCCCAAGAGCCCTCCCCTCATCGCTGTGGCAGTGGAGAAAACAGCTTCTGACACATACCTTTCGGAGGGGAAAAATTCATTCAAATAAAAGTACTTGGACCCACACCTTGCAATACCGGAGGCAGAGGTTGGCCTCAGCTGCCAGCTTCTTGACCCACTCAGCAGGCATCTCAGAGGAGGCCACTGTCCTCCCCAGCGAAAGAACCAAGTGCATTCCCATGTGAATGTTGCAGCTCCTGGGCTGATGGGAGGAGTTGGCCCTAGTCACAGACTGGGGCTGCTGTGCTGTGAAAAGGGGAAATTAGGAGATTGGCATCATGACCCTAAATTGGGGCCTTACTTTGTGTGTGTGTGTGTGTGTACGCGCGCGCACATGTGCACCCACACATGCATGCTCCAGGGGTGAACTCAGGGCTTGTGCATTATCCTTGAGCTTCTTTTACTCAAGGCTAGTGCACTACCATTTGAACCACAGCTCCACTTCTGGCTTTTTTTTGATAGTTTAGTGGAGATAAGCATCGTACAGACTTCCCTGCCTGAGCTGGGTTCCAACCATGATACTCAGATCTCAACCTCCTAAATAGCTAGGATGACAAGTGTGAGCCCCTGGTACCCAGCTGGAGCCCTGCATGTGTATTTCACACCTAGGCCCAAGGAACCATGAAGCCAGGTTGATCCTGGAGGAATCAAGAAGAGCAGGTTCTTCGTGAGCTTTCCAAGTAAACACTGAGAAAGAAGTGTGTGTTGGGTTGAACCAATGAGATTTGGATATGATTGTTACCCCCGCATCATCTGCCCACCCAGCCTAGTGGTCCCTCCAACTTTCCACTTCTGTTCTCACATCTCCAACCTAGCACCTCCCCACCCCGCTTGCCTTCCCATACTGAGCTGAGCAGATGGGGGGGGGAAGAGGGGTGTCATCTGGGCAAGACAAGTCTTCAAGGACCTAGGTACTTATTTCACTGCTCCCTGGCCCCCAGATGTCTCTATGGAACATGGCCCCGGGCTCATGTTTCTTTCCTATATATTCCAGCTACCAGACTGGCACTCTAGGGGTAATCTGCTCTCTAGCCTGTATTTCAACTGTCTTTTTACTGACCTTTCAATTGGCATCTGTAAGGTCTGCTCCTGGATGGCTAGCAGACTTCACCCTCCTCACAGCAAAGTCTCCACCCAGTACCTGCGTTACCTAGGCAACTGGGACACCTGGAAGAGGTCACATCTGAATTTGATGTGGCCACACCTTTCTCCGCCCATACCCTAGATAAGGCCTAGCGCAGGCCCAAATGCCCTCTCTCTGCTCTCTGCTCTTTTTTCTAGTTCTTTCCTTCTCTTCTCTTTCCCGGGTCCCTTCTCTTTTCTAGCTCTCTCTGATCTTCTCTAGCTCTTCTCTTTTCTAGCTCTCTCTCTGCTCTTTTCTTTCTCTTTCCTCTCTTTCCCAGCTCTCGCTCTTTCCCAGGCCTTTCCCAGCCATGTGGAGTGCCAACCTTGCCTGGTCCCGGCAGGTCTACTGAATAAACCTACTCCTTACCTGAATACCATGTGTGTGGTGCAGTTCTTACTCGGCTACCTCTTTTTAAAAACCTAACAGCATCGAAAACTCAATTTTGTCCCATCTTCTAAAGGAAGGAAGGAAGGAAGGAAGGAAGGAAGGAAGGAAGGAAGGAAGGAAAGGAGGGAGGGAGGGAGGGAAGGAGG
>NW_012267318.1:2248304-2281612 GCF_000151885.1 Dipodomys ordii | reverse complement strand
AGGGAAGGAGGGAGGGAGGGAGGGAGGGAGGGAGGGAGGAAACCCTGCATCAATGGCTCTTACCTTTAATCCTAGCTATTCAGGAGACTGAAATCTGAGGATCATTGTTCAAGGGCAGTCCAGGCAGGAAAGTCTGTGAGGTTCTTATCTGCAATTAACTACCAAAAAGCTGGAAGCAGAAGTGTGGATAGAGCACCAACCCTCACTTCAAGCCCCAGTTACAACACACACACATACACACACACACACACACACACACACACACACACACACACACACAGAGAGACAATAATATATAAACAAATACTAATATATAAACAAATAATGAAATTCCCCATGTTGAATCACATATTCTTGCATAATCAAGTTTCTTGAAGAATTATCATTGCGTTCATTTGTTTATGCAGCCTACATTGACTGCATATGTAACTTCATGACAGCTATTCTGCTGGTTGCCAGGGATACAAACACTGAATACAGTGTGATTCTTATCTTTAAGGAGGTGAGGGCACTCTGGAAGCAGATCCAGGTATGGAGGGTTCCCTATGTCACACCAAGCAACCCAGACATTAGCTGGGTATGCAGCGCTACCTGGTGATTAGGACACTTTAAAAATAATTCTTCAGACAAGATCAGGCACATTCAAGGTGGTATGGCTTAATGGTAGAGTGCTTGCCTAGCATGCATGAAGTTTGATTCCTCAGTACCACATACACAGAAAAAGCTGAAAGCATCACTATGGCTCAAGTGGTAGAGTACTAGCCTTGAGCAAAAAGAAGCTCAGAGACAGCACCCAGGCCCTGAGTTCAAGCCCCAGGACTGGCACAAAATAATAATAATAATAATTCCTCAACTGGGCTCCAGGGGCTCATGCCTGCAATTCTAGCTACTCAGGAGGCTGAGATCTGAAGATCGCAGTTCAAAGTAACTTCTGGTTTTCTGTCTCATGGACTTTTCTACCAAGGCCGGCTTTAAACCTTGATTTGCAGAGCTCACCCTCCTGGGTAGCTAGGATTACATGCATGAGCCACCAGTGCCCAGTTCCATTCCAGCTTTTTGATACAATTTTATAGACGTTCTTGCTCTGACTGGCTTCAACCCAGTACCCTCAGATCTCAGCTAACTCAGTAGCTAAGATTATAAAAATGAGCCACCAGTACCCAGCAACTTTTTCCTGTCACATTCTTTGTTTTGATTGCTAGCAAGCTCCTTTTTTAGTGGTTGGTTCTGGGATTTAGATTCAGGGCCTCACACTTGCTAGGCAAGCACTTTATCACTTGAGCCACATCCCTAGCCTTTGTGCACAATGACTTTTATTTTGCTCACCTTTGCATAATCTGCTCACAGAATCTGCCAAGTAACAAGCCCAAGTCCTTATTCTCCTTTGAGACATTCTAAAATGCTAGAAGGCCAGTGGCACTCCAAATTCAGCTCATCACTTCCTCCCTCGACACTGAGTAATAATTTACTAGCTAGGCACCAATGGCTCATGCCTGTAATTCTGGGTGCTCAGGAGGCTGAGACCTGAGAATTGAAGTTCAAAGTCAGTCTTAGCAGAAAAATTCATGGAAGCTTAAGTCCAACTCACCACTAAAAACAGAAGGATTACAGTTCAAAGCCATTTCCGATTTTCTGGTGGTTAATTAGAGCTAAGAGTCTCAGGGATGTTTTTTGCCAAGGCTGGCTTAGAACCTTGATCCTCAAATCTCAGCCTCTTGAGTAACTAGGATTAAAGGCAGTACCTGGCTTCTTTCTTTCTTTCTTTCTTTCTTTCTCTCTCTCTTTTTCTTTCTTTCTTTCTTTTTCTTTCCTTTCCTCCTCTCCTCTCCTTTCCTTTCCTCTCCTCTCCTTTTCTTTCCTTTTTTTTCCTTTCCTTTCCTTCCTTTTTTCATGCCATATCCTGAGTTCAAGCCCTAGGGCAGGTTTTTAAAAAGAGAAAGAATTTACCTATCTGTCAATTTCTTGAACCAGATTTTGTTCCCCACATCTAGCATAGTATCTGATATAAAACAAATGCTCAAACATCAACTGTGTAGCAGGGTTGTTAAGTCCTTCAGGGCACCATTTAGTGTGAAGACAAAAATGGAATAATTTGTTTGGTCCATGCCTGGTCCAATGGCTATAGGGAACATTATAATGAAAGGTCTCATATAGTTACAGATTAGTCTTTCCGACAGCTTAAATTGTCTCTTCAGGTACTGTTTCACTTCTCCTATAGGACTGTTTCCCAACATCCCTCCCCATCCCCTCCTTGCTTCTTCCTGTGATAGCATCTGATGTTGCAGGAAGGTGAGGAAGAAAAAGTCCCTGGAGCTCCTATGGGTACTGAGTCCAAGCTCTTGGCCTAGTACTCTGTGTATGAGGTCCTTGATTTGGTCATTGCTTTCTTGCCTGCCTTTCCCTCAGTCTAAAATCTGCTGCTGGTGAGTTTCTACTCTGTTCTTTCTCTCTTTCCCAGTCTCTCTCTGTGTCTCTGCCTCTGTAGCTCTCTGTGTCTCTGTCATGGGGCTTAAACTCAGAGCCTGGGAACTGTCCCTGAACTTCTTTCATTCAAGGCTAATGGTCTATCACTTTAAAAGTCTCACAGACTTTCTTGCCCAGGCTGGCTTTGAACTACAATCCTCAGACCTCAGCCTCCTTAGTAGCTGTAATTACAGGCAATAGCCACTGGCACCTGTAAGGTCCGCTCCTGGATGGCTAGCCGACTCCACCCTCCTCGCAGCAAAATCTCCACCCAGTACCTGCATTACCTAGGCAACTGGGACACCTGGAAGAGGTCACATCTGAATTTGATGTGGCCACACCTTTCTCACCCATACCCTACATTAGGCCTAGTGCAGACCCAGACGCTCTCTCTCTGTTCTTTTCTTGCTCTCTCTGCTCTTTTCTAGCTCTTTTCTCTCTCTTTCCTCTCTCTTTTTCCTCTCTCTTTCCCAGCTCTCTCTCTTTCCCAGCCACATGGAGTGCCAACCTTGCCTGGTCCCAGGAGGTCTACTGAATAAACCTACCCCTTACCTGAATACCACGTGCGTGCTGGTGCTGTTCTTACTCGGCCACCTCTTTTTAAAAACCTAACGGCACCCAGCTTGCTACTCTGCTCTTTTGCCATGAGTGGTGGTTGATCCTGGTTGTGTGAGGTTAAGTCCCTCTCCTCTTGCTTACCATTGATGATAGATACCTCAGTGTCCCAACAGGAAAAATCACTGAGCACTGTAAGACTCAGTGGTTTGAGCCTTTTAGTAATGCTTCTCACAATTCCTTCTTTCTCCTGGTCCTTCTTCTAAATATGCCCAATGTGAAAAACTTTGCCAACTTTATCTTCTGTGATAACAAACTTTTTTTTTTAACTTCTATAGTTTGGATCTAGAATGTTTCCCAAAGGATATGTTATTGCTGCTGTTGTAGTCAGTCACTGAGTCATGGGGCTTGAACTCAGGGCATGAGTGCTCTCCCTTAGCTTTTTCACTCAAGACTAGTGCTCTACCACTTTGAGCTACAGCTCCACTTCCAGGTTTCTAATGGTTAACTGGAGATAAGAGTCTCACAAACTTTCCTTCCAGGGCTGGCTTCTAACTGTGATCTTCACATTCCAGCCTCTTGAGTAGATAGGATTACAGGTGTGAGCCGCCACTGCCTGACAATACTCTTTTTTTTTTCTTTTTTGGTCATGAGCCCTAAACTCAGGGCCTGGGCACAGTCCCTGAGCTTTTGTGCTCAAGACTAGTGCTCTAGTACTTTGAGTTACAGCTCCACTTCTGACCCAGGTGTTTTTTAAAGGCTTAGTCAGAAGCTTGGTGTCATGGGGAGGTGATGGAACTTTGAAGAGGTGCAGTCTTAGTGGGAGGTCTTTAGGTCATTGGGGATGTATCTTCAAGGGAAGCTGCAGGACCCACTATTTTCCTCTTTCTCTCCTTTTGTTTCTTGGGCCTGTGGTGAGCAGTTCTGTTTCACTAGTTGCTCCTCATCCCTAAGTTACATAGATAAGAGTTAAAAGTGTGACCAAAGTAACGTTTTTCTCTTTATAAGTCAGTTCTTTCTATTGGTTATCATGATGGAAAGCTGCCTATCATAAGACATGGATAACTCCTCCTCCAAGAAGCTATTCTTTGACCCTGTTGAGCATTCCCCACAGAGAAAGTCAGCCATCTACAATAGCATCAAACAATTATAATCTCCTATGTATTCTGTATAAGCAACATCAAAAACTTCCTGTTCCCAGGGGAAAGGATTTTACCTCATGTTCCCAATAAAATCTAGTAAAAAGAGGTGTGAGTCATTTCATTGAGTCCTCCAAAGGGAAGAACTGTCAGTGAATAGACTCTTTGTGAGTCATCAGGTTACATTAGGAGATGAGAACCCTCTCAAAGGGTTTTCCACAAAGCAATCAGAGAGATGTGTCAAACATCTCCTCTTCCTCTAGAACACACATGGAAGGAAGCTTGTGCCTCTGTACACACACTACTGTGCTTGAGGTGTGCTCCAGGACCCTTTTTGTTACATACTCCATCCTTAAATTTCTGATCTAGTTGTAGGCCTAACAGAAGCTTAGTAGAGATCCCACACAGACAGAGCATCAGAAGCACAAGATGGGAGAAATGGAAAGGAGTTGGAAATGTGAAGAATTGAGGACTCTATTAAAAATGTAAAGGAATTTGAAATAAAAACTATAGTTTTTGCAGAATTTAGAAATGTTCTAAAGTTGGGCTCTGGTGGCTCACACTTGTAATTCTAAATACTCAGGAGGCTGAGATCTGAGGATCAAAGTTTGAAGCCACCCTAGGCAGAAATTAACCCACAAAAAATTAACCCACAAAAAGCCAGAGGTGGAGCTGTGGCTCAAGTAGTAGAATGACAGCCTTGAGCAAAAAAACTAAGTAAGTGTGATTAGATCCTAAGTTCAAGATCCAGTGCTGGCACAAAAAAAGAAAGAAAGAAAGGGAGAAAGAAAGAAAGGGAGAGAGAAAGAAAGGGAGAGAGAAAGAAAGAAAGAAAGAAAGAAAGAAAGAAAGAAAGGAAGGAAGAAAGAAAGAAAGAAAGGAAGGAAGGAAGGAAGAAAAGAAAGAAAAGAAAGGAAGGAAGGAAGAAAGGAAGGAAAGAGAGAAAAAAGACAGACAGAGAAGGACAGATGAAGAGAGGGAGGGAAGGAAGAAGAATGGAAAGAAGGAATTAAGGAAGGAATGAAATAATTTGACTATAGCTCAGTGGTAGAGTAATTATCTAGCATGCAGAAGGCTTTGTGTTTTGTTTGATTCTCCAGCACTGAAAAAGAAAGAAAGGAAGGGAGGGAGGGAGAGAGAGAGAGAGAGAGAGAGAGAGTGCTATAGAGGTGGGGGACCAGGTGGAGGGAGAGCAGACATTCTTGTTCCCCAATAGGTAGAAAAGGCCCTGCTTTGAAACCAAAATCTCATCTCTTTGCATTGTGATCCGTGCTCCAATGGGAGAAGGGCGATCATTGCTTTCCCTTCTTCCATTCCCTAAATATGTTCAACACCCCATCCATCCACAGCAGGGTTTCTAAAGTCAGGCAGCCTTCCCCTCATGTTGCCTGACCCTCTCTATTTCATCTCTCCGGGAAGGAGAGATGGTAAATTTTGGAGGTGTCACAAATGGGACATGGGACACAGTGAGCTGCTCGATGACTTTCTCCCAGTACATAGTCTGGCCACCATGCTTGCTTCACAAAAGCATCTAGCTCTGCTTCCCCTAGACAAAGGCACAGCCCACTCCAGTCCCTTAACCACCCAGGCGTCCTGTCATCTCCCACAGCATCTCTGACCTATTGGCCCCATGATCTGGATTCTCCTTCCCAGAGCAAGCATGCATTCCCTAACCCATCACTCATCCTTCAAGCTACTTCACTCAGAAGAAAGCCAGAGGTGGGAGCTTCTGGTGGCTCATGCCTGTGATCCTAGCTCCTAAAGGAGACTGAGATCTGAGGACTGTGGTTCAAAGTCAGCTCTGGCAGAAAAGTCTGCGAGACTCTTATCACTAAGTAACTACCAGAAAGCCAGAGGTGGACCTGTGGCTCAAAGTGCCAAGAATGAAAATGCTCAGGGATAGAACAGAAAGTATTGCTTTGAAACAACCATGATGAAGAATCCTAATTTCTAATTTTATTTTCTCTATTCTAAGTGCAAGACTTTCCACATAGATGTTCTCATTTAATGTGCTTCCATATGTTTTAAAAATAAGTCTCCCCTTCCCCCACCCCTCACAGTTGCCTGGGTTTGAACTCAGGGCTTCATGCTTGCTTGGCTGGTGGTCTCCCACTGAGCCATGCCTCTGGTCCTGCTTTTTGTTGTTGTTGTTTTAAGATAGAGTCTTTCTGCTCAGGTTAAACTTAACCTACATACAACCTGCCTACTTTAGATGGAGCCTCAAGTACTTTTCTACCTATACTGGCCTCAAACCATGATCCTCCTGACCTTAACTTCCCAAGAGGCTAGGATTACAAGCATGAACCACCAACGCCTAGCTTAAAATGTGAGGTTTTTAAATGAGAAAAACTAACCCAAAAGAAGTTAAGGACTTTACCTGCATGATCTTGTTGGCAAGGGACAGAATAAGAAAAACCTAGTTCCCTGTCTTTTCATCCTGGCCAGTGTTGCTGACTGCTGGTTCCCTGGTGTGGGGGTGGGCTCTGCCATTGGCCTGGCCTGCCTCATCACCTCATTGAGAGGCCATGCTGTTGAAATATTTGTGTGTCTTGTCTAGAGGCTGCTTCATTTGTCTGTGCTTTTTTGTGACAGCCTTCATTTAGCAATGCCTTTTCATTTGCAAACATGATCTCTAACTGAGCCGTGTTTGACTCCAATTCACGCCCATACAAAGCCTCCTGATGGGAAAGTATGAACAATATAGGCAAACAAGCTGGGCAGCCAGACTCCCACAAGACAGTCCTGGGGCTGCCAATCTTCTCCATGTTGGCGGGGCCAACACCAATCGACCACGTTTGGTAGGCAAGTCCTCTGAGCCAGGAGGAAATAGGAGACCTAATTCCATCTTAAACTTAGGCTCTGATTGTCTACTAAAATTAACTGCTTCTGTGATCTTCAGCTAGGCCCTGAATCCATCCTGCCATCTCTTCATACACCCAATCTCTGGGGCAGAGAGAAAAGATGGGGTATCAAAGGTGGGGGAGCGGGGGGGGGGGGGGGGGGGGGGGGGGGGGGGGAGTACATTGGAGGGATGAAAGGATAACCCAAATCCCCTGCAATTCCTGTCCAGAGGCCAGAGTGTGCGTGCCTTTTGGCAGGGGCCAGACCTGTGATGTTTAATCTAAACCTGCCAGCCCTGGCAGAGATGACCCCAAATAGATCTACAGGGTGCAGATAAACCCCCGAGGAGAGCGAGCTGATGAGGAGATAGTGGGATGAGGGATTCCAAGAGAGCCAGGGGAAGATCATGCTTGCCTGCAGGCTAGATGATTTGATCAAGAAAGCTGTAAATTGGCTGTGGAGGAGGGAGAAGAATGCTCAGGAAAACTTG
Organism: Dipodomys ordii; assembly: GCF_000151885.1. Lineage (NCBI taxonomy): Eukaryota > Metazoa > Chordata > Mammalia > Rodentia > Heteromyidae > Dipodomys > Dipodomys ordii. The sequence continues at coordinate 2,274,124 of NW_012267318.1, read as the reverse complement.
TGAAACCGGTTACTTTGGAGGAGGCCGGAATGACTGGGAAGAAGACTATGTGCAGGGTGGAGGGATCTGGTGATTTTCAGGGAAAGGAGTACCTCATAGGCACTGTGGATACCCTGCCTAGGTGCCCAGAACAAGAATAGGAAACTAAAATGGATGCAAGCTGGGTATGTGTGACTCATATCTGCAATCTTAACTACTCAGGAGGCTGAGATCTGAGGATCCTGATTCAAAGCCAGCAAAAATCCAGAAGTGGAGGTGTGGCTCAAATGGTAGAGTGCCAGCCTGGAGCATAATAAAGCTGAGCAAGAGAGCATGAGGCCTTAAGTTCAAGACCTAATGCTGCCATACACACACACACACACACACACACACACACACACACACACACACACACACACACACACACACACACACTAGAGAGAGAGAGAGAGAGAGAGAGAGAACAATTAAACAGAAAGACCATTCTAAGCAGTCAACCTCATGGTGTACTGGTAGAACTGGTGTCTAGCTCAATGGACCATGGGGAAAGCTAACTATAACATGACAAGAGTCCCATTGTGAGCTCCTCAAAATTAACTCCTTGGGTTGTCATGAACTCTTCAGACTGTCATTCACTCCCCAGTCTTGTGTTCTTGACATCGACCCATACAGCAGTAATTCACTGGGCAGTCAGCTTGCTGTCACTGTGATAAAACACCTAAGTAAATCAACTTGTAAGGGAGGAAGGTTGTGTGGGCTCACACATGGTGGCTGGGCACTTCTGCCTTTAGATCTGTGGCAGCCCAGCACATCATGGCAGGAGCACATGGCAGGTGGGGGCCAGCTCACCCAATGGGAGCTCAGAAGCAAAGAGGGGTGCCAGAAGGGTCCAGGTCCCACCATCTCCTTCAGAGGCAGGCCTCCTCCTGTGAAGTAACCTCCCCCTCTTGGGCCACACCACTGCCTTCCAATAGCGCTGCAGGCTAGGGAATCTTACTTTTAACACTCAGGCCTTTCTGAAGACAATCTAGATCCAAGTTACAACAGTCACTAAGCCAGATATCAGACTTTTCCTTTTCCCCGTGTCCCCAAAGCCTGTCATTCATTATGATGCCCAGACAACTCTTCATTGTTCTCTCCTCTACCTCCTCACAGCTATTTCATGACTCATTCTCTTTTGCTGGTCACTGCTCCAGCCTCCTGGGAGATCTTATAGTCTCCACTTTTCCATACCATTGAGGTTCACTTCATGCAAAGCTGATCAGATCCCCTCTTGTTCCAAATCCTTCCAAACTCCTCTGATGGTTCCAAACATGGTTTGTCCTCTCAGAAGTTCAATGTTGAAATTTGATTGCTGATGAGGGCACTGAGCAGCAGTGAGGTTTTAAGAGGTGACTGGATCATTGGGAGGAATCAGTGCAGTTCTCCAAGGACTGGGTTAGTTGCTTCTGAAACAGGCTGTTCAGAAGCAAGGCTGCCCCTTGAATGTCATCTTTCCTACATGCACCCACTTGCTCTTGATCTTAGATTTCTAGTCTCTAGAACTCTGGGTCAAAACTAACTTTGTTTCCTTATGAATTTCTTGGGTATTCTGTCGTAGCAACTGGAACCTGATTAAACAGCTGTACACTTCCTGCAGGATGAAATACACTAGGCCAAGGCAGGACTTCCAATGCTTTTCATATTTCTTTCTCTGCCTCACTTTTGCTCGTCCCTCACTACTTCTCACAGTGCTGCAGACATTCTTGCTCTGGTCATTCTGAGCGAAATGCAGGTCCCCCAGATATTGCAGTATGCCCTGTGCTGACCTGCCTTAACCTCTGACCCTCCTCTTGCCTGGGAGCAATTCCCACCTCATGGTCTGTTGTAACCTAAGATACCTGGTGGTCCCACAGGATATGACTCATAGGCCTCTCTCTAAGGGAGAAGTCAGTGGTCTGTCTCCCTTGTTCCTCTAATCTGGGAACCCAGGCTTCTGGCTTCCCTGGGTGACTGCTTACACGGCATTTGGAAGCCTTTGTGGGAATGAGTGGCCTACTTCCCCGAGTCCCGTTCTTAGGGAAGACCTCCCAGTATAAACTGGATTTGCCCACGGACCACTTTTCACAAATTCACTATCTCCAGGTTGTCACTAGTGACGTAAGGTCACAGGTGCTGGGCTTCCGGGCAGGTTTCATAGCAGGAAATTAACCAGACTTCCTTCAGGGTCCTAGCCCTGCACCACCACCCACCATGCATACCATGGAGGGGGAGGGGGGCAGGAAGAACAGGATCCAGGAAACTCCCTCCTTTAGCCTTCAAGGATGCTTCTTCTGTATCACTCTTCATCTGATTGGTTCTCACAAGCTTCCCACTAGTGAGTAATGTCAGGGACAGAGAGCAGCAAGATGGCTTCCATCTTTCCTTCCTTCCTGAGGAGTGACACAGTGAGAAATCAGAAGTGGGAGGTGTGTCTTCCATGCCAGCACGCAGCGCCAAGGGTTTCCTCCCATCCATCTCTGTACCCCTGAGTTTCCTCACAGTGTAGCTGCTTAATAAATGTTTGCTGAACAACACCAAGCATGATCAGATAGATGTTTGTGCAGTAATGTAGCTAAAAACATAGCAGGTGGATGGTGTTTCTGAATTCAGACAGGCTGGGTTCAAAGTCAAGCTCTGTCATCTACCATGGGGCATGAACCAAATGGCCTGACTTCCCTGCCATTTGATCCTTTATCTGAAAAATGGCTCTGATAAACATGATGAATGTTTTAGGGTTATGGAAATTTAATATACTTAAAGCAATTAGACAAGTGCTCCACCAATAGTGCTCAATACAGGCTTCTTGAAAGGAATGTGAGAGCTATGGTCCAAGTTGTCCCCCAAAAGCCAAACAGTCTCCGAATTGTGTTTCTTTGTAAAAAGAAAAAAGAAAGAAAGGGAGGAAGGAAGGAAGGAAGGAACAAAAATGATTAAAATGATAAATTTTTTGTTATATATTTTACCACTGGGTTTTTTTGTTATTGTTTTGTTTATATGCTGTAGTGGAGATTGAATTCAGGGCCTCCAGTTCTTTTTTTTTTTTTTTTGTCGGTCGTGGGACTTGAACTCTGGGCCTGGGCGCTGTCCCTCAGCTCTTCAGCTCAAGGCGAGCGCTCTACTACTTGAGCTACAGCGCCACTTCCGGTTTTCTGGTGGTTTATTGGAGATAAGAGCCTCAGGGTCTCTCCTGCCCGGGCTGGCTTTGAACCGCGATCCTCAGATCTCAGCCTCCTGAGTAGCTAGGATTACAGGCGTGAGCCACCAGCGCCCGGCTGGGCCTCCAGTTCTTGTTTGGCTTTTTCACTCAATGCTGGTGTTCTACCACTCGAATCAAATCTCTACTGGCTTTTTGCCAGTAGAGGTTAGTTGGAGATAAGACTTTTCTGCCCAGGCTGGCTTTGAAGCACAATCCTCACATCTCAACTTCCTGAGTAGTTAGGATTACCAACATGAGTCATAGTCAAACTCATCATTGTTTTGGAAAAAGAGAAAATACATCTATATGTACATAGATTATATATGTACATATCTATAATATGTACATACAGATACTCATATATCAATATATGTTATATACAGATGTAATAAAATTTTTACGACTCTGAAGTTATATCTTGTCTAATTTGATATTAAAATGCCCTTCCTTTCATGAAATGATCATGATAATAGTAATTGTCTTCAAACCTCAACCAAGCAAAATATATATTGCTCTCCCAAGTACTTTCTGGAATGTTCCCCTGATTGCAGATACAAAGCTGGGGAACAGGAGGTGCTGACCAAAAAGGTGTCCAGAAATTTTCCAATTAGCGGCTGTACAATTAGAACAGCCATTACCCCCCTTGGTTGCCACCAGCACCTGAGTCTTTGGAAAATAACGCTTTGCTCTGACTCCACTGATTCTAATGCCACAGGTCTGGGTATCAGACCTATGGTTTCAAAGTCTTGCCAAGGAGCCAGATAGATGCCATGTCTACTTTTCTAAAATTCTTCAATCAAATACATATTCCTCTTTCTCTATTACTCCCAGAGTGGAAAATGGGAGACAAACAAACAGGAGTGACAATGGGCCAAAGATGGAGTGAAAAAAAGTAGTGAAACATCTGTTTTACAATTGATTACCATGTTGAAACGGTATCTTATCAAACCACCTTTCCTCTTTATTCCATTTGGGTTTAGAGAATCTCTCATTTCCTAGTGAGGTATGATAAAAATCTGGTCTTTTTCCTTCTTGTCTCATTTGCACAATTTTTTTTTAGGAGCATTAAAACAACACTGGGAAAGTCTCTCCAAATATTGCCAGAGTCTTTGGTATTTTTCTTCATGCCATTACTATTACATCATCCAAAATGTTTGGTCACCAAGAAATGTACTTCCTCTTGGCTTTTAAAATTCCTTATATATTAAGATATATTTCTAATTATACTGCAAATCAAAGCCAGATGTTTTGAGCACTTTAATTTGAAACTTCTCCCTGGGACTTGTTTTAAAACATTTAGGAGGGGGTGGCATTTGGCTCACTCTTCCTCTCTTCTTTTTCTGTATATTTCCCAAAGATTTAAGAGTCTCAAATATTTTTTTTCCTGGGAATTTACAAATTTGCCTCTCACAGAAGATTGTTTATATTAACTGACCTTTTACAATGCTCAACTCAAAGTACTCCTAGAAGTAAAGGTTAATTTTGTGGGTGTGTGTATTTCTGGAATTTTCTGTACCATTCTTTGAAATCAGAAAGAGTTTTGAGGGGCTGCGAAGGTGGCTCAGTTTGTAGAGTGCTTGCTTTGCATGCATGAGGCCTTGGGTTTGATTCCTCAGCACCACATAAGCAGAAAAAGCTCAAGTGGTAGAGCGCTCACCTTGAGCTGAAGAGCTGAGGGACAGCGCCCAGACCCAGAGTTCAGGCTCCACAGACAACAACAAAAAAAAAAGAGTTTTGAGAGTTGATCACCCATTTCTCTTTGACAAACATTGGTTTCACCTTTCTTGTCAATGGACAAGGCTGCTTTGTTAAAACACTGATATTAACTCATGTCATATCTTGCCTGGAGCATGTTTACTGCTTAGGTAATAGGAAGTGCAAAAGAATCCGGGAACAATTAGCTTTAGCTTAAAATACAAATTTCTTTTCCTCCTAGGTCTTGCCAAATCACTACTCACTCACCTATTAGCCTAACTTATTTTAGAGTCTTCAGAGCTCTCCTCTCCACTTGAGTGATGACTGAGTGAGGTGTAAAGAGGGGTCCCCGGAGGTAGAATTACTAGGAAAGGTGACAGCCTGTGTTTTCCAAAGGCAAGATGGCCACTGTGTTTCCTATTCCCCTCCATACCTGATTGCAAAGGACAGGTGATTCAGGAAATGGCATGGCAGAGTTTCAGGGACTGGCCAGTGAATCTAATCTCTGAGGTGACTCCCCGGGTAGGCAATCCAGAGAAAACGTTAGTTTGGTCTTCATCCTCAGGAGCCTCAGCCATAGGAAAGGGACAGGAGGCTGAAGGTGACTCCATTTTCTGGCTGGTGTACAGGGTGGAAGGGAAGTTCAAAGCTTATACTGCTTGGGTCATAGACTACATGAGCTCCAAGGGAGAGTATCGCCCCAAGCTCATCCTCACCTTTTCCCTCTTACCTTCCTCCTCTCATGAACTACAAGAAGGTTAAGACCTCCCTCTAGGAGCTTTCTTCTTCTGGACCTTAGTCACTTAGGTTCAGCCCTTGAGTTAGGTCAAACATCTTCTGTTCATCAGCCTTTCTAGTGCCCCTACTCAATCAAGTATGGCCTCTATAGACCCAACCATTTGAGGTTATCACTCTCTTCACATAGCCTTCTGCTAATAGGTAACTTCCCTGATCTTGTCAACAAGTTGAAAATGTATACTGACTTTCTTTTTTCTCTATGAAATAATTGGGAGCCAAGCAGTGGGAAAATATGTCAAGATTCTTGGTTCTCCATTCCAGTGCTGAGGGGTGATCCAAGTGTGTCGCTAATGAACATGTGGAGGTGTTTGTCCTGGGATCACACAGAAAGCCCTCAGACCTGACTGGCTGCCTTTCATGATGCTCTTTTGGCACATGGCCTGGCAATCATGCTGAGAAGGAATGGGCCACCTCTGGGTCAGTCTGGTGCCATGTTTTGTTGTTGGTGTTGGTGATGGTGGTGGTTTAAGGGTTTGAACTCAGGGCCTGGGTATTATCCCTGAGTTCTTTTTGCTCAAGATTAGTACTCTACCACTCTGAGACACAGTTTCACTTCTGGTTTTTCAGTGGTTAATTGGATATAAAAGTCTTACAAAGCTGGGCACCGGTGGCCCATGCTTGTAATCCTAGCGACTCAGGAGGCTGAGATCTGAGGGTCATGATTCAAAGCCAGCCTGGGCAGGCAAGTCTATGAGACTCTTATCTCCAATTAACCACCAGAAAACAGTGCTGGGGTGCTGTGGATCATGTGATAGAGTGCTTGCCCTGAGATGAAGAGCTGAGGGACAGCACTCAGGCTCAGAGTTCAAGCTACATGATTGACAAAAAAAAAAAGTCTCACAGACCTTTCTACTCTGCTGGTTTCAAACCTTGATTCTCAGATCTCAGTCTCCTGAGTAGCTAGGATTATAGGCACAAGCCACCAGCACCCAGCAGACATATTTATATTCTAAGTGACTAAACACCAATGTTGTTCATTTAAGACACAGGGCCACACACCTACAGGTGTCATATTCTCATGTTGGCTATCATACTATGTCAATATTCAATGTAATTCTCTGTTTCTATTTCCTTATCTACTAGAAGCTTCAATACTGTCAAAGAAGGTGCAGTGAGTGCCAGTTCTTCTCTTCATACCAAGAACCATTTCTTTTCTAACTGATTTTCTTCCATTGTCCACAAAGCATCCTGACTGGACATGAGAAACTGTATAACTGAAACTTTGGTAGTTCATTTCAGATAGGTTCAGTGGTTAGCCTGGTTCAAAGGACTTTCTAAAAAAGTTTTTTGTCAAGGGTCTAACTCCTCCAGGGATTGAACAGAGATAGGATCTCAAGTCATGGAAGTGTTGGTTAGTCTAACACTGACAAGGCAAGTAGTCTTCCCCCAGCTTTACTTTTTTTCTGATACTGGGACTAGAAATTGGTATCTGATGCTTTTGCTCATTGCTCGTGCTCTTCTACCTAAGCCATGCCTCCAACCATGTGGCAGCCCCTTTAATTCCAACTGGATGTGATGAGGATGTTAGCCCTCTAATTTGAGGAGAGGAGTTAGGATTTTCCTCTCATCCCTTTATATCACCAAACATCAACTCAAACTATCCTGCATTGGATTCATCTTTAGGGTAAAAATAGCTTTGGGACTTATCTCTTTGTATTTCTCTTTCCTAGAGATTTTTTCTTAGCAAAATCCTTATGATTTTATATGTGTTCTTGTTTTGTTTTCTGTTTGATGGAGCCAAAGCCTTGTGCATGCTCAGCAAGGCCTCTACCATTAAGCTACATCCTAACCCAAAGATGTTTTTAAAAATGTATTTTTGGGCTGGGAAGTTGGATCAGTTGTAGAACGCTTGCCTTGCATGCCTGAGGCCCTGGGTTCGATTCCTCAGCACCACATAAGCAAAAAGAAAAAAGCCAGAAGTGGCGCTGTGGCTCAAGTGGTAGAGCACTAGCCTTGAGCTGAAGAGCTGAGGGACAGCGCCCAGGCCCAGAGTTCAGGCCCCATGACTGGACGCAAAAAAAAAAATTTGTATTTTACTCTGAAGTTTTAGCTATTTTTAGCAGAAGACTATACCAACTAACTTACTCTAGTCTATTCTTGGAAATTAAAATATTCTCTGTTTTGTTTTATTTTCTAAATAGAACTTATTACACCTGATTTCTCCTGACTTTTTTTTTATTATATGACTTCTCCAGTGAGAAAATACATCTCATTACATTATCTCCCTCCCTCCATCTCCTCCTTTCCCACTCTCCCCCCTCCCCCTTCCTTCCCCCGTGCCAATAGTGGAGCTTGAACTCAGGATCTTTTCCGCTCAAGGCTGGAGCTCTACCCCTTGAACCACTTCTGAATTTCTGCAGTGGTTAATTGGAGATAAGAGTCTTACAGACTTTCTTGCCTAGGCTGGCTTTGAACCACAATCCTCAGGTCTTAGGTAGCTAGGACTACAGGTGTGAGCCACCAGTGCCTGGTCTACTGTGTATTGTCTTAATTGCTTGTATATCCCCAAACTCGAGAAGGGTTCCTGGCATGTGGAAGGTATATAAGAAACATTTGTAAAAGATAGTGATAATAATTATGAAAGAATGACAGTAAAAGATCCTGAACGTAGGACATTTGAATGGCTATGCTGATGGCTTTATATCAATTTCTCTCTTCCCATTTCAGCTTTCAGAGGCTCCCCATCCACTTATAGACCATATTTCTTTGCCTGGTGTCCACACACATCTGGACAAAACTAATGTGTGGGTGGGTGGGTGTGGGTGTGGGTGTGTGCACGAGCGCTCGATGTGCACGTACACACATGCTGGTCCTAAGGCTAACTCAGGGCCTGGACACTGACACTAATTTTTTGTTGTAGTTGATTTTTTGTTTGTGTTTTGGTGCCTGCCCTGAAGCTTGAACTCAGGGCCTGGATCCTGTCCCTGAGTTTATTTTGCTCAAGGCTAATATTCTACCACTTGAACCACAGCTTTACTTCTGACTTTTTAGTAGTTAATTGGAGACAGGAGTCTTACAGACTTTCCTTTCCTGGCTGACTTTGAACCACAGCTCAGTCTCCTCAGTAGTTAGGATTATAGGCATGAGCCACCAGCACCCAGCCAAAACTTTTTTTTTTTTTTTTACTTTCTTTGTATACCATATTGACTCTACAACTCAAACTGTTTATTTGGTGTCATGGTGTAACTGTCCCTTCAGAAGTTTATGTGCTGAAAATGAATTTGGAGGCAGACCCATTAGAGATGGTTTAAATTTAGATGAGGCCATGAGTCTGGCCCCCAAGATGGTTTTGTGACTTTATATGATGAAGCAGAGACACCTGAGCTAGCACACACTCATGGAAGGTCATGTCCTCTGCCATCATTCTGACCCTCTTACAGTGTCTCAATACAGTGTGTAGGGTTGGCTAGTAGCCATGCTTATAGACATAAGCCATTTTAAATTATTGTGCTCCGTAGCTTGGTGCTTGTGGCGCAAGCCTGTGATCCTAGCTATTCATGAAGCTAAGATCTGAGGATCATAGTTTGTAATCAACCATAAAATTCTTATCTCCAATTAACTAGCCGAGAGCTAGAAGTGCAGGTGTGCTCAAGTGGTAGAGCACCATGTTGAGGGGGAAAAGCCAAGTAAGAGCTCAATTCCAGTTCAAGCTCCAGTATTAGCACAATGAATAGTTAATGAAATAAAATTTTGTGCTCCAATTGTTATCATATACTATATGGAATGCTTCGGACCAGGTTTTGTTTTGTTTTGCTTCATTTTACTGTTTGATTGGTTAGTTTGTTTTGTTTCAGCATTATTTTGTTTTTTTTACATGAATGATTCACTCACTGATTTTGAAACATGTAGCCCAGACTGACCCTAAACTTAACATCCTTCTGCCTCAGCCTCCTGAGTGCTGGGACTTCAAGTATAGGTCTCCATGCTTGGCTCTTTTTGATAGAAAAATAAAATTGTGCTGGGCAGTAGTGGCTCACGTCTGTAATCCTAACTACTCAGGAATCTGAGATCTGAGGATTGCGATTCAAACCAGCCTGGGCAGGAAAGTCCATGAGACTCTTATCTCCAATTAACCACCAGAAAACCAGAAGTGGTGCTGTGGCTCAAGTGGTAGAGTGCTAGCCTTGAGATGAAATGTCAAGAGACCCTGAGTCTAAGCCCCATGACTGACAAAAATATAATAAGTAAAGATAAAATTAAAATGTTTTTATAGCATATGACATGATGTTTTGATATGTATACATATTGTGAAATGATTGAGTCCACCTAACTAACATCTCTGTGGCCTCATATATTTATTGTTTTATTGTTGGAAGAACATTCAAGATCTAAACTGGTAGCATTTTCCAAGTTGAGAATACATTAGTATTAATATGGTCACCATGTTGTAGAGCAGATGTACAGGGCTTCTTCACTGAAACTTTGTGCCTTTGACCACTGTCTCCCCAACCCCATCTTCTTTTTTTATATGACATTTTATTGTAAAAATACTGTACAGAGGGGTTACAGTTACATGAGTAAGGTAATGAGTACCTTTCATATTGAGCATTGTTACCTCCTCCTTTGTTTTCCCCCACTATCCCTTCCCTCTCCACCTGCCCAACTCCACCCGTGCTTCCCCCCCAAGTTATAAAGTTCATTTTCAACATAGTATCTTGTACCTCTTATTGTTACAACGGCTCGACCTATATCCTATTTCAGCATTTTGTTATTTCCTTTCCCCTCCCCAAATTACAAAAATGTATATACAAGATGCAGGGCACTGGAATCAAATAGTGAAAACAGGGTTTATTCCTTGGGGGAAGAACATAAAAAAGAAACAAAAAAAATCACATAGTACATTATAAATATGTTAAAAAATAACAATAGCAAGAAAGAAAATACTACTTGTATCCCTATCATTTTGCTTAACATTATCTTTTTTATCATTTTATTTTTTATTGTGAAAAAACCATACAGAAGGGTCACAATTACATGAGTAAGATAATGAGTACATTTCTTATTAAGCATTGTTGCTTCCTCCTTTGTTTCCCCTTCCTATCCCATCCCATCTCCCCCCAACATTATCTTATATGGTCATAGCTTTTGACCTTTGATGCTTGTCCTAGACATATACTAGTTATTGCAAAGAAAGGAAACCATGGGACCTGTTTCTTTAGGCCTGGCTTACTTCACCTAATATAATTTTTTCCAAGCCTTTCCATTTCCTAACAAATGGGGCAATGTCATTCTTTCTGATGGAGGCATAGAGTTCCATTGTACATATATATATCACATTTTCTGGTCCATTTATCTATTGAGGGGCATCTGGGTTGGTTCCATATCTTAGCTAGGGTAAATAATGCTGTGATAAACATAGTTGTGCTAGTAGTTTTAGCATGGCGTTGTTTGTGATCGTTTGGGTAAATGCCCAAAAGTGGGATTGCTGGGTCATAGGGGAGCTCTATGTGGAGTCTTTTGAGGAACCTCCATACTACTTTCCAAAGTCAACCCTATCCTCTTACAACCACCATGCTACTTCATTCCATTTCACATGATGTCATGCAATATTTGTCTTTGCCCAGTATATTTCACTTAGTACATTGCCTACTTTCTGGTTTTGTTGTTGATGATTCTAAAGCACTGGGAGAATTTTATCAGAGGATATGTGTTGTTTGGTGAAGGCAGAAGTAGAAGTTAATATTCCACCTATTTTAAGCTAACTCTGACTCATGCATTTGATCAGAAGCTCTGGGCCCTTGGTGAGCTCTCAGCTATTCCTACACTGAAGGCCACCACCCTGGAAAAAAAGAGACCCAATAGAGCATTCCTCAAGTTTCCAGAGGCAGAGTTCTAAAATTAGAAAATTCCAAGTTATAAAATGGAGCAGTTGGAATCCTGTGTCTTTGGCATAATTGTGATGTTTTTCCTCTGAAAATGACTTGGTGGCTATCTCCTCCATGTTCATGCAACAAAACTAACCACAGTGTCGTGTCTGGTTGACAACTAAGAATCTTCTAACTTCTGCAGAAAAATAGTTGTGGTTCATGGATTCCCTGAGCACTTGTTTATTTACAGGACTTGTAGAAGGAGGTAAGAACACTGCTAGAGCTATTACTACTATTACTATCCCACGTGTGTCAAGGAGATGAGGTTGGTTTATGTCATGCAGTTGTAACATGTATGCATTGTATGTGTGGATATATGTATGTGTGTGTTCTCTTGGTTTTAAGAAGAGAGGTGGAATAACTAGAAAGCTTGAATATAGAAAATAAGCTTTGGGTCTAGCTCAGTGATAAAGTGCTTACCTAGAATATGAGGAGTTCTGGATTTGATTTCCACAGGAGAAGGAGAAAGGAAAGATAAAGAAAAAAGGGAGGGGGTTGGAAGCATGGCTCAGGTTGTATAACACCAGCCAATGAGTGAAAGCAAGTTTCAGATACCAAGTGTGAGTTCTGGTCTCAAAAAAAGGAAGAAGGAGGAAGGAAAGAGAGGGAAGAGAAGAGAGGCAAGGAAGGAAGAAAGAAAGGAGGGAGAGAAGGAAGGAAGGAAGGAAGGAAGGAAGAAGGCAGGCAGGCAGGCTAAAGCAAATACCCTAGGAAGTAATTTGATACCCTGACAACTACAAGGAAAACAGAACTCATTTTTAAAAGCTGTTTTCCAAATTGTAAGTGAACAGCTAAGAGAAGAAACAAAGGAGAAGCTTGGTGCTGGTGGATCAGGCCTGTAATCCTAGCAACTCAGGAAGGTGAGATCTGAGGATAGTGGTTCAAAGCCAGCCTGGGCAAGAAAATCCATGAGACTCTTATCTCTAATTAATCACAGAAGAAGCCAGAAGTGGTGCTGTGTTTAAGGGTAGGGCTCTAGCTTTGAGCAAAAGAAGCCCAGGGACAGTGCCCAGGCCTAGAATTCAAGCCCAAGGACCAGCAACAAAAGAAAAAGGGGGGGGGGAAGATAAAAAGAAATAGGAGAGACAAAGAGAAACAAAGTATCTACAGTAGGAGCATCATAGGCCAAGAAGTTTAAATTGGCTGCCAGAAGTTTGACCTAGAACTCCGTTGATCCCAATAGAAGGAATTAAGGGTTCAGTGACCAAAGAATGCCAAAGGACGCTTGGAAAACTTTCAATCTGCCTAGAGGTTAAATCAGGTAATGTCTCCTGGGATCTCAAGTCTGACATCTTGTTGATAATGTTGGAGGCATGTTTGTGTGGAATGTGTTGAATCCACACAAAGTTATTTGACTCCAACCCATTCCTACTACAAACACTGCCAGTAAATGCAAGCCTCTTGGGGCACCCAGGATCATACCTCCATATTGCTGGGTCATCTCCAATGAGTCTAGTCCTCCCTCCTTTCAGGCTTCCCTTCCTCTGCCCCCCCTCCCCCACATGGGGCCTCCACCATCACCACCTCCTTCCTTCAGGAGAACCCTGCTGAGAATATTCCATAGCAGCCCAGCAGCTAGCCTTACTGTGTGTCTCTCTGTCTCTATCTTTTTCTCTCTATCTCTGTCTCTTCCTCTACATATATATATATACATATTTATATATGTCTCTGTCTTTTTGCCTGTCTCTGTTTTTGTCTCTTTGTCTCTGTTTCTGTGTCTCTTTGCCTTTCTGTCTCTCTCTGTCTCTTTACTTGTCTACACTCTCTCTCTCTCTCTCTCTCACACACACACACACTGGACTGGGGAGCCAAACAAACTCTGTGGGGTCCTGAACCACTATTTTAACTTTGCAGACCCTGTCTCCTCTTCTCTCCTTGTAGCTTAGACTACTGCTTTTTGCAAGAGTCCACCTCTTCCTCCTTCTAAGAACTGTGTGCACAGGCTGGCAAACCACCTGCGTCCCCACCATGCCTCTCACATACTTCTTCAGTCAAACTAAATGTCACCTAAATGCAGCCTAATAAAATACAAACAAAAATCCTACCTTAGGGATTTGCCTTTGTGACAAATAACCTAGCTTCAGCCAATCACAGCACCCCAACTTTCAGCCAATCCCAAGCAGCCAACTGTTTAAACCATGTTCAAATGAGGCAAATGCCAGGGACTTGTCACAGTGACTCACACTTGTAAATCATGGCTACTCTGGACGAAGAGATCAGGTGAGTTGTAGTTCAAGGTCGGCATAGGCAAAAAGTTAATGAGATCCCATCTTAACCACTCAGCTGGGTGAGGTAAACTATACCTGCCATTCCCACAGCTTGAGACGCCATTGGTAGAATTGCAGTTGGACGCTGGCCTTGGGCAAAAATACAAGACCCAGTTCCTAAGTTCAAACCCTAATACAGGCAAGGGAGTATGAGCAAGCATGCATGTACACACATATACCACAAGACAACACAAAATTCTGAAAATCAAAGTGGCACTTAGCAACTTGTAAGTTCATAGCAAAATATTTCACTCTAGAATTGCCAATTGCAAAGATGTACAGATGTCCTTGGCTTAAGATTTTTACTTTACTATACTGTAATTGTTGGTTTTTTTTACTTTCAGAACAGTGCCCAATGAATGACATCAAATATTCAGCACTTTATTTCATATAAGTAAATTAGGCTGGTCAGGCATAGTAATGAGCTACTGGGAGGCAGAGATTGAGGTATTGTGGTTCCAGGCCAGCCTGGGCATAAAGTTTGTGAGACTTTATCTCCACCAAAGGCCAACCAGAGTAGCATACACCTGAGATCTCACCTATGAAGGATTCACATGGCTGTGTACAATAATGTGTGCCTGTCATCACCAGTGACACAGGGAAACACAAGTAAGAGAACAGAAACTGGCCCTGAGGTGTAGCTCAAGTGGTAGAGTGCCTGTCTAGGAAGTAGAAGGCCTGAGTTCAACCCCCAGGAGCACTAATAATAATAATACATTAGACTATGCTTAATGTTTGGTAGAGCATTTGCAACTTTCAATATTTTCAAATTATTATAGGTTATTAAGTTGTAAATCTATCATTAGAATTAACCTTTTTTAATTCTTTTTTTTTTCTGGGGCCTGGGCCTTGGTGCTGACCCTAAGTTCCTTTTGCTCAAGGCTCATACCACTTGAGCTACAGCACTACTTCCAGCTTTTTCTGTAACTAATTGGAGAAAGGAGTATCACAGACTTTTCTGCCCAGGCTGGCTTCAAACCAAGATCCTTAGATTTCAGCCTTCTGAGTAGCTAGGATTACAGGTGTGAGCCACTGGCTCCCCACTAATTCATTTTTTAATTATGTGGACATGAACAAGTTTATATAAATTTTACAAGTGATCATGGGAAGTCTTTGGCACCCTGCTGTCAAGGAAAATTCTTGAATAGAAATTTGTCTGAAGTTATCATATAAAAACAGTAAGTCAGACATAGTGACACATACCTGTAATTCCAGTTACAGGGAGGCAGAAAGACCAAGAATTCGAGCCCAACCCAGACAGAATTAGCAAGACCATATCTCAAAAACAAGCAAACATAAAAACAAAAAAGGATTTGAAACCTAGCTCAAGTGGTAGAGCACTTGCTGAGCAAGTATAAAGCCCTGTGTTCAATTCTCAGTACTACCCCTTAGTCTATAGCCTAAGAAGAAAATCTTACAAAGCTTTCATACACCCCACCTACAGGCTTTTATAAATTCACTTTAAAAATCAAGTCATCTGACCCCCACCTACTTCGTCCTTCCTTTATGTTCCTAGAAATTAAATTGCCGTGTGTGTGTGTGTGTGTGTGTGTGTGTGTGTGTGCGTGCACACACCTATCCTGGCACTTGAACTCAGGGGCTGGGCACTGTCCCTGAGTTTTGGGAGGTTTTTTTTGTGTTTTTTTTCCTCTCTCTCTCTCAAGGCTAGTGCTTGCTCTACCACTTGAACCACCTCTCCACTTCTAGGGTTTTGGTGGTTAATTGGCAATAAGACTCTCAGGGACTTTACTGCCCCAGCTGGCTTTGAACCATGATCCTCATATCTCAGTCTCCTGAAGAGCTAGGATTACAGGTGAGAAGCACAGGATCCTGACATTAAAATGTGTTTAATAGTTTTGGGGATACATGGAGAAATCTTTTTTTTAAAATATTTGACATTGCTAGTGCTTTCCTCTTTGAACTTTGAGCTTATTGTCTACTGACTCCAGAGCTAATTTTTAAAAACAGATCACAAATGGTTTTAATAACACTGCTTAAAACTTTCCCATTACTTCTCAGATAAAATCCATGTGTCTGCCTTTCAAAGCTCTGCATGGTTTGGTTTTCTTATTCCTCAATGTATCTTCCTTTGCCCTAGCTCCTCAAACACCAAGTTCTCTGGTCTCTTGGTCTCCCATACTCTGACAGTCTGGTGCATGGCGAGGGAAGTGGGGGTTTTGTTTGACCTTAGATTTTGCTTCAGGGCCTTTGTACAAGTTCCTCTCTCTATCCAGGGAAACTTTCCCCCTTTCATTTGCCTTCCTCTCATTTTTCCAGGACTTATCTCAACTACCACCTTCCCAGAATAGCCTAGCAGACAGGAGGTCTGGTCAAGTTATGATGGGCAGATTAGGTAGGCATCTCTCTTTAAAGTAAGTAAATATGAATCTTCAATGCAATGTCTGGCTGGCCAAGCAGCCTCCTCTGTATTTATCAATTCCTTGAAGTCAGGGATTAGCAGTAAGGATGAAAATATGAACATGTACTGAGTGCTTACTGGGAGCCAGGCCCTAGCTTTACCTACCTGCCTAAGCATTGCATTTAACCTGGATCCTCAAAATAACTTGAGAAGAAGCTAATATCTTTATCCTCCTATTACACAGAATAGAACAGAAACACAACAACGTAAGTACTTTGCCAAGGTCCCAGGGTACCAAGAGCAGGGAGGTTAGGCAACCTATTACCAGAATCTACTTTCTGAAGTATAAATGGAACTGAATGTACCCCAGTACCTCACCATGTTAGACAATACTCTATCATTAGGCTATATCCTCAACACCCCCACTTTCTTGTTGATATAGGGATATAAAATCAAAAGAAACTGAGCTTAAAGAACTTTGATCATAGCGAAGACAGTGAGACTAAACATCACCATCTGGATGGTAACTGCTTTCATGATAGACAAAACAGAGAACCAAGGAAAAGGACCCCCTAAATCAATTCATGTCTGTGAGCACCAGACTTGAAAGTTGGAGATTGCCAGGTGTCAATGGAGGGAGAAGGCAATGGAGAGAGGCAGAGAGAGATGCATGGTCAGAAGCTGGCATGTTTGGGGAACTTAAAGCCATGTGTTTAAGAGCCTGAAGCATGATGGGAGAGTGGTTTAGAGGGCATATCGAGTGGTAGGCAAGGGGTAGATCATAAAGGACTCCATTACATGATGGACCTTCACCCTGTAGATGGTGGAGAGTCTTAGAGAATTGCTTGACTCTAACTTATACCTTGTGGGAATCACCATGGCAACTAGGGGCAGCTGGAAGTCAAGAGGCAAAGGATTGGTGAACAAATAGAGACCAATCAGAGTGGTCTCCATTGGTGAATCTGCAGAAAACCAAAATCTATTTCCCCACTTGACATTTGCTTGAAGGTTTTGATTCTCTTTCACTGGTTCCTTTGTTCCCATTGCATTGTTAAATCAGCTTCCTTAGCCTGGGTCCATCAGTGCTTGGCCGAGTACTTGGGGAATGGTAGTAATGAACAGAAAGGCTCTTGTGTGTGTGTGTGTGAGCACGTGGGCATTTTGAGCACCTTTAACTTAGGGCTTGAATGTTATCAGTTAACTTTTTTGCTCAAGGCTGAGACTCCACCACTTGAGCCACAACGCCACTTCTAGCTTTTGGGTGATTAATTGAAGATGAGAATCTCACCGACTTTTCTGCTCCCACTGGCTTTGAAGCACAATCCTCAGACCTCAGCCTCCTGAGTAGCTAGGATTATAGATATGAGTCACAGGCCCATGGCTAGCAGAAAGGCTTAGGGGTTGGTCCAGGATCTGGGCAGGGTTTGGTAGTTTCTTCCATATTCTGACATCTGGCCGTGGATGAGTGTTGGGGTGGACTGTGTCTTAGCCAGGGTTCTAAAAGTAGAGTGAAGATGGAGATTTTTATTTTACAATGGTACTGTGTGAAAGGAAGGATGAGAAGGGAAGGGAAGGGAAAGAAGCAAAAAGACAATGGAAGCAGAGAAGGAAAAATGTGCTGTCTTAGTCTGTTTAGGATTTCTCCTAGCTTAGGAGGCTGGAAGTTCAAGATTAGTTTATCTGCATGGTGAGGTTCTTGTGATTGCCCCCTTTCTGCCTTGCAAACCACCACCTCCTCCTGGTTCCTTAGATGGTAAAGAGAGAGCCAGCTGGCTCTATGGCCTCTTCGTGTGTGTGTGTGTGTGTGTGTGTGTGTGTGTGTGTGTGTGTGTTGGTACTGGGGCTTGAAATGAGGGCATCTTACTCTTGCTTGGTTTTCTCTGCTCAAGGTTGACACTCTGCCATTTGAACTACAGTTCCACTTCTGGCTTTTTGGTGGTTATTTGCAGATAAGAGTCTCATGGTCTTTCCTGGCGTAGGCTGGCCTTCAAACTATGACTTTCACCTCTCAGCTTCCTGAGTATCTAGGACTTCAGGAGTAAGCCACCAGCACCCAGTATCTGGCCTCTTGTAAGAACATTAATTCCACTCAAGAGGGCTTTAGCCTTAGGACCTACTTTACCTCCCAAAGATCCCTTCCAAATGCCATCCCATTAGGATTGGGGTTTAAATTGTGAATATGAAGGTAACACAATCAGATCCTTACATGTGGCTTCCACTAAGCCCTGTTTCATTCACTCACAGAATAGGCTCTTCCATAAACCAGAGATCTATGCTTTCCTACCATTCCAGTGTTCTGTGGGCACCTTGGCTGACCCAGGAAGGGAGCACACGTGTGTGTATGTGTGCATGTGTGTATGAGAACATGCATGAAGTGTGAAGGCTCAAGCTGCTCTGAATCTGACTCACTATAAACTAGTGATTCAGCAGTTTAGTAAAACCAAGAATAGAATTGAATGACTAGATGAATGGAATAGTTAAGGTAGAAGTTGGCAGGTTTCTAGCTTTGACAAATGCAAAGGCAGGACAAGGGACAAGGAGGGAAAGTTTGGAGGGAGAAAGAACCAAGTAAGTTTTGGACAAGTTGCAATTGAAGTGTTTTGGGCTTTCCTGCCTGGAAGATATGGCCTAGGCCAGGCTGTGCTCAAAGCCAAGGGCACAAGTATAGTTATCTGGAGAAAGTAATTAGTGAGAAAGAAAAGAGCTGAGGAAGGACCTATGGGGTCCTTCACCTTAAGAGAACAAAAGAGTAACACATCCCAAAGGGGACTAACAGGAAATACCCAGAAAGGCACATGGGGGACACATGGCCCTAAGTGATAGAAATAGGAAAAAATTGGATCTAAACAAGAAGATGCAAGGGCTGGGAAGGTGGCTCAGTGGTAGAGCACTTGCCTTGCATGCATGAGGCCCTGGGTTCAATTCCTCAGCACCACATAAGCAGAAAAGGCCAGAAGTGGTGCTGTAGCTCAAGTGGTAGAGTGCTAGCCTTGAGCTGAAGAGCTGAGGGACAGTGCCCAGGCCCAGAGTTCAGGCTCCACGACCAACAAAAAAAAAAGAAGAAGAAGAAGAAGATGCAAGCCAAGCACTGGTGGCTCAAGCCTGTAATCTTAGGTATTGGGGTTGTGGAGATCTGGGAAAAAAGGTTTAAAGCCAACCTGGGCAGAAAAATCCATGAGACTCTTATCTCTAATTAACCACCAAAAAGCTAGAAGTAGGGCTGGGAAGGTGGCTCAGTGGTAGAGCACTTGCCTTGCATGCCTGAGGCCCTGGGTTCAATTCCTCAGCACCACATAAGCAAAAAGAAAAAAGCTGGAAGTGGTGCTGTGGCTCAAGTGGTAGAGTGCTAGCCTTGAGCTGAAGAGCTGAGGGACAGCACCCAGGCCCAGAGTTCAGGCCCCACAACCGGACCCCCCCCCCAAAAAAAGCTAGAAGTAGAGGTGTGATGGAGCACCAGCCTTGAGCACAAAAGCCAAGTGAGAGCGCAAGATCCTAAGTTCAGGCCTCAGTATAGACATCAGTTACACAGACAGACTGACTGACAGGAAGGTATAGTCCCTTGGCTTGTCACTAGACTCCACTTTCCAAGACACTAGGCATGCACAAATTCTTACTAAGATTGCTACATAAACATGTTAACAAAGCCCCTTCTGTTGTACGTGCAACAAAACACTGAGATCCAAGCCCTGCATAACAAACTTAGCCCTCGAGCCGGTTGGACTGCAAGCTCCTGTACCACAGAGTATTTTTGCCTAGCAGATTTCCTCTGGAATACGAGTCTAAAACCCTATAGAATGGGAAAAATATATGAATATTATATACTGGATAAGGGTTAACATCCACAACATATGAGAACTCCTGTAACTCAACAACAATGAAACTAGCAATTAAAAATAGGCAAAGGATTTAAATAATCATCTATCCAATGAAAAAATACAAATGGCCAACAAATATATATAGAAATGCTCAACCTCAGTCAGGTACTGATGGATTAAACCTGTAATCCAAGCTACTCAGGAGGCTGAAATCTGAGGATTGTAGTTTGAAGCCAGCCTGGGCAAGAAAGTCTGTGAGACTCTTATTGCAAAAATCTAGAAGTGCAGCTATTGCTCAAGTGGTAAATCACCAGAATGAAAGAAAAAAAAACTACAGGCTCTGAGTTTAAGCTCTAGTACCAGCACATACACAAAAATGCTTAACCTCACTTATTATTAGGAAAATGCAAATCAAAACCATAATGGGATACCACCTCACACCCATTAAGAAGGCTACTACTAGTAGCATTGTACTCATAACCTGAGTTATAGAATTGTACAACAACACTAAAAAAGACTATTATAAAAACCAAGACAGAAAATACCAAACATTGGCAAGGATGTGGAGAAATCAGAATACATGTATACTGTGTGGGGAAACATTAATTGTTGCAGCCACCAACAGCAGAATTGCCATATCACCTAGAATTTCACTCCATGATTCCAAACCAGCTTGGACAAATAAATCTGTAAGACTCTATCTCCAATTAACCAGCAAAAAGCCACAAGAGAAGGTGTAGCTCAACTGGTAGAGTGCCAGATGTGAGTGAAAATGCCAAGTGAGAGCTTGAGATACAGAATTAAAGCCTCCCACTCCCCACCCACCCAGGGTTGGAATTATAACTGAATGGCAGAGTGTTTCTCTAGCATGCCCAAGTATGGGGTTTGAGCTCTAGCATCTTTTTTTTTCTTTAAGGAGAGCTGAGTGCAATGTCTCAGACCCACAATCCTAGCTGTTTGAAAAACAGTGGCTGGGAGTATAGAGACTAGAGGTCAGCTCCAGACAAAAGCTTGAAACCCTGTGTGGAAAAAAAAAAAAAAAAAAAACTAAAGCACTAAATAAATTCAATAAATACTATAGACTTGCTGTAAATCATGGAACATCTCAAATTCCAATATCCCTTCCTAAAAAAAAGGAAAAGAGAAAAAGGTAAAGAAGATAGTAATCTGACAAAAATAGAAGTGAAGTATCTGCTCTATAAATAAAATTTATTTTCGCGTTTGCAAACTAAAGCCTGCTACACTCTTCTAGGAATTAGTCTTAGTAATGATTTCAAATGAAGGGAGATGAAAAACTAACTATCTGTTTTAGGATGAATTTAAAAGGGCAATGGTTAGTTTCGAAAACTAGAAGACACTTTCATCCTGAACCTGCTCTGTTGCTCTAAGAGGGGACCCGTCTTCTACCCCAACATGCCATATCCCCAGATCTAATCTTATAAATGCCATTTGCTATCAGATTCCTTAACCCTCCTTTGGCATAAGCAAGGATTTGTTTACAAGTGATATTTAGAGAGGCTTAAGGTTTCCTAATGCCCTGATTGCACACTCACAAACATGCATGCACACACACGCACACACGCACACTCACGTGCGCGTGCACGCGCACACACACACACAAACACAGACACAGACACAGTGAGGGAGGATAATACACTCCAGATAAACAAGGCCATTGCTGAGAGTTCCTCCCAAGCACTGATGGACCCCAGGCCAAGGAAGCTGATTTAGCAATGCAATGGGAACAGAGAAACCAGTGAAAGAGAATCAAAACCTTCAAGCTCTTCAACAAATGGTGCTGACAGAATTGGCTAGACACATGTAGAAAATTGAAGTTAGATCCTTATATATCACCCTGCACCAGAATCAACTCCAAAAAGATCAAAGACCTCGAGGTAAAAGCAGAGACCCTGCAAATATTGTAGGAAGGGATAGGGGATACTCTAGGGCTCCTCAGCACAGATTGAAACTTCCTAAATAAAGATCCAGAAACACAACAAATCAAAGCAAGGCTGGATAAATGGGATCGCATTAAACTACAGAGCTTCTGCATGGCAAAGGATATAGCCAGCAAGATAAATAGAAAGCCCATTGATTGGGAGAAGATCTTCACTAGCTACACAACAGACAAGAGGCTGTTGTATCAAAAATATACCTAGAACTCAAAAAATTACCCCCCCATAACAAATCCCCAAACAACCACCCCATTAATAAGTGGACCAAAGAACTAAAGAGACTTCTCTGAAAAGGAAATATGAATGGCCAATAGACATGAAGAAATGCTCAACATCACTGGCCATAAATGAAATGCAAATCAAAAGCACATTGAGATTCCACCTCACTTCAGTTAGAATGGCCATTATCAAGAAAACAAAGAATAACAGGTGCTGGCTGGGATGTGACAAATGTCAACCGGGGAAATAGCTTTGGGTTTTACGCAGATTCACCAATGGAGACAGCTCTGAGTGGTCATCCTCTCTATGTATTCACCAATCCTTTGTCTTTTGACTTCCAGCTGTCCATGCTCATAATGTGGCTGGTGTAGAAGAATACTAGACATGCCCACTGTGGCTCCCAAAAGCTGTTCTCTCTCCCTCCCCCACTACTCTGGAGTCCCAAATTACTGTTCCTGATAAGGCCTCATCCAGAATCCACTGTAATTGACCCTTTTGAGGCCCTCATTTCCTCCTGAGGTAACTGAATCAATCAGGAGTCTATATATTACAACAAATAAGAGCAGTAATTATGTAACTGTGGACACTCTCATTTCATGCTTCTCTGGCAGGTCCTGCCATTTTAGGACCACTTGGAACTATTTACAACATGTTTTGTTACTGCTACTGCTGCTGCTGCTGCTAGCCTGGTGTGTGTGTGTGTGTGTGTGTGTGTGTGTGTGTGTGTGTGTGTGTATGTGCATGCATGCACATGTGCATACATGTTTTGTGTACAATTAGTTTCTCTGAAGTTTTTATTCTATGGAAACCTACATAATGTTGATTTCTACTTCTTTCCTCTCCTAGTTTCCCATCTTTCCATCCCTTCCTTCCTTTCCTTTTTTCATGCTGAGAATAGAGCCTAAGGGCTTTGCATCCTAGACAAGCACCTTATCACTGAGCTACTCTCATCAATAAACATGAGCAGGTCTCATGTTTCCTAAAATATCTCCTCTTTTCTAGACTAAGCATTGCTTTGGCCGTCCATCCTCAAGGTGGCCTTGAGTTCCTTTCCCATCTATTCTCCTCTCGGTGGATATGGCTATATCTAAATTTTCCCTAAAAGGGGGGTCAGGTACTGGACTCAGAAGTAGCTAGGTCTAGTTAACATTGGAGCCATCTAATCTGTAGCCTCTACTTTTATTGCAGGCTAAGGCCACATACTCATGTGTGTGTGTGTGTGTGTGTGTATGTGTGTGTTTGCCAGTACTGGAGCTTGAACCCTAGACCTGGAGCTCTTGTTTGGCTTTTCTGCTCAAAGCCATAGTTTTACTTCTAGCTTTTGGCTGGTTAATTAAAGTAAGAGCTTCTTGGATTTGTCTGCCAGGGCAGATCTCAGCCTCCTGAGTAGCTAGGATTACAGACATGAACCATCAGTACCTGGGCTACATATACTTCTTGACATATCCCAGATGCCTCCCATGGGACTTACTGCCGGCATTAATCTGTGTGTCTGGCTGCTTAATAATAACTTCCTCAATCTGTATGTGCAAAACTCAACCTTGAGAGAAGCAAGAGAAAGACTGTAAACATCTTTATAACTTTGCCCAATGTTTCAAGTTGCTGGATCCCTTTTATGTGTACTATCTCAAATTTGTGCCACATCTGATGAACAAGTCCAGAACATCTTTGTTCTGCAGTAAATAGGTATTCCCTGAGAACCTACTACATTTCTCTTGGAGAGACCCTGAGAATACAAAGATAAACCAAATAGTACTTTCTTGGCAGAGCTCCTAGTCCAAAGTAGGTAAATGGAAGTGTGGATGCCACCACTGGAATATTCTCCTGGGTTTCCATTAGTTTTGTCTTGTAACCCTCCTACTTGGGTCCACATCTGGCCCAGATACCTTCACTTCCCCCACAGAGGTGGCATGACCAAACCTCAACTCCTACAAATCTGGGTATGCTATGTATCTATAGGCTGCTACTGAGCTAGGGGTCAAAGAGATCTGAACAGTTAGAGGACATCTGCCTGGTATGACTTATATTTAGAACTGGTGGCCTCATGCTGTCAGTACACCCCCTATACTGTGAACCTCTGTCCTCAGATATGTAAAGATGGCTGGAAAGACAGAGTAGTATAAAGTAGATAGACAGTGAGCTCCTGGAGTGGCCCAACTTGTGCAGAAAGATTAACACATGTGCAAGAACTAGCCTCTCTTCACAGGAAGAGAGGCCCAGAAAGTGCTTGGCAAGCTGGGTGCTAGTGGCTAACACTGTAATCCTAGCTACTCTAGAGGCTGAGATCTGAGGATCCCAGTTTGAAGCCAGCAAGGGCAGAAAAATCTGTGAGATTCTTATCTCCAATCAATCATCAAAACGTAGTGGAGCTATGGCTCAAGGTGGTAGAGTGCTAACGTTGAGCACAAAAGCTCAGGGAGAGCACTTAGGTGCTGAGTTCAAGCCCCATGACCAACGAAAAGAAAGAAAGAAAGAGGAAAGAAAGGAAGGAAGGAAGGAAGGAAGGAAGGAAGGAAGGAAGGAAGGAAGGAAGGAAGGAAGGAAGGAAGGAAGGAAAAGAAAAGAAAGTGCTTGCCAAAGAACCCCCAGAGGCCTGGCCTGGCGGCTGGCAGAAGGTAAAAGCTGCTTTGGGCATTCAATCTGGAGCTGGGAAAAGCAACTGCAAACCAAGCAAACACTCTAAAGATTACATCTTCTCTGAATATTCCATTGGGTGCTGTAGCATTTGCAGTTCTCAAGCTTCATAGGCAGAGATCACCTTCACATTCACAGAACAAGATGGTACCATGGACCGGAAGGGTGGAGGATTCCTTCAACATCAGCTACATTTCCAAAAGCAAACTTTTTCAAAACCATTATATACTGGAACATTCTCCCTTAGCCTGCTCCACCAAGGTGGAGAGAAATACTGTATCCAAAGTGTAAGGATAGCCAGTCATTTCAACTTTGCAGGGGAGAGCCACAACAGATGTCTCCCCTTGCTTCTCCCCCTTGCACAAGGCTGCGGCCTGAACTCTTCCTCAGGTCTGTGGTTTGCTTTCTTCTCCTTGCTGAGTTTTTGTTTGGCCTCTGGGGAGGCTGTGCTGTAGTTCCTTAGATGTCATTTATCTTTTCCTGAGAGAAACTGTGACAGCCCAGGGTGTTGTGTATCCTGTGCGATTGTTTATCGCCTAGCCCATGCTTTGGCCTGAGCAGCCTCCTCTCCAGCACTTCATGTCCCAAACTCAGGGACTACGTACGTGAGGGCTTGGAGGGCGAGGAGGTGACAACTTGGGCACTGGGGTGAACCTGCGGCCTCTGCAGCCTAGAGCTGCCCAGGCCCTGCTCTGGCACTCTCTCCTGCCTTGCAAAATCAGCTCCAAATAATGCCACTACTACCCCGCCGTGCAAGCATCAAGTCCACGGAGCAGACCAGCTCCAGGTCAGGGATGCAGGGAATGGATGGGGGGGGTCCCACATACAAGGATGTCCCAAGCCTGCTCACCCCAGCCCAACACAAGGCCAGCTCTGAATGCGGCTCAACATTGTACAGGGACTGGCACCAACCTTAGAATAATTGTATTTGCTCCTTTTCCCCCCTTCCCTTCCTTTCCCTTCCCTCCCTCCCTCCCTTCCCTTTCCCTCTCCTCTCCTCTCCCCTCCAAGCTGT
>NW_012267318.1:2190305-2248084 GCF_000151885.1 Dipodomys ordii | reverse complement strand
TCCCCTCCCCTCCCTCCCCTCCTTTCCTTTCCCGGATCCTATCTTTATTTCCTTTTCTATCCTGTTCTCAGCTCTTTCCTTTGCTTTTCTTACTCTTCCCACTTTTGGGAGTCTGCCAGGTTCTGTGCCTCAACCACCCGGATTACCTTCACACACACACACACACAGCACATGGCTCACAGATACACACGGGCCCATGCACACACACGCTTACAGCCTCCCCCCACCCCCACCCCACGCACACACATGGACAGGGCAGGATCAAACGCTCAAGACAGCCCCAGATCTGTTTTCTCAGGCGCCCTCCCCATCGCCACATTGTTTGGGGACAATGGACTCCTGTGTCCGTCTTGTTGGCACCAGTGCTGTAAGATGCAGGAAACAGCATTTCCTCTCGGCGCTGGAAAATTAACTTGGATCGTGCTTTTCCCTTTTTATTGAGAATCCGCACACACCCCGGGAAACCCAGGCTCCCGGAGAGGGGAAGGAGCGGCAGCAATTGACATCCCAAGGGCTCCTGCCGCGTCCCGGCCCCTTCCCGCTCAGCGCGCCCGCCCCGGCCTCTGCCAAAGGAGGAAGCCAGACCTGAAACAATGAGACCGGCCCGTGTCACAGCCGTGACCCTCCCACTGGGGCCACCAGGGCCGGCCTGCCAAGCCCCCTGCCCGGCGGCCAGGGGGGAGTTGGAAGGGGAATTTGACGAAAGAGGTTCCCCTCCTCCCAGAAACCCCGAAATCCACGCCAAGGAGCTTGGGCTACAACAGTGAGCTGCCCCATCCCATACCCCAGTCCTGAAATTTACAATGGTTGGGCCCACAGCACTACCAATGCATTCTCCTAGACCAAGGATTGGGAGCATATAGTTCAGTGAGGGGTGTGTGTGTGCTCAGTCTAGTCTCGGTGAGTACCCCCACTGTAAATTCCCAGAACATCCCCCCACCCTCAAAAAAGAAAAGAAAAAAGCAACGACTTAGGCTTTCTGTCTAGGTCTTCTGGTGGTTGTTGTTTTATTTTTCTTTTTGTGCTGGTACTGGGGCTTGAACTAAGGGCCAGGGCACCGTCCCTGAGCTCATTTTACTCAAGGCTAACACTCTACCACTTGAGCCACAGCTCCACTTCTGGCATTTTGTGTCTAATTGGAGATGAGTCTCATGACTTTTCCTGCCCCGCCCCCAAGCTGGCTTCACACCCTGATCCTTATATCTCAGCCATCTGCGTAGCTAGGAATACAAAAGTGAGTCACTGGTGCCCAGCTTCTGTTTCAGTATTCACCTCCCCATGACCTGAATTACATACTATTCCTGGTCTCCTGGGGATAACACTAGACTGTAAACTTACAGAGAAAGGGAGGTGTGGAACATAGTAGGTACTTTATCTATGAGTGTGTATTAAATGCATGAACATTCTTGCCTGTCCTAGCTACCCCAGGCACTACCTCCCCTTGTCCACATTTGTAGGCCAGCCATACTGACATCTGCCTGTTGGACATATAGAGGGAATGTATATTCTTTTATGCTCACTGCACATGTGCACACACTCTTCAAGACATACAAATCACAACCCATGTTCAGAACTGTCTCTTCTATCTTTCTGCTCTTCTATCACAAACTCTTCAAGCCTTTTGTGGAAATCCAATTTGTGAGAATATTATTTCCCATCAAGTATTGAGCCATCAAATGTATTAATTTGTTTATGTGTGCATGCTGGAGGAAGGAAGGAAGCTGGGTCTCTTATATACAAGGGACACTCTCTTACCACTGACATATACCCCCTTCCCCAGCCTAACCTGAGAATTTAGATTATCATCATGCCTAACTGAAGTGAAGATCAAAATAAAGGTTGGCCAAGAGCTCTGAGTGCCTGGCTACATAGGTGATCAGTAAGTTATTACCATTACTGATCTGTTGTTGGCATGGCTTCTAACTGTTGAAATCTCTGCTCTTTTTTCCCCCTTGCTTTTCCCTGCCCTTGCAGCTGCAAGAGTTAATGATCTGTAAAACAAAACATTTAAATCCTATGCAAATCCATAAGGCTACTTATTGTCTATGTCTTTTATTTTGTATAATTTATGTAGCCTTCTATTTTTAGCACAGATCTTGAACTATTTGAAAATGTTACATGTCAAATCGTTTGTACACTTAAATATGTAACTGAAAATAATGTAATGTTTTACCTTTAAATTTTTTTAATCCTCTCAAGAAGCAGGAAAAGGAATGCTCGGGGACCCTTTATCATGTGAAAAATCATCCTCTATTCCTCTACCACCACCTTGTCCCATCCCCCCCCCTCATCCCTTCAAGTCTGGTATGTCAGAAATGGAATTTTGGAACCCAGGGGAAAAGCCACAGCTGCTCCATGTTTCTTGAAAGAGAGACTGAATGAGTGATCACTTCATGTTGTTTATTAGCCCAGAATAAAAACGATCCTAGCTTATGCTAAATAAGGTGGGTTAAACTCAGTGGAGCTCAATAAATCCTTCTTGAGGAAAAAGGTAGGTCTTAGAAAAGATGTAGTGGAATAGGGCAGCAGTGTGTGAAAGCCTTTGGTACTGAGTTCACCTTTGAAGATTCCTCATGGTTTTCAAGAATCCCTTACTGTCTCTTGGGCCTGTGGCTTCTTGATACAGTGTATAGTGCAGAGTTAACCCCATTGTAGGTATCGCTGATATTTTTATGTGTGTGCTTCAGCTAAAAGAAAGCCTCTTATGGCACCATTTCCCACAGCTGAAAACAGGTGTCTCCTACTTGTCTGCTAGAGATAAGAGAAGTTATCTGGGGATTCAGATGATGTGAATTCAGAGAGGAAAAGACATAGAAGGCCAGGCATGATGGCTCATACCTATACTCCTAATTACTCAGGAAGCTGAGATGTGAGAATTAAAGCCAGTCTTGGCAGACACATCCATGAGACTCTTATCTTCAGTTAACTAGCAAAAAGCTAGAAGTGTAGATGAGACTTGAATGATGGAGTTCTTTGAGCAAAAAAGCTAAGTGTGATGCCCTGAGTTAAAGTCCCAATACCAACCAAAAAAAAAAAAAAAAAGTCATGGAAGATCTAAACTTCAGATCTGTAAATTCAGCATTCAAGAAGCAGAGCCAGGAGAATCCCAAGTTCAAGGCCATCTAGGGCTATGTAGGGAGTCTCTGTATATTGGGGGGCAAGGGGCATCCTGGGGCAAATTCAATGTCAGGTGTCTTTCAGTGATAATTTTCCAGTGGCATCATGGATGTGATCAAGGGACCAGAGCGGGAAGAGCCTTCTACCAGAGCAGTGGAATGACACTAGATAAGGCAGGTTAATTATCCCAAATCTGTGGATGAGATAGGAATTATCCAGGATGAAATTTTCTCCATCTCAAATCTTAACCATTTTTTTTCTGAACATGTTCTACATAAACTAGAAGGAAAAGAAATCTTTTCAGAAATGAGCTGCTCACAGATCCGGGAAAACAAGGGACGATTGGGATCCTTTGTTCTCTTCAAAAACAAGAGCTGTCTGTACCCACCATCTCCTAATTTCTAAATTTCCATCTATCCCCAAATTCCTGCCTTACTTTATTGCTGCCATCTAGTCACCTCCACATTTTCTCAGGAAACAAAAAACCAGAATCAAAGCTGGACAAGTCCGGGGCTTATAGAATGATGTGGTGTTTTTGTTGTTATTTTTGTTTTGTTTTTTTTTTACAAGCCCTGTGTCTTGAACTCAGGGCCTGGGCACTATCCCTGAGTTTCGTTTGCTCAAGGCTAGAACTCTACGCTACCACTTGAGCCGCAGCACCACTTCCAGCTTTTTCTGTGTATGTGGTACTGAGGAATCGAACCCAGGGCTTCATGCATGTT
This sequence comes from Dipodomys ordii, assembly GCF_000151885.1. Classification (NCBI taxonomy): domain Eukaryota; kingdom Metazoa; phylum Chordata; class Mammalia; order Rodentia; family Heteromyidae; genus Dipodomys; species Dipodomys ordii. Next base: position 2,244,245 of record NW_012267318.1, on the reverse strand, counting down.
TAGCAAGCACTCTACCTCTAAGCCACATTCCCAGTCCTGATGTGGCATCTTTGATAACCTTCAGCCAGGAAGGTTTCCGGGCTCTCTGCTGGCAGATACAGGGTGTTTGCATTTCAGCTTGCCTTGGCAGTATTGGCTTAACTCATTTAGGTGACGATAAGAGAATCTTTTATATTCTCTTTCTGCTGCATCTACCAATAAAGTTATTCCTTATCTCCTATCACTACGGTAGTCTACATGAAAGATATTATCTCCAGAAGTTAAAAACAATCTATCTCTTTGGTAGCTGGGCTCTGGTGACTCATGCCTGTAATCCTAGCTAGTCAGGAGGCTGAGATCTGAGGGTTGTGGTTAGAAGCCAGCCCAGCAGAAAGACCTATGAGACTTATGTCCAATCCAGCAAATAAAACCTGAAAGTGAAGCTTTAGGTCAAGTGGTAGAGCTCTAGCCTTGAGCAAAATAGCTTAGGGACAATGTCCAGACCCAAGTTCAAGGCCCAGGAATGGTGGATGCGTGCATGTGTGCATATGTGTGCACATGCACGTGTGTGTGCGCGTGTGTGTGAGCACACACACACACACAAATTCATTTCTTTGATGCGAGGAGTTTTGATTCTATCTATTGCCCTCCAGGCTTCCTGTTAAATAATTGCCTACTAGGACTGTTGTTAGGACACTTTTCCAGAACTCTGGCCCTGAGGCCGGAACCTAATTGCCTGTACTGCTAGGTGCCACTTGCCTAATGCCTTCTTGTGAAATATATGACAAATTCTTGATGTTCTGTCCATGTCTCAGACATTCTTTGACTCTGTCCCAGGCTCTGTTTCCTATTGCTGATGAGATTCCTGGACTAAAGGTGAGAATTACCTCTGGATTATGCAGCCTGGGCATCCTCAGCATCACCAGCCTTGGCTCTGCAGCTTTGCAAGCTAGGGCCCCTTCTCCTTCATTTGCAACCCACTCAAAGACTGAACATTTCCACATCCGAACTGGTGACAAGTTCAAATCCTGTAAAAACAAAGCTCACTTTCTGGTTTCTTCTTCTGAAGGCACTAAATCCCTTTGGTGAGGGCCCCACCTTCATGACCTAACTACCTCTGAAATTCCTCACCCACAAACACCATCCCATCAAGATTAGAGTTCCAACCTATGGATTTGGCGGGGGGAGGGGAGGTGGACAAATATCCAGTCCATTGCATCTCTTCAAGGTCCTGAAGGGTGATCCGGCAAACACAGGGTCCCATTAGAGTCCATTATTGTCTTCTTTCCACTCAGGAGATCTTAATGTTTGATTACCTTTTTAAGCTAGGTACATTGACATTTGAAGCTAGAGTTGTGATTGGACATCAGGCATCCTGGCAGCCCACACTGAGTGTGTACCCACACACCTGCATACACATTTATACCCCCTGGCACCAGGATCAGGATAGCCCAATCTCTAAGCCTGACTGAATCCAAAAGATTGAATATTTTGAATTTTTAAACCATGAAAGCAAAATCAGATTGGTCATGTGGCATTTTACTGAGAAAGTCCTAATGATGATAAGTACCAGGCATCTACGACTCATTCCCAGTCTTCTCCTGACTATAGTCTTGTGAAGGATGGATGCTTTCAATCCTGTCTTACAAATGAGGAAACAGAAGCTTGGGGCAGACAGGTCCCTTGTTGAGATTACCCCCACTGTCAGTGACAGGCAGAGCACAAAACACCTTCATTCCTGGTGACAGGAAAAGGAAGATCTTGGCTCCATTTGCTGTCCAGGAGGTCCTCCCTTCTGTACCCCTGTGTCCGGTTAAACGTGTAGGTTTTCTAGCATCCCATGAGATCTAAATCCTGACAAACTCCACTTTCTCTGCCACCTTTCCCTTCCTTCCTTCCTTCCTTCCTTCTCTCTCTCTCTTTCTTTCTCTTTCCTCTCTTTTCCTTCCTTCCTTTCTTCTTTCTTTCCATCTCTTTTTCTTCCTTCCTTCCTTTGTTTTATTCTTTTTTTAATCTCATCTATTCGTTTAGTTTCCAGTTGCTACCTAAGAACTCTTTAGAGCCAGAGATATTGTGGAAAATCTGAGGCATATCCTGAGGACTGAAAACTTTTTTCCCCCCATTCTTCTAACTTTACATGAAAGCAAGTGAAGGGTCAGATTTTATGACATGAAGGAAGTTCAGCTCAGAAAATGCCTGTAAATTTTTGGATTGCCTCTTCTATTTCCTTGAAGAATGCGGTTGGAATATTGATAGGCCCCTCAGTAGATGAATGGATCAAGAAAATGTGGTATATTTACACAATGGAATTTTATGCCTCCATCAGAAAGAATGACATTGCCCCATTTGTTAGGAAATGGAAAGACTTGGGAAAATTATATTAAGTGAAGTAAGCGAGGCCCAAAGAAACATGGGTCCCATGGTTTCCCTTATTTGCAATAACTAGTATATGTCTGAGTCAAGCAGAAAAGGTCAGATAAGTTGATGTTAGGGGAATGAACCCCAAGATATGTATTCAGATGTTTTTTTTCTTTCATGAAATCGTTTCTAACATATTTATAAGATGATTTCTTTGTTGCTTTGTAGGTCCCTCCCCCACAGTATAATCCCTGTTTTCACTGTATTTGATGTTGGTATAATTTGGGGAGGGGAAGGGAGAAAAATTGTTTAAATAGGAATAAAGGTGGACCCATTGCAACAATGAGATGTACAAGACATTATGTCGAAAAACGAACTTTACAACTTTGGTGGGGGAGGGGAATATGGGAAGGGATGGGAAGGGGAAACAAAGGAGGAGGCAACAATGCTTGATAAGAAATGTACTCACTCATAAGCTGGGCGCTGGTGGCTCACGCCTGTAACCCTAGCTACTCAGGAGGCTGAGATCTGAGGATCGCGGTTCAAAGCCAGCCCTGGCAGGAGAGACCGTGAGACTCCCATCTCCAATAAACCACCAGAAAACCGGAAGTGGCGCTGTAGCTCAAGTGGTAGAGCGCTTGCCTTGAGCTGAAGAGCTGAGGGACAGCGCCCAGGCCCAGAGTTCAAGCCTCACACCCGGCAAAAAAAAGAAATGTACTCATTACCTTGCCCAAGTAATTGTAACCCCTCTGTACGGTATTTTCATGATAATATAAAAAAAGAAAATGCCTGTGAAGTTAGAGGATAAGTTCACTAGACCTATTATACAACTCAGTGACCATAGTTGTGCTAACAACATATTGTGATCATGAAAATTACTAAGAGTTGACAAATCAAGTGTTCTCACAAGCAAATGACAGATATGTGAAATAATATTTTTTACTATGTTATGCTACATATATATTTTTTTAAAACATCATGTTATGTGCTACAAATACACATGATTTTAATTGTTAATTTTAAAAAGCAGGAAAGAAGGAAAGGAGGAAGGAAAGAAAGAAGGAAAGAAAGAAGAAAGCCAGGTGCCAGTGGCTCACTCCTGAAATCCTAGCTACTCAGGAGGCTGAGATCTAAGGATTGCAGTTCAAAGCCAGCCCAGGCAGGAAAGTCAAGTGGTGCTTTAACTCAAGTGGTAGAGCCCTAGACAGCACTCAGGCACTGCATTCAAGCCCTAGGACTGGCAAGAAAGAAAGAAAGAAAGAAAGAAAGAAAGAAAGAAAGAAAGAAAGAAAGAAAGAAAGAAAGAAAGAAAGAAAGAAAGAAAAGAAAGAAAAAGAGAGGGAGAGAAGGAGAGAGGAGAGGAGGGAGGGAAAGAAAGAAAGAAAGAAAGAAAGAAAGAAAGAAAGAAAGAAAGAAAGAAAGAAAGAAAGAAAGAAAGAAAGAAAGAAAGAAGAAAGGAAGGAAGGAAGGAAAGAAAGGAAGGAAGAAAAGAAAGGAAGGAAGGAAGGAAGAAAAGAAAGAAAAAGAGAGGGAGAGAAGGAGAGAGGAGAGGAGGGAGGGAAAGTAGGAAGGAAGAGGAAGAAGGAAGGAAGGAAAGAAGGAAGGAAGAAAAGAAAGAGATGTGTTCATCTTTTTTTTTCTTTTTTTCTTTTGTGGTTCAGGTTCTAGGGCTTGAACTCAGGACTTTACACTCTTGCTTGGTTTTTCTACTTACATCTGGCATTGTACCACTTGAGCTATGCCTCCAGTCTAGCTTTTATCTGTGTCAGTCTTGGGGCTTGAAATCAGGGTCTGGGCATTGTCTCTTAGCTTTTTTTTTTGTTCAAAGCTAGAGCTCTACCACTCCAGCCACAGCTCCACTTCCAGCCTTTTACTGGTTAATTAGAGATAAGAATTTCACAGACCTCCCTAGCCAGGCTAGCTTTGAACCATGATCCTCAGATCTCAGCTTCCTGAGTTGCTAGGATTACAGGCATGAGCCACCAGTGCCCCACTTTAGCCCACTTCTTTATTAGCTAGTTAGGGATACAGTTGCATACACTTTTCTGTCTGGGTGAGTTTCAAACTGGAATTCTCAGCTTCCTGAGTAGCTAGGGTTACAGGAGTGAGCTACCAGAGCCTGGAAAACATTCTTTTATTTCGCTAGACTCTATTTTGTTAGAGAAGTTTTAGATTTTTCAGAGAAATTGAGAAGAAAGTTCAGAGAGTTCCCATCATCCTTTTTTCAACACACATTGAAAGGGCATTCTCCATACCCTTCCAACAAATCAGCATCTGCCCCAGAGTGGTCTTTTGTCACTATCGATGAGGCTACACAGCCTGAGATCCCTTGGAGGCCACAGCTGGAATGAGAGTTCACTCTTAGATCTGTACCAATTTACAAGGACACAGACCCAGTACAGGGCCACACAGAGACGCTTTCTTACTCTAAACACCCTCAATCCCTGTACCCTCCCAAGCTCTGCCACCCACCCACTCATCTTTCCATTGTCCGCCTTTTCCAGAATGTCATACTTGGAACCATACTGTGTGTGGTCTTTGCAGATTGGTTTCTTTCACTTAGTCAAGGTTGATTTGTTGGGGTTTTTTTTTTTTCTACTTTCAAGAAGAGTTTAATTAAAAGAAAAACTGTTGGAGTAGAATAAAATCGTTGTGAAAGGCAGGATTGACATGTGAAGAGAGACAAGTAGAATGTTGTTCAGGGGCCACCACACTTGACTTGTTGGGCAAGGTCTTCCATCTAATTTACAAACCATTCATCTGGGCTCCTCTTTCTTCCTCCCAGGAGAACTTGTCTACCTTCACAGGCTCCGCTGTGCTGCTCCTGTCTCCAGATGTCCCAGGATGTTACCTTAAGAGCACTAAGATGAACTACTTTCCAACTGTAATGACAAAAAGTACGATGTGGGCTCAGTGGTAGAGTGCTTGCCTTGCATGCCTGAGGCCGTGGGTTCAATTCCTCAGCACCACATAAACAGAAAAACAGGGATGTTGGCTGGAGTCAGACAGGGAAACATGAAGGTCTCCTGGGAGCATCTCTCTGCTGTGGAGACTGGCCAGGGTGAGCTCTGGGCAGACCTCAGCCCTCACTGGGCCTTGGGCTTCACCTTGCCTCTCCCCGTACAATTCGTTTTGAGATACTTGCAAAACCCAATGGGTTTTAAAGTTTCATTTCACTGCTGTAAACCTGGAGTTTACACAGCATTGCTGTGGCATCTCCTAACTTCTCCCATGGTCTCCACCTGACCTTATTGCCCCAATAGGGAGTTATTTTAGTCATGAACCTCTGGAAAATGCCATTGGTCATTCTTACAAGGAGGGCGGGACCTATCTCATCTGTCACTTGGCCACACTAACATGAATTATTTACTTCTCTCTGTTAAATCTAGGCTGAATCTTTGGACCTTTCCAAGGAAAGGTTGGCCTGGAAAGAGTTTATTGTAGGCTCCTAATGGTGATTGAGTTTGTCTGCTGGTTCCCCTCTTAGATGCAGATAGGCTGAGGCTTTCTGGAAAAATCCAAGGTTGACTTTTTTTTTTTTTTGGTCAGCCATGGGGCTTGAACTCAGGGCCTGGGCTCTATCATTTACTCAAGGCTAGCATTCTGCTACTTTGAGCCACAGCTCCACTTCCAGCTGTCTGGTAGTTAATTGGAGATAAGAGTCTCTTGGACTTTCCTGCCAAGGCTGGTTTTGAACCATGATCCTCAGATCTCAGCCTCCTGAATAGCTAGAGTAACAGGTGCTAGCTCCAGAACATGGCAAGGTTGATTTTTTAAGCCAGCAAAGTAATTTCTTGTCATTACGTTACTATGTTAATGGTTAGCCTGTAAAGGCACATTCTGATTGCTTTCCTCTGCCCTCTGATGGCTGGCCATGCACACCCACTTGGCTCTTAGCATTTTGTACAGTCCCAGGATGTTACCTTAAGAGCACTAACATGAACTACTTTCCATCTGTAATGACAAGAAGTGCAATGAGGGCTGGGAAGGTGGCTCAGTGGTAGAGTGCTTGCCTTGCATGCATGAGGCCCTGGGTTCAATTCCTCAGCACCACATAAACAGAAAGAGCCAGAAGTGGCACTGTGGCTCAAGTGGTAGAGCACTAGCCTTGAGCTGAAATGCTGAGGGACAGTGCCCAGGCCCAGAGTTCAAGCTCCACTACCGACAAAAAAAAAAAAAAGTACAATAGATTTCCTTCCTTCCTTCCTTCTTTCCTTTTCTGTTTGTGTGTGTTTGTGTGTTTGTGTGTGTGTGTGTGTGTGTGTGTGTGTGTGTGTGTGGTGGTACTGGGGCTTGAACTCAGGACCTGTGTTCCCTCTCACTTGGCCGTTTCATTCAAGGCACTCTACCACTTGAATCACACTGGTATTTCAGCTTTTTGGTGATTAATTGGAGATAAGAGTCTTATGGACTTTCCTTTCCAGACATTTTTGAACTGTAATCCTCAGATCTCAGCCTCATGAGTAGCTAGGATTACTGTCATACACCCAATGGGATTTTCATAATCAAAACACATTCTTACCTTCATTTACTATGTCAGTCAATTCAGACTGACAAAAAATACCACTAATGGAGTAGATTTAGGAACAAAAGAAATAGAGTTCTAAAGGTACCTTCTTGCTATACCCTCACATGTTTATTCAAGACACTATTCCCAATCAGGATGATTCTAACCACTTGAATAATCACCAGTAAAGATCCCACCTCCTAATACTGTCATCTCCATGTATTTATTGTATAAAGAGGTAGAAAGTTCATTTGATATAATGTGGCTTTTTGGTTGTTGTTTTGTTGTTTTTGTCTGTTGTGAAGCTTAAACTTGGGGCCTGGGCTCTGTCCCTCTGCTCTTTTGCTCAAGGCTGGTGCTCTAACACTTTAAGTCACAGCACCATGTCTGGTTCTGTGGTGTATTGAAGATAAGAGTCTCACTGACTTTTCTACCCTGGCTGGCTTTGAATTGTGATCCTTAGATCTCAACCTCCTGAGTAGCTTGGATTTCTGGCATGCCACCAGCTCCTAGCCCACATTTGATAGAATTTTTAATAGACAAAAAAAATTTCCATTAAGTTAGTATTTTCTGCAAATTTCTACTCAAAACTTTGGTCCATTCTTAGACACAAACTTCAGAGAAGCAGGACTGTAAACTTTTAGCTGGTGCCACCCATGGCTCACTCCTGTAATCCTAACTATTCAGGAGGCTGAAAAGTGAGGATCATAGTTCAAAAGCCAACCTGGCAGACAAGTCTGAGAGACTCTTATCTCCAATTTACAAGGAAAGAGCCAGAAGTGGAGCTGTGGCTCAAGTAACAGAGCTCCAATCATGGGCAAAAAATGCTAAGGGACAGTGCCCATTCCCTGAGGTCAGCCCTAGTACTGGCACCAAAAAAAGAAAAAGAAAAAAAGAAAGAAAGAAAAAGAAAAAATTGTAAACTTTTGAACCATTCAAGAGAAAAGACCTCGTACTTTAAAAATCTTGAAGGACAGATGATTCATATTGCAATTTGTTGAATGAATAATCTGCCTAACCAGGAAGTCATTTTTGTGTGTTCATTTAATACCACATCTTGGTAGCATGATTTTCCAAGATGTTCACACAGAAAATGAAGATAGGAATGCCATATTGTGTCAGACTCATGATTTGCCCAGCATTAAGTCAGAGGAATGTCAGAGATGGAGGACTGGTTTGAGAAGCTCACACCATTGATACTTTCTGGAGTTGAATTCAGGAATCAAGCACTGTGCTCAGGCTGTGGGCCTTACTGCAAGGGCAGCCAAGGACAAAGAACTTGAACTTGAACCCCTGTTCTGTCAGTTTCTCATGAATGATCTCATGCAAATCTTTTTCTTTATTTTTTTTATTTTTTGTGAACATACTGTACAGAGGGGTTACAATTACATGGGCAAGATAATGAGTACATTTCTTATCAAGCATTGCAGCCTCCTCCTTTGTTTCCCCTTCCCATCCCTTCCCAGCCTCCCTCCGCCCCCACACCCAATCCTCCCCCCCCCCCACCAAAGTTGTAAAGTTCGTTTTCGACATGACAACTTGTACTTCTCATTGTTGCAACGGGTCCACCTGTATCCTTAAACGACTTGTTTTTCCCCATCTCCTCCACAAATTATACCGACATCAAATATAGTGAAAGCAGAGATTGTACTGTGGGGGAGGGACATACAAAGCAACAAAGAAATAATCTTATAAATGTGTTAGACACAAATTCACGCAAATCTCTTTATTTCTCTCAGATTTCATTTTCTCCATTTGCTCTACCACTTGTGTCATACCTCCAAACCTCCTTCCTGAGCTGGCTTTAAATCATGATCCTCAAGTCTCAGCCCCCTGAATAGCTAGGATTACAAGTAGGAGCCACCTGTGCCCAGCAGGAACATATTTTAATATCAAAATATTGTGAGCTGGGTGCAGGTGGCTCACACTACTCAGGAAAGAGGCAGGTTTCCGTAGTGTAGTAGTTATCACGTTCACCTACCAAACTACTCAGGAAGCTAAGGTCTGAGGATCTCGGTTCAAAGCCAGCCCGGGCAGGAAAGTTCCTGAGACTCTTATGCAATTAACCACTAGAAACCTGGAAGTGGTGCTGTAGCTCAAGTGGTAGAGCACTAGCCTTGAGTTAAAGAGCTCAGAGACAGCACCCAGGCCAAGAGTTCAAGCCCTATGACTGACAAAAAAAAAAACAACAAAAAACAGGGCTGAGGCTTTGGTTGCTATTGAGCTCTGATATATTCTTTGAAAGAGCTATAGATGTGTTGAACTAAGGTTGAACTGGATTTCCTCTGTTCCATTTCTCATTGGGGACCCAAGGTTAGTTCAAGGATGCCTGAAGCCCTTCACATGGCTCATTTTAGAACTTCCATTCCCCTTCAAGGTAATGCTTCCTAGTTTTTGTAGCATCATTTGTGTTTAGAATGTTGACCATGGGAGCAGTTTGAGTTGCTCAATGTCATATACTCTGAGAATAATAGCTCCTGAGGTTCTAAGCCACCACGCTGACCTTCCTCATACAATTTTGACCTTCAAGTTCCATTTATGTTGGAGGCAAAATGGGAAAAATAATCCCATCCCCCTTGCTGGTGCTAGGACTTGAACTCAGGGCTTTCCAATCTTGTTTATCTCTTTTGCTCAAGGCTGGAGTACTACCCCTTGAGCCACAGCTCCATTTTAGGCTTTTTGCTGGTTAACTGGAGATGAGTCTCACAGACTTTTTTCCTGCGTGTCATGGCTTTGAACCGTGATCCTCAGATCTTAACCAACCGACTAGCTTGGATGACAGATGTGAGCCACCCACACCTGACTAGAAAAAAAGAAAACAAAACTTGCTCAGCCCAACTACCCTCTTCACAGCCTCATAGATTGGGACAAGCTCACATCTTCTTCTTTCCAGACCAAAGAATCTCCATTGCCTTAGTGTATCTTGGACCAACCTAGTTAGCTGGTTGATTATTTTTACTTACCCTTCTCTGTAGGACTGTCTACTTGATCTGCAGTACCCATGGAAAATGAAAATCCTTTTAAAAAGAATGAAGCACTTCATGAAACAACTGCAGAGCACTAAGTCAAGTATGGGGAGTTTTCTTGAGCCTGGGACCAGAAAGGCCTAGAGCCTGTGTGACCAATTAATGGCCCAAGAAACTGACCTTGTTCACCTCCTATCATGTGGATAGCTTCTTGAAGACTATCATAGACTATTCCGGAGCTATAACAAAATAACTTAGACCAGCACAAAATCATTTCTTTTGGTTCTAGAGGCTGAGAAGTCCAAAATTAAGGTACAGTAGACCCAAGTATCTGATGAGGGGCTGGTCCTCATAGCTTGTGCCTTCTGTATCCTCAAAAGCCCTATTTCTTTCTGTGCTTTTCTTTTTTGTCAGACATGGGGCTTGAACTCAGGTCCTGGGAACTGTCCCTGAGCTTTTATACTCGAAGCTAGCACTCTACCACTTTGGGCCACAGCTCCACTTCCAGTTCTCTGGTGGTTAATTGTTGATAAGAGTCTCAGGGTCTTTTCTTCCCAGCTAAAAAGCCTTATTTCTTAATACCAGCACAATGGGATTCATTTTCAACATATGAATTTTAGAGAGACACAAACAATTGCACCCCAGCAGGGGTTGAGTTACAAAATCATGGAGGTTTTGTGTGTGTGTGTGTGTGTATGTATGTGTGTGTATGTGTTGTTGTGTTTGTTTTATGTTTTTTGCAATGACAGTCCTCTATTTTCCTTTCCAAAATTCAAATGTTTCCTAGTATTTTGACTTCTCAAAGAATCTATTGAAATTTTAAATTATAGAATTAACCATTATAGAGTGGAATAATCTCTAACTTATCTCTTTTTTTATCTGTATCTCTTAAAAATATTGACACAAAAATTAGATGCTGTTCTCAAGTATATCAGGAAGCCTTTCAAAAATTCAAGACTGGGGGCTGGGAAGGTGGCTCAGTGGTAGAGCGCTTGCCTTGCATGCATGAGGCCCTGGGTTCAATTCCTCAGCAACAGATAAGCAGGGACAAAAAAGCCGGAAGTGGCACTGTGGCTCAAGTGGTAGAGCGCTAGCCTTGAGCTGAAGAGCTGAGGGACAGTGCCCAGGCCCAGAGTTCAGGCCCCCAACCGGGCCCCCCAAAAAAAACAAAAACAAAAAACTGTAGGGCCGGTCGGTATGCTTGAAACGTCCAAAATGGGATTTTCGTTTCTTCCTCCGATTTCCTAACATTTCATTTAGAATTTCTGTTTCTAATTTTCATCAGTAAAATTGCTTTACATTTTGTTTTGCTTGAGACAGGGTCTTTCTATATAGCCCAAGGATGACCTGAAAGTCACAAACCTCCTACCTCACCTTGCTGAGTGCTGGGACTACAGGTATGTACCAACATGCCTGACTAAAATATAGTTCTTTTTTTTAAAAAAAAAATAGGCTTATCTAAGTTATAGGGGAGATTTCAGTGTTACAGATCCATCTCTATTAACACTATATATTTCACCCTCCTCCACTAAGATGTAGTTTCAACTTTTATGGTAATCTTACTTTTAAAGAATTGTGTTTTCAAGCCGGGTGCTGGTGGCTCACGCCTGTAATCCTAGCTACTCAGGAGGCTGAGATCTGAGGATCGCGGTTCAAAGCCAGCCCGGGCAGGAGAGACCGTGAGACTCCTATCTCCAATAAACCACCAGAAAACCGGAAGTGGCGCTGTAGCTCAAGTGGTAGAGCGCTCAGCTTGAGCTGAAGAGCTGAGGGACAGCGCCCAGGCCCAGAGTTCAAGAAAAAAAAAAAAAAAAAAATTGTGTTTTCAGGCCTCTTCTATAGATCAATTTTATAAAATAGTGATTTTTTGAAAACTATATGATGTATATATATATATATATATATGGAATGGGAACATGGGAGACATTATTTATTCATTTGTTTGTTTGTTTTGGTGCTGTTGGTGGGGCTTGAACTCAGGGCCTGGGTTCCTTAATGTGTTTTTGCTCAAATCTGGCAGTCTACCACTTGATCTACAGCTCTACTTCCAGCTTTTTGGTAGTTTATTAGAGATAAGAATCTCATTGACTTTCCTGCCCAGGGTGGCTTTGAACTGTAATCCTCACATTTCAACCTCTGAGTAGCTAGAATTACAGACATGAGCACCAAAGCTCATCTTACAATGTCTCTTTTGCATCTTGTTTTGGCTTTCTAGACCAAGATACTGCCAAGTAGCCCCTTGGTCCTAACTTATTTATTTATTTATTTGACCCAAGGAAAGGAGATCTTCAGGCAAGAGAAAGACAACAAGATCTTGGACATTCTCCTTCCAAGGCCAACACACAGATCAGGCAATTTGTTTCACTTAAAGAGTTGCTGGGTTTGCTTACATAAAGGTTTTACACTGAACTTTATCCACAGGAGCCTGTAGGTAACTCAACCTGGACAAGATGCAGCAGAAAGGAAAGAGGAGGACTCGACAATAATGAGCTGGCCTCTGTAAAGATACCCATGTCATCCATGTCTTCCCAGGGCCCATCCAACAGACAGCATGCAGCTAGAAAATAGAGGCTGGAAGCATCAGGAAACACTTGGTCAGACCAGAGACTGGGTCTCAAATGTTGTCTAGGATGACAGGGAAAGGCTGTACTCCTTAAGGAGGAAGTTAATAACAAGTGCAGACAGCATGTGCCAGGATTCAAGACATTGATGCTCCTCAGATGACTGGAATTAGAGGGTGGACAATCAATCAAGCTATGCAATAAGCACTGAAAGTTATGCCCAGTATGACTCATGTAGTGACATTTAAGATTTAACTCCATGTTTATCTTGGTCCAAGTACAATTATTAATGTCTGGTTTTTTGGGTGGTGGTAGTATAGAGGTTTAAATCAAAGTCTCCTAATCTCACAAATTGTTCACTTATGCTGGCACTTTACCATTTCAGCCATACTTCCAGCCCAGCTTTTTTGCTCTTTGAAGATGGAGTCACAAGGACTTTTCTGCCAAGGCTGGCTTTGAACCATGATCCTCTGAATTTCAGCCTTCTAAGTGGCTAGGATCATAGACATGAGCCACAGCAAACCACCTTAATTCTTTTTCTAGATTCTTTCATTACCTCTTGTAACAACCTCAATACTCAATTATCATCTCCAATTTGGAGAGTAGGAGGCCTACAGGAGTCAGCTGACTTGGTCAGGGTCACATATACTATAGTAGACAGAGTCAAGATTCAAACTCTGGTCCTAGAAGTGGTGCATATACTGGCTTTACTAGTAGACACTCTGTTCTCCACTTTGCTTTCTGAATAGGATGGGGATTAAGCCCAAAGGAAATAAGTTTTGACCTGAATGAGATCCAAGCTGGCCTACAAATAAATTCTGCCTTCCTATCTTCCTTTCACTGACTGATGAGAATATCTCGTATCAGACAAGAATCTTCAGGAACCAGATCTCTCCAAATAAGAGAAAAGAAGAGCTGGGGGTGGAAATGTGTGACATAGCTTAAACTACACGTTTGAGAAGGTCAAGGCCTACCTCAGCATTCTGATTTAGTTGTAACTGTAGGCCAAGTGGGTCACCCGATTGCCTGCTTTCCTACAGCAAGATCAGGAGGTTAGATGCATACCACTTGCATGTTTATGTTTTAGGATTCAATGTACTGTCCCCACCAGTCAGTTTGCTATGGTTTCTTTCCTTTTGTTATCATTGGGCCTTCATCTTCCCAATGACTCTAAGTTCCAGAGAATAAAATGACCAAATACATTACAGTATTCCAAATTGCCTAGGTGCTTGCTAACAAATCCGCTGTGTGTACACCTGTGCACTTAAAACATAGACTTTTTTTTTTTTTGCAGGGCTAGAAATTGAACCCAGGCGTTGTGCATGCCAGGCAAGTGTTTTACCACTAAATTGCAATCCTAGCTTAAAAAAACAAAAACAAAAGGTCAGGTTGGGCACTAGTGGCTCATAACTACTCTGAGGATTGTAGTTTGTAGCCAGCCTGGACAAGAAAGTCTGTGAAACTCTTATCTCCAGCTAACCTTCCCTCCCCCCCCACCCCCACCCCCACACAGAAAAAAAGTAGAAAGTGGTGCTGTGGCTCAAGTGGTAAAGCACTAGCCTTGAGCAAAAAAGCTCAGAGATAATGCCCAGGAACTGAGTTCAAGCTCCAGGACTAGCATGCAAACACACACACACACACACACACACACACACCCTGTAAAAGTCTTAAAATCATGTCACTAGATGATGACACATGGGATCCTGTCCTTGCACATTTTTCCTACTTATTGATCTCCACACACATTTTTTAAATAAACATAATGCAGAAGAAAGGGATTTAAAAACCTATTAGCTACCTTTTCTCTATCATACAAATTTTCCCAGTTTTTTCTCTCCCCCACGCAAACCCCCACCCCTCACATTCTGTGGCCTTGTTTTCCTGGATCAGCCCCTCCCCCGCTGCCGGCCCTCCCAGCCCCCTTTAGGAAGCAGGATTTTCACATTTGGTTTCACATTTGAGTTGTTTTCTCTGACTGCTTTACAGGTCTCCCATTACTCGGCAGGCACACTGCCACCCATTGAGCCACGCCTCCAACCCTATTAGCATTTTGATTCTTGGGCAGGCCTGGACTGGGATCCTCCTATTTTTAACTTGCCACCATACCTGGGATGACAGGTGTGTACCACCATACCCAGCTTTATACTATTGGTATGAATTCTCAACAGAACTTTTTTGCCACGGCTGGCCTGGAACTGTGACTTTCCCCATCCCAGACATTTTCTTTCTTTCTTTTCTTTTCTTTCTTTCTTTCTTTCTTTCTTTCTTTCTTTCTTTCTTTCTTTCTTTCTTTCTTCCTTCCTTCCTTTTTGTCAGTTGTGGGGCTTGAACTCTGGGCCTAGGCGCTGTCTCTGTGCTGTTCAGCTCAAGGCAAGTGCTTGAGCCACAGTGCCACTTCAGGTTTTCTAGTGGTTTTTATTGGAGATAAGAATCTCATGGACTTTCCTGCCCGGGCTGGCTTTGAAATATGATCCTCAGATATCAGCCTCCTGAGTCGCCAGGATTACAGGTGTCAGACCCAGCGCCTGGCTCAATTTGAACATTTTCAATATGTGTCTTTCACCAAAATTTGACCAGCACCAGTGGCTCAGACCTATAATCATAGCTACTCAAAAGGCTGAGATCTGGAGGATCATGTTTCAAAGCTAACCTGGGCAGAAAAGTCCATGAGACTCCATCCCCAAAATAGCAAGCAAAAAACAAGGCTGAAGGCATGAGTGTAAGGCA
Organism: Dipodomys ordii; assembly: GCF_000151885.1. Taxonomy (NCBI): domain Eukaryota; kingdom Metazoa; phylum Chordata; class Mammalia; order Rodentia; family Heteromyidae; genus Dipodomys; species Dipodomys ordii. The sequence goes on along the minus strand of NW_012267318.1, from coordinate 2,229,147 downwards.
CTGAAGTAAAATCTCAGAATCCACAAAAAAAAGGGGGGGCGGGGCAGAGGGGGGAGTTTTATTTAGAGATTTAACTTTTTTTTCTCTCATGTGGAAACAAGAGTTATGTTGAAAAATACAGGAATAGTGATTGCCATTGTTTACATCAGTGTTCTGAGGACATTTTTTTTATCATAACTTACTGATCTTATAGCTTAAAAATGGGTGAAAAAGCAGTTTAGCACATCCTTTTTAGGTAACTATTGGAAGCAGTGCTCTAATTTAACTAGAATTCTATTCCATGGACTATTATTTTTACAGAAAACAAAATCTAAAACCACTTCTACTCAGTTCTGTTCTCCAGGGTAGGGTTGAGGGCCAAGATCTAACATTCTCATGAAGCTGGCTGGCCCACGTGCTATACCCAAGACAGTGATGGAGTGAGAGGTTGGGTCCCTGCAGCCTGGCTGGTTCTGGGCGTGTTGGGCTGGTGGTCAGGGCAGGTCAGAGCCGGCTCTGCCTGGGCTTCTGCTGTTGCTCCTAGACATGAAAAACTTCTAGGAGGAGCCTGGAAGAGGTGCAGGAAGGAAAGGGCAGGTCTTCCACTTTGGAGGCCAGCAGACCTGCCCTCCCTCAGGGTGTGCCTGCACTGAGGGGCCCTCTGAAGAAGGAAGGCTGCTGATAGGAACCTGTGCTGGTCGCTACTTAATCAGAAGGGGCGATTAGATTTGTGGCTCTTCCAAGTCAGAGCCCAGCCATGTGCAAAAACCAAGAGGTACGTCCATCTCTTTACACATCTCCATCATCTATATACATACTAACAATCTATCTACCTTTATATCTAGGTATCTATGATCTATTTAAAATCCCTCTTATATACATACACATGTATACATGTACATTTATAATATATGTGCATACATGTAATATATCTGTTCGCATATAATATGTATTATACATATATTACATAGTACACATATTTATATAATATAATTCATATTCTAGACATGAATTATATACTATATCTTATATTCATAAAGCCATATAAATTTATATTCTCTATAATATAAACTATAACGTAATTTATATCTTATTATATAGTAATATAATATTATAAATTATGTATATTAAATTAAACATACAATGTATACTATATTAAAATACATGCACTTTCATTGATGTATATATTACATATATTTATATTATATATATACATGTATATATTAGGCATGTATGCATATACTCACATATGAGATCCGTGTTGTCCAGAGTGTGTCCATATTGCCCACAGTTATGGGACAGCAGTTGCACTTTTAGTTCAATACAATATTTGAACCTCAGCTATCATATCCCATTGAATTCTGCTCAACTTGAGCAGAAACCTAAGAGTAATTTGCTTTCAGTTGCCCCTTCGCCTCTGTGTAGCTGAAACCAGATCCCCCACTCCCACCCCATCCTCCTCACCAGGCAATCCTCAGTTTCCCCTGAGGTCTCCTTAGGACCTTGGCTTCTATTGGGCTGTTTGCCTCCTCTGCCTAAGAGGTGGTTCTCTCTCCTGAGCATCACAGTGCTACACCTGTGTTGTTCCCTCTCCATGGTTAGTTTCTAAATAGATTTATTTCTTTGTAGATTATTCTTTTCCTTTAAATCCCATTCTTCTTGAATCGTTCTACTCATCTTGCCTTTGTGTGTGTGTGTGTGTGTGTGTGAGTACTGGGGCTTGAACTCAGGGCCTTACATTCTCCCTGAACTCTCTTTGCTCAAGGCTAGCACTGTACTGTTTGAGTCTCAACTCCACTTCTGACTTTTTGGTGGTTAATTGCAGATAAAAGTTTCCTTGAGGGCTGGGAAGGTGGCTCAATGGTAGAGTGCTTGCCTTGCATGCATGAGGCCCTGGGTTCGATTCCTCAGCACCACATAAGCAAAAAGAAAAAAAGCCGGAAGTGGTACTGTGGCTCAAGTGGTAGCTAGCCTTGAGCTGAAGAGCTGAGGGACAGCACCCAGGCCCAGAGTCCAGGCCCCATGACCGGACCGAAAAACAAAAAACAAAACAAAACAAAAAAAGTTCCCTTGACTTTGCTTCCCAGGCTGGCTTTGAACCATGATACTCAGGTCTCAGCCTCCTGAGTGGCTAAGATTACAGGTGTGAGCCACTGGCACCTGGCACATCTTGCCATTCTAACTATCCTAAAGCCACCCCTTCTTGGCATAGAAAAGATGACACCTCATTTATACCTACCTAGTAGTCAAGGTTCCTTAAGCTCATCTACTAAGATTCCTGTCCTACCCCCTTTTTCTGGCACCTTCTATCTTCAACTGCTATCTCATCTCCACACTCTTCCTCCCATAGCCAATGCTTTACTTCCCTCTTCCTTTGATCAGAATGCCTTCTCCCTGCTGATATGAAGCTAGTTCAAAAACATGTCCCAGCTTAATAACGAATCAGCCTTTTCAGCACTCGGGACCATGTCTGACTTTCCATAACCTTCGGATTGCTTCCCACAGTTTTGTGAGAGTGTGGACTTCTCACATGCCCTGTAAGGTCTTCTAGGGTAATTGTTACATCTTTCACTCTGACGTTCACAGTATTGCAGGGGCAGGTGCTCAAAAATTACTCAACTAAATGAAAGACTATATTTCCGGAATCCTGTGCCATGACATGACCATTTCTGACTGATTGTTCTCTAAGGTCCCTGTCAGACTGACCTGGGGAAGTTTGAAGTGAAGAAAGAGTTTTGAGTGTAATTGTGTGTGTATGGGTGTACACACCCACCCATGTTCACCCAAACTGACTGATAACCATTCCTGTGTCTAATTAGCTCTATTTTGGAATCATTTATAACATAGAAACTTGACTATCTAGCGGTAGGATAGTGTTTGCTGCTATTAAACTTATGAAAGCTGTATTCATTCATGAAAAACAAAAGCATGGTATATGAACAAAAGCTACCATGAACTAGCCCAGAGGGACTACTGTAGCGCTAGATAAAATTACCACTCTCCAGTTTGCCATCTTTCTAAAATATTACATTTTGTTTGTTTATTGATTTAGTGCATGTACAAGGGCTTGGGTGCTGTCCCTTGGCATTTTCATTTGAGGCTAGCACTCTACCAACTTGAATCACAACTTTACTTCTGGCCTTTTGGAGATCAATTAGATGTAAGAGTCCTACAAACTTCCTGCCGGGCTTGGCTTTGAACCATGATCCTTAGCTCTTAGGCTCCTGAGTAGCTAGGGTTACAGGTATGAGTCACCCAACCCCAGCCTCTTACATTAGGTTTAGTGATGACTAGAGGGCATAGTATCCTATTAGAGAATGAGACCAAGTGGCTGGGAAGATAAACTCAGTGAATCAGACCTCGGGAAGATGTGAATGAGTGTCTGCATTGAGTCATATAATATCGTGTCCAAAGACAATTGCTCTTACGGAAAATGTAGGGGTCCTAACCAGCAGTCCTGGATAGGAGCGTGTGGACAGAAGAGGCTCCTTTGGTCTCAGATCACTCCGAAAGCATAATAATTCTGTCACAGCCCCCCCCCCCCCCGCAAGTAGAAGTAGGAGTAGGACAAATTAGGAATCTCGATCTAGGGCACACAGCCCCAAAGAGCAGCTGGAGTTCTGAGTGAATCACTTCTACACAGAAACAAGAGTGAGACAATACAGGGCAGTAGCCCCTGAACAGTGGTATCAGGACATGCATGCTGTAGAACTGGTCTCTCTTGAAGGCCAATCTTTGCTTCCATCCTCTTCTAGTTCCTTCTCTCTGAATCCCTTCTCCTCCTCACTCACCTCTGAGCCTTCCCATATGCTTTCCTATTTGCCTGAGAGGAAAAAAAAAAACCTTCTCAAGTAATTAATTGAGATGTATATTCAATCCTGAGGATGTAACCTGAAGGATGCTAATAAACTAGAACCTTCAAAGGGAAACTGGAAGGAAGCTTTAGAACTTGTCATTCAAGCAGCAGCTAATGGGTCAAAGACAAATGTGCAGGCCATAGATATCTAAGTGGTCAATACATTTTTCATGTGCACTAAAAGAAAGAGCACTAACCAAGAGAGGATAGTAAAAGAAACTCAGAAAGTGGTCCTTTGGTCCAACATATGAGTTGAAATACATTTTGTAGGGGCTTTTGTTTGCTTGCTTGTTTGTTTTTTGGTGCTAGTACTGTGGCTTGAACTCAGGAACTGGGCACTAACCCTTAGCAATTTTGCTCAAGGCTGGCACTCTACCCCTTGAACACAGCTCTACCTCTGGCTTTTTGCTGGATAATTTTGGAGATAAGATTCTCATAGACTTTCCTGTCCTGGTTGACTTCAAGATCCTCAGATCCTAGCCTCCTGAGTAACTAGGATTACAGGCATGAGTCACCAGTGCCCGGCAGAATAGTCTTTCGCAGTTCTAGGAATCAAACTCAGAGTCCTGTGCAAGCTAAGCTAGTGCTTGACCACTGAGCTATACCCCAGCCTTTGTGTGGCTTAAAACAAAAAACAAAAACAGTATTGGGCTGGGAATGTAGCTTAGTGTTAGAGTGTTTGCCTAGCATGCATGAAGCCCTGAGTTCTATTCCTTGGTACCACATAAACAAAAAAGCCAGAGTGGCTTTTTTTTTTTTTGCACTGTGGCTCAAGTGGTGGAGTGTTAGCCTTGAGCAAAAAAAGAAGCTCAAGGACAGTGCCCAGGCCCTGAGTTCAAGCCCCAGTACTGGCCAAAAACAAAACAAACCCCAAAACAACAACAACAACAGCAAACAGTACTCAGCTGGGATGTAGCTCAGAAGCAAAGTGTGTCATCCTGAATTTGAGCCCCATTACCAAAAAAGAAAAGACATAAAAATTAACAACAACAACAACAGTACCAAGTGAGGCTACTCAAGATTTGGAAGGGTGTATTTCTTAGAAGGGTGTATTCCTACTTAGAAGGAACATGGCTTATTTAGAAGATAGATCATGGGAGCAATTTTTTCTATTGAAAGGGCTTAATAAGATGCTAATTATGCTATGTACTGGTACATAGCAATAGATTTTTCCTTTTACATGGAGAACCTTCTAACCCACTTAGAGATGAAATTCCTAAAGCTCAGCTTCAGTTACTACCATCTCAGCAGCTCCATGCTTGCTGCAGGAACACCAGCCCTGGAATCCTGCCTCTCGCCCACTGATGCTCTACCACTCTTATTCAGCCTTGAATATTAAAGCTGTTGGCTGTACCAACAATACGTTCCTGAATAGGGGTGAGAAAGTAAGCTCAAGAGAATGTTTGTAGCTGATAACAAGAGTGTCTGGTTTTGCTAAACAAACAGAAGCTGAAATGTTCTTTTGTATGTGGGCAGGAAGCAAACAGATAGTCTAACTTCAATAGCTTTTTATACCCACCAGGCGTGTTGAATTTGATCTTTTCCATCAGTATTATCTATAAAACCTTTCATGAGTGATTTAGTCAGAAGAGCCCGGTAGCTCATTATTCTAAGGTATTATCTCCCTTAGGGAAAAGGGTTGAGAGAGTCATACCTTTCCCCACATCCCTTTTTCAGTTCAAGCAAAAATGAAGTCATCAGTGGAACCTCCTAACAGTTTCTATCACTTTCTGAGTTCAGTTTGAAAAGGCTCATGCCACTGAAGAAATATTGACAGCAATGAAAAGCTTGCAGCTTGTAACAAAATCAAAGCAGTTGGGGAATATGGTTTTCCTATTAAAGCTAAGAGAGACTTGATTAAGACTTCATTATCCTTTAATAACAGATCAATGTGGTAGCATTGTGGATGAGCATCTTAGATTATAAGGGCTGTCTCAGGTGTGCATTGAATACCTGTACTGGCTCCCAAACTCGATGCATATTTCTACCTGGCATCAGGTTTGAGAAGTGTCTTTGAGTATTAAATTGACCAAGATACATTGCACTCACTAACTGACATGTTGAATTGAAACCCCTTCATACAACTACTTAAGGATAATAAAAATAAATTTAAAAAAGGAAATCTAATAGCATTTGAGGAGAAAAGTAACATAGTGAATTAAACTTTTGTTGGCTGAACCAGGGATCATTTCCGCCAGAGTCTGCTGTCAGGAGCGTGGTGTAGGGTAATGGAACATTAATTAGTAAGTGCTGGTGAAGCTCGAAGGTGAATATGGTTCCCTGCTGGAGAATAGCTGGGGAATAACGAGGGAAATCGGGCCATGTTTCTCCAGGTAAAGACCCGCTTCCTGGAGCAGAACTGCAGATGAGATGGCGGCGGCCATAGCCTCTCTCTCTCCTGGCTGCGTGGCCCTGAGTTCTATGTGGCAAGTTTGTATTATGCAACCTTCCAAGGCAGGGAGGTAGTCCAGTCCTTCTAGAAGACTCCCTGGCTGCATTTAGGAGCCATCACTGTCCCTTTTTATCATGGCTAGCTGACAACCTCGAATAGAACTGCTTTTTCAAACCTGTAGTGTTGACAGGGACTAGACTAGACTGCTCCTTGGAGTCCGGGACTTCAGACTTTTGAGCTCACGGAGACATAACTGAGAAACAACGTGGGATTAGTGTCATCGCAAAAGATCTAGTGCCTTCAATTAATTCCCCCAATTTGTTCCAAGAAAAACAAGAGTGGCTGCTCTTGCCTAGGAAGTTGTCACCAAAAGCCATTTCTTTTTTCCCCCCTCCTCAACATTTCGGAAATAAAGTTCAAGTTCCCCAGGCCCCTTACAAGTTACCAGGAGCAGTTTCAGGCGTTCGCTGGGGCTAGGTATCATGGTACTCCTTGTTTTGCTTCTAGGAAGCAGAGGGTTGAGGAAATGACTTGGGCGGGTGCAACCCAGCAGCCGAAAAAGACACAGACGCCCTCCCCTGGGACCGGAGCGGGTGCGCAGCCCTTCCCGAAGATGCCAGGCGAAGCGTCCGGTTCCCTCGGACGCTCCTGGTCCAGTGTCTTAGGCAGAGGGTCTCTGGCGCCTTCCTAGATGTCTTGGGAAGGACAGTCTGGCGGGGTCAGGGACAGCCGGACAGCGCGGGAAGATCGGGCAAGAGGGAGAGGGCCCGATTGCGCTTCTTTCTCCGTGCCAAGGACACCAGTCTCGGAGCTTCCCTTCGATTGGACTTCCCGCCCCGGGGGCCGGGCGAGTGCAACTCCATCCCGGTCCTCTTCCAAGTTTCGGGCGCCCCCTCCCCCCCAAAAGCTGAGTAAGCCGGGTAGAGGGAGCGGCAAGGATTTCCTGCGCGCGATGGGCAGGAGGAGGGGAGGAGGGCAGGAGGGCACCGAGCAAAGACCCTGAACCTGCCAGGGAGCGCGCTTCGGGGCACACGCAGCCTGCGCCTTTGCACGCGTGCTCGGCCCGGGGCCACTCGCCCTGGCCGGCCCCCGCCCCTCTCTGGAGCCGCAGGGAAGCAAGCCCGGGAGGAAGAAGAGGGTAGGTGGGGAGGCGGATGAGGGGTGGGGGACTCCTTGACGTCACTGGAAGGAGGTGCCGGTGTAGGAAGTGGGCTGGGGACAGGTTATAAATTGCCCGCGCCCTCAGCTGCTCTTCATCGAGGTCCGCAGGAGGCTCGGGGCGCACCCGGCGGACGCTTGTCGCGGCTTCTCTCCGCAGCAGCAGCGGCGACTCGGAGCGGGCTCCGGGGCTCCAGCGCTGAGCTCTGCGGTCGCTTGGCGGCCAGGATTACCCGGGGGGTGGGGGGAAGTGGCTGTCTCCTGGCTGGAGCCGCCCGAGAGGGACTTTTGGGCCGCTAGGGAAAGGAGCGCGGAGCCAGTGGCGGAGGAGCGCGCGACAAGCCGGCCGCGGGGAGCGCGGGCACCGGGAGAGCAGGCCGCGACGCGCTCACCATGGTCAGCTGCTGGGACACCGGGGTCCTGCCGTGCGTGCTGCTCGGCGCTCTGCTGCTCACAGGTGAGGCGCGGCCGGGCCCCGAGCCCGAGCGGGGCTGGGAGGGGACGCTTGCTGGGCAGAGTGGATGGGATCCAGGCCAAGAGGCACGCGAGGAGGCGAGGCTAAAGTAGGGAAAGCGAGCCTCGGCGGGAACCTTGGGACACTTGTTGCGCAGCGGGGCACGCTGTGGACCACGGTTCCTTTTCTCCAAATAAACTTTTCCAAGAGTGGTCGGCGGGGATCGCAGGCATCACTCTCCCAAAGCCACCGTGGCGTTGCGCCCCGGGATGGGTGATGGGGGTCTCCCAGGAGTCGCTGACCTCTGCCTTGCTCCCGGGTGCGATCTCGCCCGGATCGCTCCAGGCAACTGGGAACACCTCACAGACTCGACCTGCCAGGCAGCTCCGAGCCTGTTTCCAGGCGGCCTGTTTGGGATCCGCAAGGGCAGCGGCTCCCGGGCGTCTCAGAAGCTGCGCGGGGCTGCACTGAGACGCGGGCGTTGGCGATGTCGGGCACAGGCCACGACCTCGCAGCGCTAGAAGGAACGGGGTGAACAGATGCCCAGTGGATCGCGTGCCTGCGGAGTGCAGATGGACCCCAGGAGAGGGTTAGCACTGGTATCCTAGGACCCGCTTGGAGCCCTCAGACACTACTACACTTGTCCCTGGAAACTTAAAAGGGAGCGCCTGCTTTTCTCCACTGAGCGCTGCGCTCGACGTGCAGCCACCTGGGTGGGGTGCCTGCGGGGAGCAGGCGGGGCGCACTGCCCAGCCGATACCAGCGACCCTGACCTACCAGAGCAGGGTAGGTCCCAAATGCTATCAGGTCTCAGCATTGTCAGCCTAGTTTTTTAAATTCAGAGCCTAGAAAGGGGGGAACAGCTGGAATCAAAAGATGAGTTTGGAGGATTGAGTGAGGTCTACCCCAACCCCCCAGGCTTTCTTTTGGAAGTTTCAAAGAGGGAGGTGGAATCATCGGGAGCCAGGAATGTTTTTCAGCCGTTAAGGGTGGAGACCGTCGCCATCAAAGGGTTCAAAGCCAGAGCGGACCTCCGAGCGCGGCTGGAGAGGCGAGTTCCAATGGTTGAGTCTTCTGGAGCGCACAGAGAGCCAGATTTTGGAGTGCCTTTCTTTTAAGCATCGCGGAGGAAAGGCAGGATAGGAAATAAAATACAGTGACATAAAATAAACCATTGAGATGGTCCCTGGGAAGGAAAGTGAGCAAGGGTAAACATTATTGAAAAGGAAAAAAACCCCAAACGTACTAAACTCAAAAGCCAGTAACTCTCTGCGGGCAGACGCATGAGATTGTTTCTAAATAACAGAAGATAACTGTGATTGCAAATGAGGTGGAGAGGCCGGGCGAAGTTCTTAATGTTAGAGAATTCTCTATAGGTTGGGAAAGGCACTAAAATAAACTATGAATCGAAATATTCTATCCACAAATACATTTTTTTGCTATGCCAAGTTGCTTATATTAAAATATAGTTGCGTGGGGAATTTAAATTGTCTATGCGTTTGTTACACAAAGGTAAACCTAGGGTATGTTACTGTTAAGGTAGGAAGGCAAAGCGCAGGTTTCTAAATTTTCTGCCCATCACACTTTTTTATTTCAAAATAGTGATTGAGTTTGGTGGTGCATGCGGTTTTTATATGCATTAAGCATCTCAGACCAGTGGCTACTTTACAGAATCGTGGGTTTGTGTGAGGGGCTCATTTTGCTGTTTTTCTTGAGTATAATTTCTTCAAGCGGAGGCAGAAATGTTGGAATATCTTTGATTTTTTAAAAAAAATCTAATTTACATGTGCTATAGAAAGAAAGGCGGACAGACATGGATAAAAGTGCAAATCTCCTTACTTGCTTAGGGAATGTTCTGTTCCTAGGTAGGTCATCCTGTGCCTTAGAAAACCTGGCTTACAGGACTTTTCAACTGAAATGAGGGTGTGTGAGTTGTGGAGAGGGATGGAGGTGCTGCCTTTCTCCAGCCAGGGCATAGAGTACGGACGGCCCGGTAGATTTATTAGGAGTGTGTTTGCTGTCTTCCTGATCCCCGGCTAAAGCTGAACCACCTCATATGTGCTCTACAATCTTTTAATATTTCTGTTATCAATTGTGCGTGTGTATTGGATAAAATAACCATAGATCTAGTAACACAAGAATAATGCCATTATACCCCCTAGAGTAAATACATTTGACTATCTCCAAGTTTGTTGCAATATGAAAAGAGGCCCATAATTCAGATACTTCCAAATTATCTGGGTACTTTCTCTATAAAGGATGGCGACCCTCTTATTATTATTTCTTACTTTTAAGACAATCCAGTCTTAACTAAAACCCACAAATTCCAGTGGGATTCCCTCATGCCCATCCATTTTTCTTGAGTTCTTGAGTAGCTAACATTTATAACTTACTAATTGGAAATGCCTAAACAATTGATATGCTTAAATACTTACCAATACTTAATCAAAATGTGTGCAAAATAACACCTATTTCCAAATTGAATGTTATACACCTCTTTATTTTACATGGCATTTTTTGTTGTTGTTTTCTCCAAGAGTAGTGAGGTTCTTTTTCTATCAGGATGCATTTCTAAATGGTAACTAGGATCTTTGACAGTCCTCATCAATTCCCAGTCATTTACAACTGAACAATAGCTAAGTCCCAATTGTAGTTACTGAAAATACTTTACCTTACTTTTATTACAGCATTTTATTACATTTTTTCCTGTTGAAAAGTTTAAAATAGGCAGTGTAATTTCCAATGATCACACTTTTTGTTCTCATATATAATATGCAAAAATTAAAATAGGCATTAATTTATTTATTTGTCCTGAGATTGAGCCCAGGGCCTTGCTAGACACACGCATTAGCACTGACCTACTTTCTTAGCTACTTTTTTAAGGCCCATTTCAAACTCTAAAATTCAATGAATTCAAGAAACAATATCCTGTCTCTTTTTTCTCTGCCTACTGAACTCACATTTACACAGAATGGATGCTTCAACCTAGAGAATTAACTGTTTTCTCTCTCTTTCTCTCCTTTGCTATCAGTGGTCACAGCTGCTTTTTTTTTTTTTGCTTTTTTTTTTTTGTCAGTCCTGAAGCTTGAACTCAGGGCCTAGGTACTGTCCTGATCTTTTGTGCTCAATTTTTTTAAAAGAAGAATTATTAATTTTATTTTCTATCTTAGACTTTCCAACAATCTCTTCCTTTTCAGGTTAAATATACTTTTTGCTTAAATATACTCTTCAATTTCTAAGATATGAACAATTTATTTTATTTACATCATTGTGCTCAGTTCTTAAATCCAGTGCTCTACCACTTGAGTCACAGCTTTTTTGGTGGCTAATTGTAAATGAGAGTCTCATGGACGTTCCTGCCTCATTGAATCACAATTCTCAGCTCTCAGCCTCCTGAGTAGCTAGGATTATGGGCATGAACCACTATTGCTAGACTTTATATTGAACTCCCTGTGCCCCGCCCCTCCCCCCCTCTGCCACCCCAGTGCAATGTATAAGGTTTGTACTTGACCCACCAATTAATTTGGTCTTTAGTGAGCTTGTAAGAGCTGGGCTGACAGGCTGCCCCAGCCAGTAAATCTTCATCTTAGCATGAAATACAAAAAAAGAATTTGCCTGAAGAAGTTGACTTAATTCTTCTAAAGATATAAGCCATCTCAATCCCAAAGGTGTTCCTTGATTTCCTTCTAAACAAACACTTACTTGATCTAAGAAATGGGACTGTAGTCTCAACCCTGGAGAGATCAAGGCAAGAGGATCATTAATTCTCTGCTCCCTGGTATCCCTGACTCAAAAAAAAAAAAGGTTTTAGTTTAAAAGAATTACCTTATGTGAAAATCAAACGTATTTTATGTGACTTAAATTTTTTTTAAGTATGGAAGCATTTCTAAATCTATTTTATATATACTTTAGAACTTAAAAAAGATTGAGTCTAAAAAAATGGTTTTACATTGGCCCCCTTCCCCCTCAAAAAAGGAGCTCACTCAGGGAGATTATGCAGAGTGTAGTTATCTACATAGCAAAGTTGTGGCTGATGTTTACTTGGGCAGTTCTGCCAATGAGAACAAATAACAAAGTAGATTTTCCAGTGTTTACAGTTGACCTGTATATAGCTAATGCAGGTGGGCCTAAGAGTGGAGAGGGAGTATGAGGAGCCTGCTGGTAGTCCTAGACAGCATAAGAGCTCAGGTGGGTTTGGCTGTGTGGTTAAAGGTATGTGGGTGATATCAAATAAACACCATTTGTCAGTGTATTTATCATTGTGGACAAGGGAGGAAGGACATTTGAAATTACACCGGGCTTTTTTTTTTTTTTTTGGAAGTAAGAATACATTACTATGTGTGGTAACAAAGCACAAAAACATCTGTCATGCTGGGCTTAACCTTAGGAGAACAGAACAGGCCATCCTGTTCCATGGTTTCAGTCTGTTGAAGAGATTGGCGAAGAATGAGGGGAATCCCTGCCAGATGCTTTCCAGGATGGCTGATGGATTCTCTCCCACATTAGGTACCATTGGCTTTGATACCAGATGGAGGAGGGGAAGGAAATGGGAGGAATGGGGTATTCGAGGGAGAACCTCTGGCTTAGCATTTAGGGATATGGGGGGGGGGGGTTCATTAAGGAAACCGCTCCATTGAGTCCACTGCAGAGAGCAGATTGGATTTCCTGCATTGCTGCTGGGCGGATATGGGGGGATTTCCCATCCGCCTTGGTAAAGCTGAATGCCTAGAACCCATTCCTGATCACTGCTCCTTTTCTTGATATCTGTCTCCTTGGAGACTTGATCTTGCCTCATGGACACGTTGGGTGGCGCCTTATTCATTTAATTACTTATATGAGAGATGAGAAAACTACCCCAGAGGAATTTAAATGATTTCTTTTCCCCAAGGTCAACAGCTGGCTAGTGACAGACCCAGGAACAAATGTCTTCCTTTATTTTTTAAAAATTCATTTTATTTTATTTTTAAAAGATATTTTTATTATAAATTTCTTCTTTGTGTCTTCCCTCTACTCCAGAGTAGAAATGTTAAAATGTTTGTTGGGCAACATTATTTCATGGTTAAAATTTCCTTTTAAATGATAACATTATTATTATTACTTTGCAGTCCTGGGGAATCAAACCTAAAGGTTTTTAATATAATAGGCAAGTGCTCTGCTGTTAAACTAAATGCTCACACAAAACATTTATTTTCAGGGATTTTTTTTGGTGTTTTTAAAATTTTTTATTTTATTGTAAAGGTGATGTACAGAGGGGTTACAGTTACATAAGGTAATGAGTACATTTTTTGTTGACCATTGTTACCCCCTCCCTCATTTTTCCCCACTTTCTGTCCCCCCCACTCCTCCCACCCATCCAAGTTGTAAAGTTCATTTCCAATATAGTATCTTGTCACACAAATCATTTGAAAGTCTTTTTATTTGTGTATGTATGTGCATGTATGTGCTGGTGTTGGAGATAAACTCAGGACCTTGCACTCTTGCTTGGCTTTCACTTGAGCCACATCTCTAGCTTTTTGGTGGTTAATTGGAGACCAGACTCTCACAGACTTTCCTGCCCTTACTGGTTTGGAACCTCATATCTCAACCTTCTGACTATGATTGTAGGCATGAGCTGCCAGCACAGAGCTGAATGAGTAGTGATTTGGCAGACATCTGGAACACTGAGCATTCAGAGGGACATAAGGCCAGTGTAATAAGCCATGATTGTTTAAGCCACATCCATTCAAAAGGGAGGGAGGGAGGGAGAGAAAAGGAGAGATTGATTTCAGATGATCAGAGGGAAAATTCATATTATGAAATGTCTGTGTGGGCTGGGAATGTGGCTCAGTGGTAGAGCGCTTGCCTTGCATGCATGAGGCCCTGGGTTCGATTCCCCAGCACCACATAAGCAAAAAGAAAAAAAAGCCAGAAGTGTGCTGTGGCTCAAGAGGTAGAGCGCTAGCCGTGAGCTGAAGAGCTGAGGGACAGCAAGCAGGCCCAGAGTTCAGGCCTCACCACCAAAAAAAAAAAAAAAAAAGTCTGTGTGCTACTAAGTAGCTTTCTTTTTGATATTCTTGATTTAATTCTTTTAAAGAAAATGAAAATAAAATCATTTTAAGAAAATAGAAAATGATGAGAACTGGTGGCTCACACCTATAATCTTAGCTACTCAAGAGGCTGAGATTTGAGGAGCAAAGCCAACCTAGACAGAGAAATCCATGAGAGCTTTATCTCCAGTTAATCAGCAAAAAACCAGAAATGGAAATATGGCTCAAGTGGTAGAGCACCAGCCCTGCAAAAATCTAAGGGAGGGGCTGGGAAGGTGGCTCAGTGGTAGCATGCTTGCCTTGCATGCATGAGACCCTGGATTCAATTCCTCAACACCATATAAGCAGAAAAAGTCAGAAGTGGCGCTGTGGCTCAAGTGGTAGAGCACTAGCCTTGAGCTAAAGAGCTGAGGGACAGCTCCAGGCCCAGAGTTCAGGCCCTATGATGGACAAAAAAAAAAAAAAAAAGCTAAGGGAGAATGCCCTGTCCCTAAGTTCAAGACCCAGTTGCAGTGCATGCATGTGCGCATGCTCATGCGCACAAACACGAAAAAGATATTGGAATTCAGCTCTGAGAAAGCCAGCTGCTGTCATCCCTTCTCCTGTTGAGCAGGGTGCTTAATTTGAGCCTCAGCCAACAAAGCCTGGCAGGCTTCTTTCTCTGCAAGTTTGTCTTACCAGCTATTGGTGAGGGGCTAAGCACCTCTGCTTTATCTTGCAATGTCTCAAGCAATTTTTCCAGACAATAGGGCTCTTAGATTTTCTGATTTGATTTAGTTGTCTTCTTCCTGACTCAAATTCCATGTCCTTGGGTGCTAAGCACACCTGAAGAGCAATGAAGAATCAACTGTTTCAGTTGGTGCCTTTGTTAGGGACCAAGCTGGTCATGCCAATAGGGTCCTGGCAGGGCTGCCCTGCTGGGCATGAAACATTCTTAATGAGTTAGGCACACACACGCATGCACACATACACACAAGAAGCCACATGTTCTCTCTTGCACGTGGAAACAAAAAAGCTGCTCTCAGGAGTTAGACAGCAATAGATACTAGAGTATTAGGGACAGAGTATTAGGGAGAAAGGCTGCAGACATGCAATTCTACAGGAGAAGAAACTTCTAATATTCTATGAAAGAGTAAGATTGGCAACAACCATCTATTTCAAAACAGCCAGCAGAGGCTTTGAAAATTCCAAGGTGATAGATACCTCAATTATCCTGATTGGATCATTATCTATTGTCTAAATATATGCAAGTATTAAATGTCAATTAAAACTAAACAAACCCTAAAGAAGAAACCAGAAAGGAATTGCTAATAAGTAAACAAAAGTACAGTTAAAAATTGCATTAAAGTGTAATTTAAAATGCACTAAAAATAATTCTGTTATCTCAAAGTCCAATGGTTTGGTCTCAAGTTGGTCCCTCCTTACCTTTACCTCCATCCTAGTCCTTGACACACCCACATCAGCCCCCAAAATGTTTTTCAAAGTGTGGGCCAACACCATTACATTCCAATATCATAATGCATTAAAACCTCTTCTTTTGCATGCTGTGTCTGTACTGGGGCTTGAACTTGGGACCAGTGTGTGTTTGTTTTTTAATTTTTGTTTTGTTTTTGTGGGTTATGGGACTTGAACTCAGGGCATGGACATTGTCCCTAAGTTCTTTTGGCTCTAGGCTAGCACTCTACTACTTTGAGCCACAGCTCCACTTCCATCTTTCTGGTGGTTAACTGGAGATAAGAGTCTCATGGACTTTTCTGCCCAGGCTGGCTTCTAACCTCAATCCTTAGATCTCAGCCTCCTAGGTAGCTCTGATGACAATTGTGAGCCACTAGCACCCAGCTTTTTTTTTTTGGCTTTTTTTTGTTCAAGCCTGGCACTGTACCCCTTGAGCCACTGCTCTATTTCTGGCTTTTTGCTAGTTAATTGGAGATAAGAATTTTGTGGACTTTTCTGCCCAGGCTGGCTTTAAAGTGGGATCCTGAGATCTCAGCCTCCTAACTGGATAGGATTACAGGCATAAATCACTAGCATCTTATTCAAAACCTGTTGTGTTAAGAAAAGAATCCCAGGTGTTCTGTTTGTACACTGATTTTAGTAGCCTCGTCAGTCCAGGTTCTCTTCACTGACAACTCTAAAAGCCTTGGACCTGTGTGACCAGGGGACTAGAGACAGGCCTGCCACAAGCCTTTCTGGCTCCCACATTGGCCTTGAGCCCCATCTTCTGCTGGGACACCTGTGTCCTACTTCCAGACTCCTTTTTACAAAATCTTAGGCTTCACTTGGACCTATAATCAAAGTAAACACAAGTTGTGGTCTGGAGGAAAACCCATGGTTAACCAAATCATGAGTGGTAAGATCAAGGTCTAGAAAACAGGGATTTGGTAGAAACTAGTCAAAATGGCATTACATAGCTAGGCTTTAAGGCTTTAACCAGAAATAAAAGCTATGAGGCATTGGCTTCCAAAACACAATTGCTGGTGGTGAAAACCAGAGGTGGTAAGTGTCCTTCAGAATTCCTGGCTGTCAGAGCGTCAGTAGCTCATATATTTCCTACTCTTGCCTTGGCTTGGAGTTCAGTCTTTTTTTTCCTTCTTCACTTGCGCTCTTCCTTGCCTCATTGTCGGCAAATGCTTCTCTCTTTTCACACATTATCACAGAGCTCATAGTCACTTTTCTTAGCCTGGTCTTCAGTCCTTCCATTTAGTGGGTGGGGTGTCAATGTGATTTCCTTTCAAGCCACAGATCCACCCATGTGGTGGACAGAAGCAAAGCTACAACAATTACCAGATTCTTTTGTTGAAAGAGGCCTCAAGTGAACCTAGCACAACTGAAAAGCGTTGGTTTTTATTATATACAAATCCAAACCACTTCAACTCAAGGCTACCTCCAGCCAAATCTTGATGAGCACTTTGCCTGCCAAGGGATTTCTCTGAAACCCGTTGCCTCTCTCTAAGGCCATGGTTACCACTATGGGCTCTCTGTTAGAAGTATCTGGGAGTGTTTTTAAAGCCTTGTACTCCAGCTGCTTCCCTAATGTTTAATCACAATATCCTGAGTGGGACTCAAGCATCAGTAACTTAAAAGCTGCCAGCAATTCCGATCGATGGTTGAGGTCCAGTCTCTCAAATGCTGTCTTGTATCAGAATCACCTGGAGGGCAACTAAATGACAGATTGTAGACCTTACTCTCTCGTTTCTGCTTCAGTAGGCCTGATGGTGGTGTCAACAGTTTGTTGTTCTAACAAGTACCAGGTGATGTTGATATGTCAGATCTAGAAATGATCCTTTGAGAACTATGACTCTTGGGCTAGTTGGAGTCATGTGGCCATGTCGGAGGCACCTGCCCAGCTGCCGGTCTGTAAAAGGCACTAAATTGGCCTGGTGCTGGTGGCTAATTTTACCCCTGTAGTCCTAGCTACACAGAAGGCCAAGATTTGAGGATTGCAGTTCAAAGCCAGCCCAAGCTGGAAAGTCCATAAAACTCTTTACTTCTAGTCAACCAAACAAAAGCTAGAAATGGAGCTGTAGTTCAAGCGGTAGAGCACCAGCCATGAACCAAAAAGCTCTGATCATATAAAATAATATTTATCAAAATGAACTCCAGGAAATGATAACAAGAGGTTTTTTCTTTGTCACTGTTTTGGTTTTCTTTTTGTTTTGTTGGTTTATCTGTCTTTGGGAGGGTAAGAGGGGACACAGAAATGGAGAGACAAATGCAGTAGTGGTACCACTAGACACTATGTTGAAAATGAACTATACAACTTGTGGGTCGGGATGAGAGGGAAAATCTGGGAGAGAGCAAGGAAAAGGGTAACATTGTCCAAAAAGAAATGTGCTCTTTATCTGACTTTGTGTATAACAACAAAAAATATTTACAAGCTGGGCACTGGTAGCTCACGCCTATAATCCTAGCTACTCGGAAGGCTGAGATCTGAGGATCACGGCTCAAAGCTAGCCTGGGCAGGAAAGTCCCTGAGATTCTGATCTCCAATTAACCACCAGAAACCCAGAAGTAGTGCTGCAGCTCAAGTGGTAGAGCACTTGCCTTGAGCTGAAGAGTTGAGGGACAGCACCCAGACCCAGAGTTCAAGCCCCATGACCAGCCCCAAAATAAAAATATTTACAAAATAGAAAGAAAGAAGGAAGGAAGAAAAGAAGGAAGGAAGGAAGAAAAAGCTAAGGGACACCTTGTAAGACCTGAGTTCAAACCCCAGTACAGGCACACCCACAAAAAAGAAGGCCACTAAATTATCATGAGACCTGTGACAGGTAGAACAAACTGTATTTACCATAATTCCTTCCTGGAAGAGTACATGTCAGTGTGGCAGAAGAAACAGAGAAAATGGTAGGGTCATATAGCTAGTATGACTGAATTGAAAGACTTCTAGGGGGAATGGGTATGAGCTCTACCATATTGGGGTATGGAACTGAATACTGATCTAGGCAATAGAGCTAGTAAGAGTCCCCCTCCTCCTGTCCTTTCTTTATGTAACACTCAGCTTTTGCTCTAACAAACACTGCCCATGCCCAGGGTCTCACTGTTGGCTTGTCCTGGGCACTAATGTGCCTCAGTTCAACACTACTTTGTCCCAGTGGGTGCTGTAAAATGTTATCTGAAACTTCCTGCTCTATCTGTGTTTCCTTGGCTTAGATCAGCATCCCACACTTGGGTGACTTTTTATTGCAAGAGCCATAGTTGTGTCTCTTTTGCCAAAGTACATTGCTGTCAGATAGGAATAAGGAACTAAGATTCTTGTGTACTGCCAAGAATTCAGCAGCTTCCACTTCCCTTCTGCTCTCACCCTACCTGTCAGGGCATTGAATGCCTTATATCAATCACGTGAGCTCTACTTGGACCCTTTTATTTTTGTTTATAGTATTTGTTTATTTATTTATGTTTGCCATTCCTGGGGCAGGAACTCAGGGCCTGGGCACTCTCCTTGAATTTTGTTTTGTTTTTCTATTTGAGCCATACAGCTCAAAGCCATACAGCTTTTTGGTCATTGGAGATGAAAGTCTCAAGGACTTTCCTGCCCAGGCTGACATTGAACCATGATCTTACCTCAGCCTCCCAAGTAGGTAAGAAGCCATCATTTATTATTCCATATCAAGCTTTACCTAAACAACTGTCATTACGTCTCAGGATGCTCTGGAGCCAAACCTCTGGTCTGGGTTTAGCTGGTGACTGCAGCTCTCACCTGGTCACGTGGGCAGCCGCAGTCTCTATCAGTTTGGGACCTGGGCATGGGGTGTCTGGTCCCAGGCAGTCTTCCCCTCATCATTCAGTCATCAAACTGGGCCTTTCTTACCCTGGGCTCATGGCTGAGGCTGGAATTCCTACATCATTCTGCTACATTCTGTGAGTCAAAGCAAGTCCAGCCCAGATTCCAGGGGTGGGGAGGCCTGCTGATTTGATGGGTGGCATGGCACCGTTTTCTAAGGTTTGCCACACTGCTGTCCAACACTTCCCCTTTATGGTTCAGTCTAACTCTTAGGATGGCATTGGGCCAAGAATATTGCGTGACTAGTAAATAATATTTAACACATATTAGTTCTAAATAATGCCTTGACCCTTTCAAACAGTATCTGGGGATGAAACGAGGCTAGGGGAAGCACTTCCCATTCTTAAATCTTTCATTTAGTCACACAGGCTGCAAACCTTGGCATGATTTGCTGGGACAGCAGCTTCTTAGGGCAACCATGAATAGCACTGGTAAGGTGGCAATCAAACCCCAGAATCTAAATCTGGGCACCTGTGCAGTCTTTTGGGGCCTCATGAGAGGCCTCATCCGGCTCCTTCTGGAGAATGTAGTAAGATATCCTTTGAGAAGGGGGGCGGGGAAGTAGCCAGATAGGTGTTGGCTGTCCAGACATTTTGATTTACCTGTCTGTTACTCCAGTCCCAAAAGGTAGGTCAGGTACTCAGAACCATGAAGAAAATGATGTTGAGTCTGAGTAAAAGAATGCAATGATTTAAAGTAAAGATGCAATGATTTAAATTCATTTCTGCCAGACTCTAACCCTTCCTCCTCCCCTGCATTACAGTTTAATGGCAAAGCAGAGGAGAAAAGAGTATGTGGCGGGTTGGGGGTGGGGGAGGTTGTTGGACTTTCCTGGTTGTCAAAGCCAGTCTGTCCTTGGAGTTTTGCCATCCCTAAGGAATGTGAGAAGTCACTGCTACTCCGGCTTAAGGCGGCCTTGGGAGATTCCACTGTTGTATGTTGCAGACATGGTCAAAACTTCAATGAAGACAGAATTTTAATCCTGTGGGTTTCCTTATCATAGATATTCAAGAGCTTTCCCAAAACCTATCAGACTTGAATCCCCAAAGCCATTAAGAACATGGATTTAGGTGGGCTTCCAAACCTTAGTCCTAAGTATGCCTTTAAATTCGTTCAGATGACTAAGGAGGACAGAATAGGCTGAGGCCCAGCCTCGGAGTTCTCATCAGGCACATCCTGACAGGCAGTTTCCAGGAATTACACATAGGCTCCTTCGTGCCCCATCTACACCCAGCAACCTGAGATGTGAACATTTTCTGAACGAAACTGGCACACTTGAGGAAAGCCCCTCTCCCCCGAAGTTCATTCTACCCTACCGAGAGCTGCTCAGTTGATCAGAGGGACCAGGACATCCAGCCTGTTGTCCCGGGGGGGGGGGGGGGGGAATTGGGGGGGGGGGGAGTGTAGACACAGAGCAGCACTTGCTGTGTGAGCTCCCTCAAGGCCCTGAGTAACTATCCAACATGTGAACTTCAAAATCCCTTTGTAGTTGCACAAAGGGATTTCCATACCACGTGTCATTTTGTGAGTACAATGCATCTTGATCAATACCATCCCTTCCACCATTCTCCCCATCTCTCCCATCCTCTCAGTTTTCCTAGTTCCATTTTGACATATATATCCCCTCCCCTTGACCTTATCCCCTGAGCCTTAAGTTTTAGCTTCCTAGTATTCCTGTATGTTTGTTTGTGTGAGTGCATGGGTATACACATGTGCATGTGAGTGCATGCACACATGCATGTATGCATGTGTATTCATGTGTGCCAATTGTGGGCCTTGATCTCAGGGACTGGGTATTGTCCCTGAGCCTTTTAGCTCAAGACTAACACTCTACCACTTGAGCTACAGTTCCATTTTTGGCTATTTGTTATTTAATTGGAGATAAGGGGACTCCTAGACTTTCCTGCTGGGTCTGGCTTTGAATTCCAATCCTCAGATCTCAGATTCCTGAGTAGCTAGGATTACAGGTATGAGTCACCAACATGTGGGTGTTAGACTATGGACTGGTGATTTAAAGAACTATACATTATGTGCACTTTAACTCTGATGATTGGAAACCCTGAGCCTGAGGACAATTTGATAACTTGCTGAGAGCTACACATTGGAACAGCCAGGCCAGGATTCAAATGTAGTTCTTCTTCATTTTGAAATGGGTGTTCCTTCTACCAGCCTTTTCCTAAAATAGCTTGAATGAGAAAAATCAAACAAACAAAAGAATCAGCTCAGACATAATCAATGAGATCTGTGAGAAAAGCACTGTCCAAGGGCCCTTTTCTCATTTCCGTTCAGTACGGGATGGCCATACTTCAGGCTTTGATTTCCTCGTGTAGCTGAGAATCCTTTGTGCAGTCAGTAAAACTAGAAACTCTGTGTGTGTGTGTGTGTGTGTGTGTGTGTGTGTGTGAACACCCAGGCCCTTGCACAAGTTAGATGAGCATTCTGCCATTCTGCAGAGCTACATACCCTGCTCTGCAGAATGTCTGCAACCCTGTTGCTACTTAGGTCTCTTCCTCTTCCTCTATTCTTTAAGATAGTCCTGTAAGCAAAGAAAGAGAAAAGGTTTTACTTCTTTTTCCCTCACCTGTTTTTCTTCCTTAGAAGAAATGAATTTCTAGACTCTGTCTACTAAAAGCTGAGGGAAATCCTATCCTGCCACCTATTGAGGAGTTTTATCTTTTGCTTCAAGGAAATGTCTGGAATGTGTGTGGCCAAATATGGTTCTGCCCTTGGAGAGAAATTACATAAAGTAGTGATAGAAATCCTGTTTGATTTTTAGGATTGTTTTCTTCTTCTAAGTTGGCATGAGAGAAATGAAAACTCTATGGAGATAGATAAAAAGTCAATGATATACTTTAGAAAGCATTGTGAACAAGCTATTTCTAACAGCAATGTAAACTCCTGGAACACCATTTCATCTATGATTAATGGTGTTGTTTTCTTTTGGGAAAACATTGTTTAACTCTTTTTTTCCACTTCATGTATCCTGCTAGATCAGAGTTTTGTTTTGAGATCTTCAGGATCTGTTCCATAGAGAATTCTGCTAGAACTAGAAGATAAATAGATAGGTGATGAGTAGTTGTATTGGCCTAGAGTAGACTTTGAAAAACTCTAACTTGAGGTTTTCTTGAGGTACAAGGAATATTTGACTTATGTTATTGATATCCAAATTAAGAGCAACTTGGTATTCACACCCAGCCCTCCTTCTGCCTTTAGGACTGGTAAATGGAGAATACCCTAGAAAGGGGATTCACCACACAAATCATTTAGAAGCAAATGGAAACCGTGAGAAATTATCAGGCATGCCAATTTTCAGGAATTTCAATTTCTCTGTGGTCTTTTTTTTTGTACTAAAACAGTAATTCTATTACTATTTAGATCTCTCGTTTTTTTTAGGAGTGGTAAAAATTGAAAATGTAGAAACTGGTTTTTATTGAGGTATTATTGTTGCTGTTACTATTACTATTGAGGTGCTTGGGATTGAACTAAGGGCCTCACACTTGCTAGGCAGATGTTCTACTAGTTGAGCCACACCTCCAGGTACTTTTTGCATTGGTTATTTTCCAGGTATGTTCTTGTTTTTATGTCTAGGCAAGCCTGGGCTGTGATCCTCCTATTTGTGACTTCCTATGTTGCTGGGGTTGACAAGCATGTATCATTGTGCCCAGCCATTGGTTGAGATGGAGACTGGAAACCTTTTTTCCTCCAGACTAGCCTCACTCAAACCAATATCCCCGATCATCTCACAAGGTGGTAGACTTATTATTTTTTAACATGCTTTTCAGTGCAAATATATAAACCAGGGACTGACTTTCCCATGTAACATCCCCCTTTTTGGGAGAATGCTAATTACAAGCTGGATAGAAGAGATTTAAGAAATATGTTTGCAGCTAGGTTCTGCTGGCTCATGCCTATACATTTAGCTGCTCAGGAGGCTGAGATCTGAGGACTGCAGTTCGAAGCCAGCCCAGGGAAGAAAGTCCGTGTGACTCTCTCTTTTTTTTTGTCCGTTATGGGGCTTGAACTCTGGGCCTGGGCGCTGTCCCTCAGCTCTTCAGCTCAAGGCAAATGCTCTACCACTTGGGCCACAGTGCTACTTCAGTTTTCTTAGTGGCTTATTGGAGATAAGAGTCTCACAGACTTTCCTGCCTGGGCTGGCTTTGAAACCATGATCCTCAGATCTCAGTCTCCTGAGTAGCTAGGATACAGGCGTGAGCCACCAGTGCCCAGCTCCGTGCAACTCTTTAACCAGGAAGAAGCCAGAAGTGGAGGTTTGGTTAAATAGTAGAGTGCCAGCCTTGAGCAAAAAAAGGTAAGGGGTAACACTCAGACCCTGCGTTCAATCCCTACTACCAGCACACACAAAAAGAATTTTTAAAAAAGACAGGGAAAAAGAAAGGAAGGAAGATGTTTATTTGATTGCTTATAATGATGTATGCTTATAATGATATAATGGAATGATATCTTCTCCCATAATTTCATGAGAAGACATAAATAATATAAACGGTAATTCTGATGTTAATTTCATAGACATTGAAAATTTGATTCTACTTTCCAATTTGTTAGACCCACATAGAAAACACTTTCAGTTCATTTAAAGAGATTCACTTAGAAGGTATTCAACTGGTTGTCATCAAGTAACCTTTTATGTTTGATTTATGAATATAAATTTTGTTATATGTACTGTGCTCCATGCTTAATTTTGAATAAGTTCTTTATTATGTGTATGCCAGTTTGGGGGCTTGAACTTTAGACCTGGGCATGGACCCTGAGCTTTTTACTTAAGGCTGGCGCTCTACCTCTTGAGCTACACTGCTGCTTTCTGCTGGTTTATTTGTGTGTGTGTGTGTGTGAGAGAGAGAGAGAGAGAGAGAGAGACAGACAGACAGAGAGAGAGAGAGAGAGAGAAAGTGTCATGGTGGCTGAACTCTGGGTCTGGGCGCTGTCCCTCAGCTCTTCAGCTCAAGGCTAGTGCTCTACCACTTGAGCCACAGGGCCACTTCTGGCTTTTTCTGCTTATGTGGTGCTGAGGAATCGATCTCAGGGCCTCATGCATGCAAGGCAAGCACTCTACCACTGAGCCACCTTCCCAGTCTTCTGCTGGTTTATTGGAGATAGGAGTCTCATGGACTTTTCTTCCTGGGCTGGCTTTGGACTAAGTTCCTCAGATCTCAGTCTCCTGAATATCTAGTACTACAGGCATTAAATGCCTAGCTTTGAATAAGTGTTAGTATTTTGTGAAAGGTTTGCAGTGATTTTTAAAAATAAGTTTTTTATTGTGAAAATACTGTACACAGTGGGGCTACAGTTACATGAGCAAGGTAATGAGTACATTTCTTTTTTGTTGTTGTTGTTGTTGGTCGTGGGGCTTGAACTCTGGGCCAGGGCGCTGTCCCTCAGATCTTCAGCTCAAGAATAACACTCTACCACTTGAGCCGCAGCACCACTTCCGGTTTTCTGGTGGTTTATTGAAGATTAGAGTCTCATAGACTTTCCTGGCTGGGCTGGCTTTGAACCATGATCCTCAGATCTTAGCCGCCTGAGTAGCTAGGATTACAGGCATGAGCCACTGATACCCAGCATGAGTAACATTTCTTATCTAGCATTGTCGCCTCCTCCTTTGTTTTTCCCCCACCATCCTGTCCCTCCTACTCCTCAACTACACTCCTCCCATCCCCCACCTCCCCACCCCTGCCTAAATTGTAAAATTCGTTTTTCGACATAGCATCTTGTACATCTCATTGTTGCAATGGATCAATCTGTATCCCTATTTAAACAATTTGTTTTTTTCCCTTCCCCTCCACAAATTATACCAACATCAAATACAGTGAAAGCAGGGGTGGGGGGGGGACATACAAAGCAACAAAAAAAATCACATGATACCGTATAAATATGTTAGAAACAATAGCAAGGAAGAAAAAAACCACTTGTGTCCCTATCTTGGGGTTCATTTCACTTAACATCATCTTTTTTTGGGGGGGTCTGGTTGTGGGGCCTGAACTCTGGGTCTGGGCGCTGTCCCTCAGCTCTTCAGCTCAAGGCTAGCACTCTACCACTTGAGCCACAGCGCCACTTCCGGCTTCTTTCTTTTTGCTTATGTGGTGCTGAGGAATCGAACCCAGGGCCTCAGGCATGCAAGGCAGGCGCTCTACCACTGAGCCACCTTCCCAGCCCTCGCTTAATATCATCTTATCTGACCTTTTCTGCTTGTCCCAGACGTATACTAGTTACTGCAAATAGGGGAAAACATGGGTATAGTGATTTTTTTTTTACCAAGGTGAAATGCTTGTACTTAGTGAACTCGCAACTCCATATACCCCCCCCCCCAAAAAAAAATCCATTAACCACAAGGTATACCTAGTGTGGAGAAGATCTCCATTTGCAGACTTGCTATCTTAGAAATTTCTAGGTATTTATCTATTCTCCTTCTAAATGACATCTTCTAAGAATTCAACTTTGGCTTGAAAGCTGTTGAAGAGAAAGGACTGTTTCTGGTCCGTCTTTTCAGTTGTGAGTCTAGAAGGGTACCTTGCATATAGAGGAGTCACCCTGTAATCCTGGATGGACTGATGCTGTATTGTCAGCCATTTCCCTGGGTCTGAGGAGGCCATTAAAGGAGTCATTGCTCCATGTTAGTACCCCTGTATGTATGTGTAAGTGGAGAAGGGTGATAGATAATGCTCCGTAAATTATCTGCAACTGGCTATAATACTTCCAGGGGGAGGGGTAAGGCTAAGTTAAGTTGTAGGTATAGTAATGAAAGTATATGAGTGAAAGTGTCCTGAGAATTAAATTAGTATTCCTCAGATTTGAGATCCAAATGACTCTAAAGTCTTCAATGGATGTTTGGAAGAAAAGCCTCAATACCACATATTGAAGAGAGTTGTATGTTCAGTACACTATTTCTTTTAAAATTAAGATGCTTACTGGGCACCGGTAGTTCACACCTTTAATCCTAGCTACTCAGGAGGCTGAGATCTGAGGATCTCAATTCAAAGCCAGCCCAGGCAGGAAAGTCTGTGAGACTCTTATCTCCAATAAACCACCAGAAAATCAGAAGTGGCCCTGTGGCTCAAGTGGTAGAGTGCTTGCCTTGAGCTGAAGAGCTGAAGGACCATCACCCAGGCCCAGAGTTCAAGCCCCACGACCAACCTCCCCCCCCCAATCTGCTACTTGTGATAGTTCACTTTTCCTTCTAGAACTTTGACTTTCAGCGAAGCTTGTACAGCACAAATTCTCCATCTAAGATAAGACTTAAGAGAAAAAAGTCTATAAAATCTTAGGAAGGCATGGCTAGTAAATATTTAAGGAAACTGAAAATAAAAGGACCTAGATTTAAAAAGAACAGTCTAGCTGGGCAATGGTGGCTTGCACCAGCAATCCTAGCTATTCAGGAAGCTGAGATCTAAGGACTGTGGTTTGAAGCCAACTTGGGCAGGATAGCCCATGAGACTCTTACCTCCAATTAACCACCAAAAAGCCAGAAGTGGAGCTATGGTTCAAGTGGTAAAGTGTTATCCTTGAGCAAAAAAATGCCCAGGGACAGCACCCAGACCCTGAATTCAAGCTCTCGCATCAGCACACCCACCAAAAGAACAGTCTAATTAACATATCCATCCAATTGTCTAAGCATGACTAAACTACGTGTAATGGAGGGGAATTATATTTCAGATAGTTTAATTTAGAAGGAAACCAATTTGACACAATGGTGCAAAACAGTGTTAAATGAAACTAGAATGAGTGTAGAATGCTGTAGTCACTTCTATAATGTGGTCACACTATCATGGACAGAGAGCTTGTATATGTTATTGGTTACAAAGACAAGAGATTCTCTTGGCTTTCTTCTTGGTAAATTTAAAACATCTCCTTCATCTATACCCTAAAGAATTTCAGAAAAATGTTTTCTGTGGAATTTGGACTACATAAACGATCAAAAGAGACTGAAACTTAACAGGAACTTTGTCACACTCAGCCTTGCAATCTTGCTTCTCTCTTTCCTTTCTTATTCTTTTTCTTAGTTTTGTTTTGTTTCTTTGAGAGAGTCTTGCTGTGTAGTCAGACTGGCCTGGAACTCCTAATATGACCCAAGATAGCCTTGAACTTTTAGTCTCCCAGGCTCAATCTCCAAAATTCTGAGGTCGCATGTATCATTAAGCTCAGCTTCAATTTCTTTTGACTTGGAAGACAGAGACCAAGAAAATCATGAGACCTCATCTCAAAAAATAAGCTGGTTATGGTAACATACATCTATAAGCCTAGCTTTGTGAGAAACATAGATAGATTGTGATACAAGGATGGTCCTGTGCAAAACTGTGAAATCTCATCTGTAAAATAAAGCAGAAAAAAGTGGGGGGAGACTAGTAGTCTGGCTCAAGTGATAGAATACACGCTAATCTTGTGTTAGGCACTTAGTTAAGCCCTAGTATCCCTCTCCCCAAAAAAGAAAAAAAATTACTTATTTCCATGAAGTCAAGAGTTACACTTTTAATCTTGTGTATTTTATGTTGTATAATAAGACCACACCTGTACCAAAGAATCAATTATGATAGTCTTTTTTTTTAATGTTTGTGATGGGAAAATGCAAACATTCTAGCTTGAAATAATAACTTTCAACTTGAATGACAGCATAGTACTGCTAGAGATTATGAAACATCCTATAAGACATGACAACAGAATCCAGTTATCATTGAACCCTCTGAACGGTATGGAGGGGAAGAGAATAAGCTCAGGAGAGCATGCTTCAAATGGAACAGCTTCTTGGTATTTATGTGGTGTGTGTGTGTGTGTGTGTGTGTGTGTGTGTGTGTGTGTGTGTGTGAATACTGAGGCTTGAACTCAGAGCTACATGTGTTACCTTGGCTTCTCCATTGAAGTCTGGAGTTCTACCAGTTGAGACACCTTCATTTCCACCTTTTTGCTGGTTAGTTGGAGATAAGAATCTCACAGACTTTTCTGCCCAGGCTGGGTTCAAACCATGATCCTCATATCTCAGCTTCCTGAGTAGGGAGCTCACATGTGTGAGCTACCAGTGCCCAGAACCTTCTTACTATTAATAGAGGAAACAGAGATGTGTCTAAGACAATGTTGCCTCTGCATTTTGGGGGTGTCAGAAGCATCTATTCTGTTCCCAGGTCTTTGCACAACCAGATGAAGCTCTCCAAATTTTTCTGCTGAATGTCTTCTGAGCCATGTAGTGCCCTGTCAGCCAGAGCTTGACCTATGTTCCTATAGCTATAGCTTTAAGAATGTTCCTATAGCTATGTTCCTTGACCTATAGCTCAGACGATACTATGACATGTAGCAGTAAAATGAAACAACAGGTTGTCAGACAGCTCTATGGAAGAGAGTTCTAACCCAGTCAGTAAAAGAGCAGCAGTGTGGGAGGAGAGCATTTGAGCATCTCCTGGGCCAATCTTATTTAATTCAGAAGTCACATGAAAAGGAGTTGTGCGAACTGTAGGGCACTGATGGTAGTTGGTGAAAGGCCTAATGATCAATGACTGTGCCTTGTTAACTGATCCTCCAAGAAGCCAGTCAAGTAAAATCCTCAAGGGGTACACTGAGGACATGTCCCTCCCAGGGTGTGGGTGTGGTTATAGCAGCGTCAAGGTAAGCATTTTAACATGCGTATGTTTCCCTTTGAAATAATATTGATAAAGTTGATGGAAAAAATGAATGACTTCAACACCCATGGATGGATGGATGGATGGATGGACCAGTTCTGATCATTTTAGACATCGCCAGAAAACAGTGTGACATCTTGTGCTGTGAGCTGAAAATCTATGTATGGGTTTTACTGACTGACAGAAAAATATAAGTTGTAGGTATCCAGGATGAAGCTTGGTTGTATAGTGCTCGCCTAGGGCATATGATGTCCTGGATTCCATCTTCAGAAGTACACATACTCACACATGCAATTGCCTGTGGTCATCACATCTCCTATATAGTCTGTTGGCAGATGGAACAGAAGCCTCTGGTTTTTCTCCATCATTCTAGAAATGAAAGTGTTTTCAGTACCCTCACCCAACCATATCTCTGTCACCTTAGCCAGTGCAATTCTAATCAGTACTCAGTTATAATATCCATATTGTGCAAGCAGAAAAATTTATGAGCCAGGAACCAATGACTCATGCTTGTAATCCTGGCTACTCAGGAGAGTGAGATCTGAGGATCAGGAAGTTGGAGACAGCCCAGACAGGCAAGTCCATGAGACTTAACTCCAATTAACTACCAAAAAGCAAGAACTGGAAGTGTGTTTCAAATGGTGGAGCACTAGCCTTGGGCACAAAATTTTAGCGGCAGGACTCAGACTCTGAGTTCAAGCCATAGTACTGGTACATACACACACACACACACACACACACACACACTCACTCACACACACACACACACACACACACACACACACACACACACACACGGCATGACACTGAGTTAAAATGCAGATTTAATTTAGTACCAGAGCCCTGCAGAAATTAGCATCACAAATAGGAATGTTGGTAGCTTCTAGAAATTTGTAGTTGCATTCTTCACTCCTTAACCACCAACCAAAAAGGTTCTTTCTGTGAGATTTCAGGTATGAGCTTTTAGTAAGGTCCATCTTGAAGAAGGGACCTTCTTTTATTTTGAATTATGTTTAATTAACCTCACACAACCTTGGTAAATAGCTCATAGTCTTATGTTCCAATTTTAGAAACATGAGACTCAGGGAATTATATTTTGATAAAGAGGCCATTTATCATGTAGGATTAGGTCTTATTGAAAACACAGTCTGCAAAATGAAAGACAGATGCTTCTTGTTGGACACAAATCTACTATCCAAAGCTCTGAGTTTAAAACAAATTTGAAATCACCAACTTTAATAGAAAAGAAAACACCAGTAGATTCCTTCAGAGCATTCTAGCAACCTACTTGTCAACGTGACTCAGGTTGTTAAAAAAATTCCCATTTAAATAGGTCAAATTCAAAATATGTGCCTTTAGAAATGATTTTAAATTAACATTCAGTTGAATTTATAAGACTGCGTTTAGATAGATAGCAAAATTGCTTCTAAAACTTCTCCATGAGTGACATCATTAAGAACAAAAGAAAAATGATTTCTCCAAATTTCAGCCTCCTAAAATTTTAAGGAAGAAAGCAACTAGTATAGCTAGGTGCTGGTGGCTCATGCCTATAATTCTAGCTACTTAGGAAGCTGAGATCTGAGGATTGTGGTTCAAAACCAGCCTGGGCAGGAAAGTCCCTTAGGCTATCTCCAGTTAACCACAAGAAAACTGGAAGTAGTGCTGTCGCTCAAGTGGTAGAACACTCACTTGAGCTGAAGAGTTGAGGGACAGTGCCCAGACCCAGAGTTCAAGCCTTAAGACTGACAAAAAAACAAACAAACAAAAACCCTAACTAGTATAAAAGCTTACATCAATGGTCAGATGCAGCCACGCAGCCACAGACACCGAAACAGTTCAGTGCTCAGTGTAAGCTTCAGTGTTAAGTCTGGGGTCACTTCAGTAATAACTCATTGTTGTCCTTAATAGCCACTTCACAGAGAGAAAATTCACTTTTGTGGGAAACAGAATATGATACCCAAATGTAACTGAGGAGATTACAACACTGACACATTTAAATCAATAGTTTCTAGTATGTAGAATTGTACACCCATCACCACTAATTTAAAAACATTTCTATCCATCACCCCAAAACTCCACACCCCATTTATCCTCCTCTACCTAGCAACTTCCCCTCTCCCTTTTGTTTTCCTGAGACAATCCTTGCTACCTGGCATAGCTTAATCCTCCTGGCATAGGCTCCCAAGTGCTAGGATTGCAGGTGTGTACCACCATACCTGACTTCTGATTTCTATCTATGGGTTTATGTATTTTGGATACATTATACAAATGGACTTATATAATATGTAGCCTTTTATGATTGGTTTTTATTTAGTGTGGTGGTGGTGGTGGTGGTGGTGGTGGTGGTGGTGGTGGTGGTGGTAGTGTGTGTGTGGTTATTTTTGTTAATTTTTTAAAAATTTTATGCTGATTCTGGACTTGAACTCAGGGTTTGGGCACTGTCCCTGAGCTTTTTTGCTCAAGGCTGTCACTCTATCTTTTGAGCCATAGTTCAATTTCCAGCTTTTTTTGTGGTTTAATTCGTGATAAGAGTCTCATGGCCTTTTCCTGCCCAGATTGGCCTTGAACTACAATCTTCAGATCTCAGCTTCCTGGGCAGCTAAGATTATAGGCATGAGGCACCTGCACCTAGCTAGTGTAGTGTTTTTAACAACAGAAGTTTCCTTTCTTATAATTCTGGAAGCTGAACATTAAGATGGAGCTGCTAGAAGGTTGAATTTCTCCCAAGGCCTCTCTGTAGTAGCAGATGATCATTTTCCACTGTGCTCTTATGGGTTTTTCTTCGCATGCACTGACACAATGTTCCAGGGTTTGTCTATACGATAGTACAAATCAGTTCAACATTGCTTTTAATGATCCAACCATAGCCCATTGTTTGACTTTTCCTAATCCATTTGATGGACACTGGGTTGTTTCCACATTTTGGCTAGTATATGTGTTGTTATGTGGGCGTATGTTTTCAGTTTTCTTGTGTAGCTATGTAGGCATGTAATTGCCCATCCAAGAAGCTGCTGCCCTGCTTTCCAAAGTGTCTGCACCATTTAAAAATCATACCTGAAATGTCTGAGCGTTCTAACATTTCTACCAACATTCATTGTTGCTTTCGTTGAAGTTATCCAGTTATCCAATATGCATGAAATGGCATCTCATTGTGTATGTAGGGGTGTGTGTGTGAGAGAGAGAGAGAGAGAAAGAGAGGAGAGAGAGAGAGAGAGAGAGAGAGAGAGAGAGAGAATATGTTATGTGTTGATACTGGGCCTTGCACTCTGGCTAGATTCTGTCCCTTAGCTTTTATTGTTCAAGATTGGTGCCTTACCACACGAACTACAGCTCTATTTCTGGCTTTTTGCTGGTTAATTGAAGATAAGGGTCTCATAGACTTTTCCTGCCCTGGCTGGCTTCAAACCCAATCTTCCGATATCAACCTCCTAAGTAGCTAGAATTACAGGTGTGAACCACCAGCTCCCAGCTCATTAACAATTTGATTTCACTTTCCTGTCTTTTATGTTTTCATATCTTCTTTGGGAAAATGTCTATTCAACCCCTTAAGTTTTAAAAATTGGACTGTCTTCTCATCATCATAATTTTAAAAAATCAGATGTCTGACTTATACCTTTTGTTCATTGACTATGACCTCAGATTCAGAATTTTTAGGCTGGAAGGGATTAGGCAAATCAAAGTCTCACCTCCTGTGTTGACGGATGAGGAATCTGAGACGAAGAGTGTCTTTATCCTGGCTATATAAAAGAACTCATTAGGAGTAGATCTGGAAGATGAATGGCTAAAAATGAAGAAAACAGATGTTTCATGATTAATGCAGTTGTGTTACTTAATAACAGCGCTACATTCTGGGAAATGTAAGGCAGATTCCTTGTATGAACAACGCAGTGTATGTACCCAATGAAAGACAGCCACAATATCACCAGGCTTCTGGGACCACCATCACTTAAGCATAGTACTGTTCAACAAAGTACAGTTGCTGAATTTGGCTAAAGCTCTTTTCTAACAAAATAATCCTTTAATTTCAACACAATAGAGCTCCAGGCTAGCATTTGGTAGAAAGAAGAGTTAAGGGATTGTCTTGAAGTGGCACACAGCAAATGAGAATCCTATTTTTATTTAAGTCAATGCTATTGGTAGTTTTCTAAAGACATTTTTAGTTCATCTTTCTATAAGAGTATTACTAATTTTTTATTTTTATATTTTATTTTTTTTGCTGATGCCAGGGTTTGAACTCATGTCCTAGCGCTGTCCTGGAGCTTCTTTTGCTCAAGCTAGTGCTCCACCACTTGAACCATAGCACTACTTCCAATTTTTGTTTTTTTGTTTTGTTCCTTTTTTATTGTAATAAACATCTCATGGACTTTTCTGCCTGGACTGGCTTCAAACCACAATTCTTAGATCTCAGCCTCCTGAGTAGCTGGGATTATAGGTGTGAGCTACCAGTAACTAGCATTACTATTATATTGAATCTTAAAAATGACAGCAAAGCCAACTGCTGGTAGATCATGCCTGTAATCATTCCTACTTAGGAGGCTGAGATCAGAGGATGGTGGTTTGTTGTCAGTCAGGTCTAGAAAGTACTTTGAGATTCTTATCTCCAATTAACTACTACCTTGTCCAAAAAAGCCAAAGATGGAGCTGTGCTTCAAGTGGAAAAAGCTAAGCAACAGTGCCCGAGGCCTTAGTTCAAGCACCTGTACTGGCATACACACACACAAATTCCATTTTGGCTAATGAAATGAAGGTGGATGGAAGGCAGTTTTCTATCAGACATTTGGCATATAGGGAAAGAGAACTGGGATTTTTATTAGAGATGTAAAGTTTGACACTACCTATTGGAAAATGTAGAGACACTATGATGAAAAAAATCAACACAAAGTGCCAGAAAGAACATTTTTGATTTTTTGTTTTGTTTCAAGCTTTTAGCCACACTGCCTAACCTTAACAGTTCTAACAAAGAAGCAGGCAAGAAAGGACATTTTTTAATGGTCTGTGGTGTGGTGTTTTTTTTTTTTTATTGTGGTTAAACATCACTTTTCCTGATATAAAAAACAAACTTTATTCCCTCCTGATTCTACTGTAGTTGACCTTGGGGGAAAGGGAGAGAATGGTGCTTTAAGTCCGAGTTCTATTGTGGCAAAAAGTGGAAAATTTGGACACCCACCCAAGCTTTATAATGAGGAAATCATTGTTAACTTAGGGCAGGCACTCCACCCTTGAAATGGAAATATCCTGTGGATGGTTCTCTCCATGGGCCATGTGGCTCTGAGTTACTGGAAGGTGCTACCCGCTTGCCCACAAGTACATGATGGAGTATGTGCATATTTATATCTTTATATGCATTGCTAATTGGATAGCAAGTGTCTGACAGGTCGTCAACATGCTAGTTAACTAGTCATTCCTCAGGCAGACATGGAGATTCATTTGCCTCAAAGAAATGTGATTTGAAAGCATTTGAGAAATAATATTTGCTTTCCTTTCTCCTTATCAGTTTTCCTGTTAAGCTATAGGGTTGGCATTTCCAGTCATCATTTTTTCCCCTAAAGTAGTATCCTCACTAGTTGCTCTGGCTGGCCTGCAACTCACTGTCCTGTCTCAGCCTCTAGAGTGCTGGGTTACATGTATAAATTGATCTTCATTGATTTCCGTTTATCTTTATGAGATCCGAGTTTCCTATAGGTACGTGGAAATACCATTTTCTTATACTTATCTTTATATTTACTTGTTCTACTTGTCTTAACTGCTTTTCCTAGCTTTCTCATTCCAAGTACAAAGTTTGTTACTATTAGTGGTGACAGTACAGTAAATATCTTTTCTTTGTATTTTCTCCTGTAAACTTTCCATGAACACTACTTTTCCTCTAGTGTCTTTTAACTATACTCTGTTAGGTTATCTTTAGGTTAGACAGTATGAGGAGGGCAGACAGGAACTTATGGTGGCATTTACCTTAAAGGACCTTCTAAAAACACATCTCACAGCTGGACATGCATGGCTCAGGCCAGCCCAAGGTTACAGGTTCTCCTTGATGAAGGTTAGGAAAACTCAGATTCCCTGATAAAGATTCTTTGAGGGCCCTGTCTTCCAAAAGTCTTGCTACTTTCCTTTCACTTTCAAATAAACTTACTCTGTCTTCGGGGAGAAGTTTCATCTCATTTGGAAATCTATCATGAACATGGAGGTTTTGCCCTGATGGATACCTGGAGGTATCCATCCTCATGGAGACTACAGATAGGACCACAAGCAATGCCAGAATTTTCCGCAGGATATTGTGCTGGGTCTTTGCCAGCATAGGAACCATTGTTCAATTAAAGTTCTGAAGTTCTGTATTGGAAAAGCAGAAACTATTCTGATGTAGAATGTTTTCAGAACAAGTGATATCAATTACTGGCTCTGTGGGTCCAGGAAAACCAAATAACTCACATGGACCACTGACTTTCATTGACACACTGTATCAGAAACAATGAGCAAAGAGCAAAGTGTATCCCTGGGCATCTGAGCAAATTTCTGTTTGATGGGAAAATGTTATTTTTATGAAATGGTGATTTTAAATTGTTAGCTATTTTGTTATTTAGTAGTAATTTTATACCATAATGAATTGTCTATAAAAGTTACTTTTATGATACTAATCTGGGAAGAGAGTAAAGAGATGATATTTTCCAAAATGAAATGTACTCTTTACCTGACTCATATCACTGTAACCCCTTTGTACATCACCTTTATAATAACAATACAATTGCTTTTTAAAAAAAAAAACAAACTCTTAATGTAGCTGGGCACCAGTGGCTCATGCCTGTAATCCTAGCTACTCAGTAAGCCGAGATCGGCCTGGGCAGGAAAGTCTGTGAGACTCTTATCTCCAATAAACTAATCAGAAAAATCCAGAAGTAGCTCTGTGGCTCAAGTGGTAGAGTGTTAGCTTTGTGTACAAAGAGGCTCAGAGAGAGTGCCCAGACCCTGAGTTCAAGCCCAGGACCAGCAAAAAATAAAAATAAATTAATGTAACTAGGAAGTGAAAGCATGTTTTAGGGAGCTTAAAGGGTGGGTCCAGGAATGGAGGGAGGAAGGGTAAGCAAATACAGTCATTACATAATGTAAAAAAATGAACTATGTAACTTGAGAGTAAGACAGGAGGGGAACATGGGGGAGACTGAAGAATGGTGACATTGACTAAGAAGCATTGTTCTCATAACCTGAGTTACAGCATTGCAACCCTTTGTACAATACTTACCAACAATAATAAAAAAAGATTAATCTGTATCATCAGCAACATAAAACATCAAAACAAAGCAAAAAACATATAAAGTCCTAGTGGCTTATGTCTATAATACTAGTTACTCCAGAGGCTGAGATCTGAGAAAAGAGGTTCAAAGAGAGCCAAGTTAGACAAATCTATGAGACTTTTATCTCCAGTAAAAAAAAAAAAAAACCAGAAGTGGAAGTATGGCTCAAATGGTAGAGCATCTTCTTGAATGAAAAAGCTAAGGGACAGTGCCCAGGTCTTGAGTTCAAGACTGAACACACACACACACACAAACACACACACTCACACACACACACACCCCAAAAGAAAAAAAAAAGGAGGCTCAATCACTGAGGACCTTTAGCCCAAAGAATCCTACAGAATCCCTGTGGATGGGAAAGTCAGTAGATCAGACATCCATGAGTATCCAGTACCATGTCTTCTTTCACAGATTAGAGAACTAAGAGCTGGAGGAAGAGGGGACTTGTGCAGGCTCACAAAGCTGGTAGCTAGGATGGACAGCATTGCCAAGTTGTGTAAGATATGTACATCATGTTTCTCCCTGCTTCCCATGCCATGTGCTTGTCAAATGTCACGTAAAAATGAACAATTCCCTTTTACTGTACCATCCTAGAAGAAACTCAGAGATTATGTAAGATGGACCAAACAGCTTCTAAAACTGACTCTGATTCTAAAATTAGTTTTCCGAATAAGGAAGCTAGTTCAGAAAGGAAAATGACTAGACCAAAATCTTGCTTAAGCAATGACTCAGTTACGTTAAGAATCTAGAGAAGTTTCCATACTCTTCTCCCCCCACCATGATTCTGAGGCCTCAAGCTCACTCTTTGTGTTTCGTTTTTTCTGTTTATGTGGTGCTGAGGAATTGAACCCAGGGCCTCAGACATACGAGGCAAGTACTCTACCACTGAGCCACCTTCCTTCCCAGACCTCTTATTGTTTCTCAATGAGTACTCTACCACTTGAGCTACACTTCTAATCTAGATTTTGTTCACTAATTGGAGATGGAGTCTCATGTACTTTTATTCCCAGCCAGGCTTAAACGGCTATCCTCTGGATCTCAGCTTACTAAGTAGCTATATGTAGCTTTATACATTTTAAGAAAGAAATTATTAAATTAGGTAATTGCAATGATTTGATATGTGTATCAATAATGATCCAGTGAAGGTAGCATTTCCAAACATCAAAAGAACTTTATTTTTATATAATAATTATTCCTACTTATGAGGTAAATGTCATCTTTATGGTGTGTGTGTGTGTGTGTGTGTGTGTGTCTGTGTCTGTGTCTGTGTGTGTGTGTGTGTACTGGGGCTTGAACTCAGTGCCTGGTGCTCTCACTTGGCTTTTTTGCTCAAGGTTGGTGCCTACCACTTGAGCCACACTTTTACTTTCAGCTTTGGGCTGATTAGTTGGAGATAAGAGTCTCTTGGAATTCCTCTGCCTGTGCTGGTTTTGAACCTCAATCTTCAGATCTCAGGCTCCTGAGTAGATAGAATTACAGGCATGAGCCATAGCACCCAGCTATATTTCATACCTAGAAAAAAAATGAAATAGTTGGACCCACATCAGTAGAAAGACACCCGCTAATAAAAATGTATTTCACATGATAATACTTCTTGAGAGTTTTAAATAAGTTGTTATATATTCTCAAGATGGTTACATTTTGCACCATATTGTAATCTATTGCTATTTTAAATAGATGGGCTTTTCTTATTTAGATCATTTAGTATAAAAGGATATATTGTATTTGTGAGCAAGACTAAGGAAAAAAATAGTGTATCTATGCATCTGTAAGCAAATTAAAAAGAGAAGCATCTTTACGAAAAAATAAAAAGAAGAAGCTGGTGCTGGTGGCTCATGCCTATAATCGTAGCAACTCAGGAAGCTGAGACTGGGCAGGTAAGTCTATGAGACTCTTATCTCCAATTAACCACCAAAAAACAGGAAGTGGACATGTGCCTTATGTAGTAAGAACACTAACCTTAAGTACTAGTACTGGGAGACAGAGAGAGAGAGAAAAGAAAGAAAGATGATGCAAATAACCGTACAAAATTTTGTTTTCCAGGATCTAGTTCAGGTTCAACACTAAAAGGTCCTGAACTGAATTTAAAAGGCACCCAGCACGTCATACAAGCAGGCCAAACACTGAATCTTCAGTGCAGGTAAGAGGATCTGTTGGTTTGAGAATAATTAACTTGTCCTTCTCAAGGCAAAACCCTTCATTCGTTGGTAGGACAGAAAGGCCTCCTCAAATAACAGAAAAGTAGGGACCACTGAGGCCTCCTGTGTGTTGAAATGTGCCAGCTGTGTGTGTTCACCTTCTGATGGAGGATAAACCCGTGGAGGGGACAGCGTTACTCAGGGAACAAAGGCATGATGTCCAAGCATTATTTGCATTTATTCTGAGAATTCTCTAGAAGCTGTTCTGAATATGTTACTTTTCTGTCAAAAGAGCCTTAAGATCTCAGGATCAGGCATAGTGGCTTAAGCCTGTAATCCAAGCCACTCATGAGGTTTAGAGATTTCAAAGGAGATCACAGTTGGAGACCAACCTGAGGAAAAAGAAGTTCCTGAGTCATTTAGTCAGTGGCTGAGTGTGGTAGTACATGCCTATTAGCCCAGCTATGGGGGAAACACAACTGCTTGGCTCTGTGGTACATTCCTGTCATCCCTAGGCATAAAACAACAGTCTTATCTTTAAAATAACCAATGCATAGCCAGGCGCTGGTGGCTCACGCCTGTAACCCTAGCTACTCAGGAGGCTGAGATCTGAGGATCGCGGTTCAAAGCCAGCCCGGGCAGGAGAGACCGTGAG
>NW_012267318.1:2132941-2190255 GCF_000151885.1 Dipodomys ordii | reverse complement strand
GAGATCTGAGGATCGCGGTTCAAAGCCAGCCCGGGCAGGAGAGACCGTGAGACTCCTATCTCCAATAAACCACCAGAAAACCAGAAGTGGCACTGTAGCTCAAGTGGTAGAGCGCTCGCCTTGAGCTGAAGAGCTGAGGGACAGCGCCCAGGCCCAGAGTTCAAGCCCCATGACCGACCAAAAAAAATAAAATAAAATAACCAATGCCATTAGGGGCTGGAGGTGTAGCACAGTGGTAAAGCAAGTGTGAGGTCTTGAGTTCAATCCCCAGTACCACCAAAAAATAAATAAAGGACCTCAGAATGCTTCCCAATAAAAATGTATGCTTTGGATTTAATGCTGTGCCCAGCCCCAGCCTTGACTGTGTTTTCTTTCCTTATTGTTGATTGCAGAGGAGAAGCAGCCCACTCATGGTTTTTCCCTAAAACAGTGAATAAGGAAAGCAAAAGCCTGAGCATAATTAATTCTGCCTGTGGAAAGGACAACAAACAATTCTGCAGTACATTGACCTTGAACATGGTTCAGGCGAACCACACAGGTTTCTACAGCTGCAGATACCTACCTACATCTGCTTCAAAGAAGAAGGTCGAATCTGAAATCTATATATTTATTAATGGTAAGACTTCCATTTTTCTATGTTCTGTTTGCTACTGGTGGGTAGGGGATCCTAAAAGTGTACCCTGATCCATTGGGAAAGTGGCTTTTCTTAGCAAGAAAAGAAGAAATGGGCCAGGGAAGAGATTGTATGTTAATATAGTTCTTGATCATCAATTTCAACAAGAATTTTCAATTCTAAGCAATAAATATGTACACTGTATTGGGGAGAAGCTCATGCCTGCTTAGTTCATCACTGTAACTACCATATATAGCAGTGTCTGCCACAACGTTTGGTGATATGAAAGGCCCTCATTTGATTGCTTAATAATTGAGAAATCTCAAGCTGTGTGCTGGTCGCTGAGATCTGAGGATCACAGTTCAAAGCCAGCCTAAGCAGAAAAGTTCCCATGAGACTCTTCAATTACCACTCAAAAACCA
This sequence comes from Dipodomys ordii, assembly GCF_000151885.1. NCBI lineage: Eukaryota > Metazoa > Chordata > Mammalia > Rodentia > Heteromyidae > Dipodomys > Dipodomys ordii. The sequence goes on along the minus strand of NW_012267318.1, from coordinate 2,189,220 downwards.
GAGGTGGGGCTGTGGCTCAAAGTGGTAGAGTGTGAGCCTTGAGCAAAAGAACTCAGGGACAATGCCCAGGCCCCGAGTTCAAGCCCCACAACCAAGAAACAAACAAAAATTGACTGGGAATGTGGCTTATTGATAGAGTACTTGCCTAGGATGCATGAAAGCCTGGGTTTGAGTCCTCAGTACCACATAAACAGAAAAGGCCGGAAGTGAGGCTGTGGCTCAAGTGGTAGAGAGCTAGCCTTGAGCAAAAGAAGCTCAGGGACAGTGCCCAGGCCCTGAGACCAAGCCCCAGGACTGACCAAAAAATAGAGAAATCTCAAATTAATTATGACCTTTAATACAACTGTATTCTCGTATGTTAAAAATCATCAAATGATTTTTTTTCTAAGCTGATGTAGTTCAGTAATACTGTGCATAGTTCCTGGATTTGATACCAAACACCACACATATGCACACACACACACAAACACTGAGCTTTTTTAAACTAAATGGATGAATCTGATGTTACTGATGTCACTTGATGATTACAAAATGGGGTCTAGTTGACAATGTTGCATTACATCATGTTCCATAAGCAAATATTGCAGCACAGTTGAAGAGTGCAGAGGACAGGAGATAAAAATCAATACTGTTGGTTATAATTTCTCTCCTTACAGAAGGACTGAATGAAGTAGTAGTCATAGGGAAGAATGAAAATCCATAAAGAAGTATACATTAACGACAGGAATGGATCTCTGAGGGAAAAGATCTTTAAAAATGCCCTGTCATCATGTTCCTCCTTGGTTACTTCCTGTCAATTTCTAAAACTTGTGAAGGGGATCTAAGGAACAGAAAGTGAAAATAGTGGATGCCTGAGCCACAACACATCAACTGTGGGTACCGGTGACTCATGCCTATAATCATAGCTATTTGGGAGACAGGAAATTAGGGGATTTCAGTTTGGGACCAGCCTGGGAAGATAAGCTCAAGAGACATATTTGCAACTTGGACTCAATGACATGTGCTAGTTATTCCTAGTTATAGGGAAGACTGAGATTTGGAGGGTCAAGGTATCAGGCCAGCCTGGGCAGAAAAGTCCCCAAGACTCTATCTTCATGGAGAGAAGCTGGACTTGGTGGTGTGTGCCTGTGATTCTAGAAACCACAGGAAACCTAAAGTAGGCAAATCTCAGCTTAGGCACTAACCTGCACAGGAAGCAAGACTCTATCCTGAAAATAACCAGTACAAAAACAGGGCTGGAGATATGGCTCTGAGGTACTAGCAAGCATGAGTCCCTGAGTTCAAACCAAAACAAATGAACACCCAACTAGAGTACAAATGTGCATTAATGTCTTCCTAGTGGAGGTCTATGTGCTGGAGTTAGTAGGTTTGAAATGAAGCAGCTATACAATTTCCCAAGTATTCTGTGTCATTCTCCAGTTGAGGGTTGGTCCTAGGAGACAATAGGGCTATTCCATGGTGCCAGGTGCTGGTGACTCACATCTATCATCCTAGCTACTCAGGAGGAGCCTGAGATCTGAGTGAGGATTGCATTTTAAAGCCAGCCTGGGTAGGAAAGTCCATGAGCTCTTTGCTCCAATTAACTACTAAAAAGCTGGAATTGGAGCTGTGGCTCAAGTGTTAGAACAGAACCTGTGCCTGGGTTAATGTCCAAACCCTGAATTCAAGCTCCTAGGATTGGTACACACACACACACACACACACACACACACACACACACACACACACACACACACACGCACGCACAATTATTACATGGTAGAACCTCTGTTTAAGCATTGTCAGCTTTGTTGTGATTGAGCTACTTTTCCCTTTCTATTTCTCAAACTGTTTTGATATCTTGCACTCTTCCAACAGTAGCAAACCCAGACATCCTAGTCTCTTGCTATCACAGGAATGTATCACTTTACCTAAACCAGGGACCTGCGCAGGGCAGGGCAACTCACTCTTACAGGAGGAAGAATGTGGTGAGTAGCAAATGAGGCAAGAACAAAAGATGTAGAATTAACAGAGACTTTCAGAGAGGCAATCGTGCAGCTCAAGAGTGGCGAGAGAAAGATCATATACACGGCTGTTCACTTTTTCTAGTTTCATGGTTTAGTATGCTGCATCTGACTCTTGAGGAGAAAAGAGAGCATTTTATTATGGGTCCTGGATACATCCCTGTCTCTTCCACAAATGTGAGAGAAAAATGCATCCCGACTAAAATTCGGCAGATTTCACAATTTTCTGGGGCCAACTGTAGACACTATGCACCCCTTTTGTGACAGATCAGAAATGTAGCTACTTAGAATGCTTTCCATCTCAACCACACAACAGGGCAGATCTGGGCGGCAAGTCCATTCTTCATCTAAAAGGTCAGGAAGACAAGGTCTAGGTGTGTCTGCAATGCATCTCCTCAGCACAGTGCCTGGCACATAGCAAAATGCACTATTCATTAAATAACTGACTTAGTTAACAGGTATTCTGTGGAATGCTATGTGAGAATTGCTATTAAAGATAAATTCCAGGTTTAGTGAGCAAGAGTGCCGGGATTGATTATTGATGTCTGAGAAGGGCTGAGTTCAGGTAGGAGCAACATGTGTTTAGTTTATCAGGTTTGCTCTCCTCCAACAATTCTAATATTTTAAAACTCCTGCAACATCTGTTAGACATCAGGAAATTGTGTGTTTCAAAGATTGTTCTAGAAGGAAGGGTTGTGAAATGCACTCTATGACATAGGTTGGTATTATGAAACATATGCAATAATCTGAGTTTGAACTAGGCATCAGTGGGTCATCCCTATAATCCTAGCTACTTAGGAGGCTGAGATCTGAGGATTGTGATTCAAAAGCAGCCCCAGCAGGAAAGCTTGTGAGACTCTTATCTCCAATTAACCAGCTAAAAGCCAGAAGAAGCAGTGTGGCTCAAGAGGTACAGTACTAGTTTTGAGCATAAAAAAGCTAAGGGAGAGTACCCAGGCCTTGAGTTCAAGCCTCAGTACTAGTGCTCACACACACACACACACACACACACACACACACACAAGGAAATATATATTGTGAGTTTGGGGAACATTATATGAGACCATTAAATATATATATAATGAGATTGTTTTTATATTTATTTATTTAGTCACTCACAGGGCCTGAACTCTGGGCCTGGGCGCTGTCCCTCAGCTCTTCAGCTTAAGGCTAGCGTTCTACCCCTGAGCCACAGTCCCACTTCCAGCTTTTTCTGCTTATGTAGTACTAAGGAATCGAACCCAGGGCCTTATGCATGCAAGACAAGCACTCTACCACTGAGCCACCTTCCCAGCCTGATTGTTTTTAAATAGCACTAATGCTTAATGGTACTTGGTACTTGGTACAGACATAGGAAAGTACTCCAAATCTTAATTGTTTGCTAGTAAATGTAATCAGATAATATTAGGGAACACTTGCCATGTGCATCTAACTGTCCTACTATGAAAAGTAACTCTTTTTTTTTTCCTGGTAGGTGTTAGTAGTCTCATAACCACAGTAAATTAACATCCAGGGTGACTCTGATATAAGCCTTTAAACAATTCTAACTTTTCCAAGTGGCCAAGCATTTTATGTATTTGTTTTCTTATTTTGTTTTCTTTTGTCTTTTTTTTTGGAACACTTTCAACACTGGTTTATTTTAGTCCAGGGGCACAAAAGTTGTCTCTGATGACTCAGACAATGGGCTCTGGGATTAATAAAAGTCCAGCCATCATCTCTCCACAGCTGAGATTACTCACTACTACTGACTGGCTCTCACTTATTTATTGCTGAATATTTACTTCAGGACATGCTGTTCTGTTTGGAGGATGGATTTCTACCCTTGATAAGTATCTGCAGATGTGCTGGCATTTCATTCATTTTAGGTTTCCATAAAGATGAGAGCCTCTGTTTACATATATTTTGGAGAAGGCAAATTTACAGGCTATAGAGTTTTGAGGGAGAAAAAAAAACAATTGAGATTGTATAGCTTTCTCTACAAATCACTAAATCCAATAGTTGAGCTCTGAACAAACCAGTATTTAGACATTGCATGCCTGCTGTCCACCAGGCGCTGCTTCCAGCCATAGCAGTGATTTAGATCCACAATGGTCTAGTTAGTGTACATAAGAATTGTCAGCACTCTGTCACATCAAGCATCCACCAAACCTTGATATCACACATCCAATCAATGTAATTATTCCAGTAGTTATAGTTAACTACTACCAGCTGATTACTAAGTTGCCTGAGAAACTAAAATGTCCACTAATTATAACTTCTCCTATTCTCTATCAATTAAATAAATCGTAGTACTGGATGCAGTGGCTCATGCCTGCAATCCTAGTTACTCAGGAGGCTGAGACCTGAACTCAAAGCTAACCGGGGCAAGAAAGTCTGGGTCATACTTATGTCCAATTAACAAGCAAAAATCTAGAGGCAGAGGTGTGGTTCAAGTGATAGAGGGTCAGCTTTGAATGAAAAAGCTAAGGGACAGCACCCAGGCCCTAATTTCAAGTCCTGGTACTTAGTAGCGAGCGTGCGCACGTGCACACACACAGAGCCGCACGCGTGCGCGCACACACACACAGAGCCCTGCACTGCACTCCCTAATTTGTTACTAATTGCAGCAGATTCTGGAGGGATGGTACTATTAGGGCTGCTTAGGTAATATCTATTCTCTTGGGAGAGGAGAGGGAAGGATACTGGTGCTCTGTTGTGTATAATAGGCTCTAGGACCATCTTTTCTAAAGGTGAGAAGCTTTTGTTAAAATTATTCTTAAATGAATTATGGCTGGGAAACAAGAAGGCTGACCAGAAAAGTTCTTAAATGGTATCTTGTCAAAGTGTCCAATTTAGTTGGTAAGACCTTGAATCTAGCTCTTCATACTCAAAGTGAGCTGGAGCCTCCCTCCCCACTCCTCCAAGCCTTGAGGCACTACTAAAATATAATGTCTGAGGGCTAGGAAGGTGGCTCAGTGGTAGAGCACTTGCCTTGCATGCCTGAGGCCCTGGGTTCGATTCCTCAGCACCACATAAGCAAAAAGAAAAAAGCCGGAAGTGGTGCTGTGGCTCAAGTGGTAGAGCTGAGGGACAGCGCCCAGGCCCGGAGTTCAGGCCCCACGACCGGACCCCCCCAAAAAATAAATATATAATGTCTGAGAACTTATCATTGGAAAGTGAGTGAAAAAGAAATGGATAGCAGAAGCATGTTCCTTTAGTTCTTCCCTGTAAAAGGAACTCATCTCTTTCCTTCTGTTTTATAGGGGTGGGGGGAGGTGGGTAAGAGGTGGGGATATGGGTATGCAAGCACATGCGCATGTTGCTATCAGGGTTTGAACTCAGGGCCTGGGCACTGTCCCTTAGCTTATTCACTCAAGGCCTGGTAGTCCACTACTTGACCCACAGGTTCAGTTCCAGTTTTGGGGTTGCTTTTTCTGATAATTGGAGATAAGAGTCTCATGGACTTTTCCACCATGGATGGCTTTGAACTGTAATCTTCAGATCTCAGCCTCCTAAGTAGCGAGGTTATATGCATGAGCCACAGGTACCTGTTCTCTCTCTTTTCTTGATCACTTTCCTGTCTGAGTCAACTAAAGCAAATGGTCTGAAAGATTCTCATCACAGGTTCTCCTCCATTGGTTCTCCTCCACTGGTATTTCCATAGACACAGAACTGGTGAGATCTTATAACAGCCTGACTTGAAATAGAAGGGTAAGGAGATGTGCTTTCTCTAACCAGAGTTGAGAAGGCATAGCAGTGCAGATTTTCTAGGAGAGAACAGTAATTAGGTGTTTGATGAATGTGCCTCATGGGAGAAAAGCTCTTACCTGACTGTGTGACCTTGAGGCAGTACAAGGCCTAATGGTACAGCTGTTCTTACCTCTATCTCTAATGCATGGCTTCTTCCACTCATTTTCTGATACTCATGTTTCTTCTAGCACAAATCTCCCAGTAAAGATGGTTCCCAAGTTTTGTCTTGGGGATGGCCCCTGATTCCTACCATAACAATCCCTTGTGCTGCTCGAGTGAGCCCACATTATTGGGAGTAGCAGACAGGGCAATGGTTTCCTTTCCCACATCCTTGCTCAGAAGATGCAAAATACATTGGAACACACCAAGTGGACACTCTCAGTCTCCAAAGCCCGAGCAGGTTTCTTAGAGTGATGGCAGTGTGAGACTGCTTTATTTGCAGAATTTTACTTCAGAGTTCCTAGGGATTTTCTTGGAGTATCTATCTGCAGTATCATTCAAAAGTGGAGAACAAGGTCAGGTTTTGCTTGATTTTTGTTTGCTTTTGTTTCTTATTTTGTTGATATTATGGAAGAAGAGAAACAAATCTTTCTAGGGTTGAAAATCTGCCCTTGCCAATGTCCAGAATCACAGAGTTTTCTTTGGGAAACAGAGCCCTCCACATCTGGGCTGTGTCCGGGCTGGGTGCGCTCTGTAGGGCTGAGGCATGGAGAAGATTATCTATTCTATCCATCACCAGAGGACAGCTGATTAGGACCACATGGCATGAGCTTAGACAAGAGTAACCTAACTCCTAACCATTTTTCTTTCCAGCTACGTGAGAATTTTGATGGAAGGCAGTCATGGTATCTTCAAGCCCTGCCATTTCACATTTCCCTTCTAGAAACATTTTGCCATTAAATCCCAAGACCTTGACTATAGCATGGAGACAATTACACATGATTGGGAAGGAAGCCATTTGTGTTGGGAGAGTTGTTGGCAGCTGACACATTGAATCTTTTTTTTCCTTGACCTTTGCCCCAGACCTTAGGTTCACCTAGTTATGTTCTTAGGAATGCCAACCTTAGCACTTGATGCTACTGTCAAATATTCAGGTCATTCTTGAGAATAATCCTGGTTGTTCCCCAGGATACATATCAGGAAAATTTTAGCATGTCAGCTCTCTAGTGTTGTACTGTTAAGTCTTGTTAGCCACAACGTAATTGTGTATCACAAAGCATTTAGCAGCGCTACATAAACACTCAAACATAATGAGAATGGGCATAGTCTGGAATGAGCCACTTGGACAATCTGAGCCTTGGTTAAGTTGATCATTGGGGCAGAATTAGGAAATTCAAGATGGCTGTGAAGTCTAGAAGCAATAGAATTGACTATACATCCACATCCTCCCCACACCCAGTAATCAAGGAATATGAAACATAGGAGACCAGAACTTTCTGGTTTTAATGATTTAAAAAATCCCTCAGTAGACACTATATCAAAAGTGAACTATACAACTTGTGGACAGAGATGGGAGGGAAAAACTGGGAGAAAACAAAGGAAGGAGTGACATTGCCTATAAAGAAATGTACTTATTACCTGACTTATGAAACAGTAACCCATTTGTATATCACCTTTATAATAATAATAAAGATACTCATAAAAAAAGAAATAAAAAAATCCTTGGCTAGGCGCCAAGGTGCCTATAATTCTAGTTACTCAAGAGGTTGAGATCTGAGGATTGTGGTTTGATGCCAGATGAGGCAGGAAAGTCCATTAGACATCTCTGATTAACCACCAAAAAGCCTGAAGTGGAGCTGTGGCTCAAGTGATAGAATGTCCCTGAACATTTTTTGCACCTAAACCCTGAGTTCAATTACACACACACATACACACACAAACACACACACACACTCACACACACACACTCCTTTTCAAATATTCTCTTAAGAAAAATGAGTAGAAGTGGAGCTGTTGCTCAAGTGGTAGAGTGCTACCCTTGAGCAAAAGCTCAGGCACAGTGCCCAGGCCCTCAGTTCAAGCTCCAGAACAAAAAACAAACAAAACCCACTGAATTTCTGGCCAGGCACTAGTGGCTCATGCCTGTAATCCTAGCTACTCAGGAGACTGATATCTGAGGATCGTGGTTCAAAGATTCGAAGCCAACCCAAGCAGGAAAGTCTGCAAGACTTTTTCATTTTTTTGGTCAGTTGTGGGGCTTAAACTCTGGGCCTGGGCACTATCCCTGAGTTCTTCAGCTCAAGGTGAGCGCTCTACCACTTGAGCCACAGAGCTACATCTAGTATTCTGGTGGTTAATTTGAGACAAGAGTCTCATAGACTTTCCTGCCTGGGCTGGTTTTGAACCGTGGTCCTCAGATCTCAGGCTCCTGAGTAGCTAGGATTGCAGGAGTGAGCCACCGGTGCTCAGCTTTCTGCGAGACTTTGATCTCCAATTAACCATCAGAAAACCAGAAGTGATGTTGTGGCTCAAAGTGGTAGAACACTAGCTTTGAACAAAAAAATGCTCAGGTACAGCACCCAGGCTCTGAGTTCAAGCCCCATGACAAAAAAGTGGGGTGGGGGGAAGAAAGGGAAGGAGGGAGGGAGAAACAAGCAAGGGACTTTTTCACAAGAAATGTCCTTATGCTGAAAGGCATTAAGTTGCTGACATTTCGTAACTGACCATGATAACTGCAAGGCCTAAACTGACTGTAGGTGAGAAGATGATGGGCTGTTTTGAGCTTGAGGGTCCTGGCAGTTCTTTAGCTTGGTCTCCTCTGAGACCCTGTTTTCATCCCTGCTAGGTCTTCAGCTTTGGGCAAACTGCTTTTAAGAATAATGGTTAACACTCCCATGTTCTCTGCAGGGTACATCCTAAGCTCCTTGAATATGTTCATCAATTTTATCCACACACCCCTGTAAAGGGTTGGTTTGTTTTTTTTGGTGGGGGGGGGTCCAGTCGTGGGGCCTGAACTCTGGGCCTGGGCCCTGTCCCTCAGCTCTTCAGCTCAAGGTTAGTGCTCTACCACTTGAGCCACAGTGCCACTTCCGGCTTTTTTTTCTGCTTATGTGGTGCTGAGGAATCGAACCCAGGGCCTCAGGCATGCGAGGCAAGTGCTCTACCACTGAGCCACCTTCCCAGCCCATCTCTTTGTGTTTTTTTAATGATCATGTCAGTGTATTTTTTAACAGTTTCTTTATCATTTAGTTTCAGGTTCACAGCAAAATTGAGAGGAAGGTAGAGAGAGAGCCCATATGCCTCCTACTTGCCACACATAGCTTCCCCTATTATTAAGATCTGCCTTGGAAAGGTACTTTTATCATAGCTGATGACCTATGTGAAGACATCGCAGTCATCCAGAGCCCACAGTTTGCACTAGGAGTTCATCCCTGGTGTTGTGCATTGAAAGAATGTAGGCAAATCCATAATGCCATGAATCCATCTTTATGCTGTGTATCACACACCACATTTCCACTACCCTAAAACTCTTCTCCACCTGTTCGTCCCTCTCACCAATCCTCATCCCAGGAAACCACCAGTCTTTCTATCATTTCCATAGTTTTGCCTTTTTCAGAATTCATATAGTTGGAATTAGACATTACCCTTTTTTGATTGGCTCCTTTCATTCAATAATCTGCATTCAAGTTTCCCCCATGTCTTAAAATCTTTTCTTTCTTTCTTCCTTTTTTCCTTCTTTCCTTTCTTTCTCTCTCTTTCTCTTCATTTCTCCTCTTTTCTTTCTTCTTTTCTTACTTTCTTCTGTGGGGGGGGGGAAATATTAGGGCTTGAACTCAAGGCCTCGACACTGTCCCTCAGCTTTATCACTCAAGACTGGTGTTTCACCACTTGAGCAACACTTCCACTACTGTCCTTTTGATAGTTTATTGAAGATAAAGAGTCTCAGACTTTTCTGCCCATGCTGGCTTCAGTCTGAGATCCTCAGAGCTCAGCCTCCTGAACAGCTATAATTACAGGTGTAGGTCACCAACTCCCAGCCAATCATTTCCTTTTCACAGTAAATAGCATCCTATTGGATGGCCCACAGTTTATCTATCCATTCACCTATTTAAGGACATCTCGGTCGCTTCCAATCCTTGGCAATTAGGAATAAAGCTGATATATATAGATATAGATATATACACATATACACACACACACACACACACACACACACATATGAATAAAGCTATACATGTTTGTGTGAACATAAGCTTTCAAATTCCAAGGACCTGACGGTGGATTTGTCTGCTAAGAGTGTGCTTAGTTTTATATGAAACTGCCAAGTTGGTTTTCATAGCATCCATACAAATCCATCTTCCAACCAGCAATGATGAGATCTCCTCTTACATCCTCACTAGTATTTGGTGGTGTCATTGCTCTGGATTTGACATTCAGTCATATCTAATTGTGCCTGCATGAAATGAAGTATCTCTTCTATCATATACTCATTTGCCATTGATATGTCTTTTCTGAAGAACTGTTTGGTAAGGTTTTGGGCCCGTATGCAAAAATAAGATCATTTTCCTACTGTTGAGATATAATAGTTCATTTGGCATTTTATAAAGACTGTGTCTTTTTCAAATATGTTTTCCCAGGTGGGCCTGTCCTTTTATTCTCTTGATATCTGTCTTCAGTAGAATAGACATTGTTCATTTTAATCAAGTCCAGTTCTTAATCCTTCCTTTCATGTATTACATCTTTGGTGTTATCATATTTAACTACCTCTCACAGCTGGAATCCACATACAAAGAGTATCTAGGGGCACAGGACGTGGCTCGGTGGTAGAGCACCAACCTAGCATGTGCAATGTCTTCCAGCCCTTAAAAAATTAATTAGGTCTTTTTTGTGTGTAGAGGTCACTACACAAATGCTTCTCTTAGTGTCTTTATCAATGGAATAAGGAAAGTATTAATGCCTGAAGTTGTTAGTAGATGCTTGACTTTCAAGTAACCTACAATTTTGAATGAACTTGGTCATATGCAACTGTATTGCAGGGACACTAAGGGAAGAGAGCAGTAAGAGGGGATGCTCCATCTGGAATCCATGTTGCCCTTTTCCATTCCTCTCCCTAGATCCTCTGTACCAAATTACTCATTTTCTAGGCCTTAAGTTAAGTATCATCCATTCTAGAAAGCCACTCTCTGGCCAAAGGGGCTTCTTTTGACCCCTTCCTTCCACACAGGCCCTAGCTCTCACCTGCTCTGTGAGTCCAAAGCTAAATCTGTTTTGCCTACCCTGATAGACCTAGGACCCAGCCCAGGGACTAGTATAAAGAAGGTGCTTAGTACATGATTGTTCAATAACAGAAACATAGGGTTTGAAGTTTCTACTAGTTTGACCTGGTTGCCTTGAGTTTTGAAGAATGCATTTAGGGCACACTGACTGAAAGAGTAAAACCTGGGGTTCACAACTCATATGCTATATAACTAAATAATGTCCAAAAAGAAATTCCAATGGACTTTAACCATGAATTAGCAAGATGTGATTTGGACCGGATAGATGTAAAGGCCCATATTTGGCTTCAATGCTTATTAATTAGTGTGGTATGGCTGAGCTGTGGCTGAGACAGCACACTTAGGGGACATTAAGCTTTCACCAAGAAAATCCATCCCGTGTTGGGCTATCTTAATAAATATAGAGTCCAGCCTTGAGATGGCAACAGTTTTATAAGAGAAACACTGAGAGACACAAGAGAGACACTGCAAATAGGAATTCCAAAGCGAATTATTTAAGCCCTCTAAACTTTTTTTTTCATTTGTAAAAAAGGAATCTGCCTCATAACATTGTATTAAATGATTGGATGATTTTGTTGTTTTTATTGACAAGAAGCAGAACTGTTTAAAAAAAGTAATGAGAGCAGGTGCCAGTGGCTCACATGTGTAATCCTTGCTAAGGAGGCTGTGATCTGAGGACTATGATTCGAAGGCAGCCCAGGAAAATCCATGAGACTCTTATCTCCAATTAATTACAGAAAAAGCCGGAAGTGGTCCTGTGGCTCAAGTGGTAGCGTGCTAGCAAAAGAAGCCCAGGGACAGTGCTTGAGCTCAGGGACAGCACTCAAGCCCGGAGTTCAAGCCCCAGGTTCGGGGTGGGGAAAAAGTAATTGGACAAAAGGAGACACGAGTGTGATTGTCTTTTTGCAAGTTTTGTTATGTGAAAAAGATGAGAAGCTTTATCTTTATAATCCAGGCTGGTACAGCAACCATCTACAAACAAAAACAAAAAAAAACAAGACAGAAGGATTCCAGGTTGGCATAAATAAATAGTTTCAAATATCTAAAACTTTCCAAGCCAGGCACTGGTGGCTCATGTCAGTAATTCTTGCAACTCTTAAGGTTGAGATCTGAGGATTATGGTTAGAAGCCACCCAGAGCAGACAAATCTGAGAGACTCTTATCTCTCTAATTAAACTTGAATTGAAGGTGTGGTTAAAGAGGTAAAGTGCAAGCCTTGAACTAAAAGGCAAAGTAGAGTTTGAGGCTCAAGCCCCCGTACCAGCACAACAACGACAACAAAAAACTATCCAAAAGTCAAAATGAGTTCCCCAGGAATGGAGGTATTTAGGTCTAGGATAGGTGTTTGTTGGTGGGACTGAATTTGATGGTGTAACGGGACCTTTCCACTACTATGATTTATTAAGTGCACAGTGTGTGTCACTATCATTTACCAGTTATCTGGTTCAGACTCATTTCACAACAACCCAATGAGATAAACTATCAGTCTTTTACAGAAAGTTGCAGAAATTCAATACTATGTTTAAAGCTGCATACTTTCTCAATTACCAAATCAGGCTTTGGGCCCAGGTCTGATTGCCTGTGAAGCTCCTGGCCTTTCCAACATAGCCTTTCCTTGGCTTCCATTCCAACGTTCTCAGACTTTTGTGGGCAATGCAAGGTTGCAAACTGGAAGTGTGCAGGCCCGGCTCAGATCAGATGGGCAGGCGCAGCAATATTGGCTGCCAATGAGTCATCATTGGAAGAGCTGAACATCTGATTTCCTACTTATTTTAAAAACTGGGAACTTAAGCCACATTGGCCCATATTCCCACTTGGCAAGAACTGCCTACAGTGAGCAGTAGCTGCCTTTTTAGACATGGCTGCCACAGGCTAAACTGCCACCAGTCAGTCCTTTTGTCTCCCAACCAGTTCCTCCACTCATCAGCCGTCCTTGCCTGCTCCTAGAGAGCCCTCAGTATGTTGTATCTAGTGTGAACCTTGTGTTTGTGTGTATGTGCAAGCATGTCCCAATACTGGGGCATGGTGCTATCCTTTAGCACTTTTGCTCAAGGCTGGTGTTCTATATTTGAGCCACAGTTCCACTAATTGCTTTTTTGTCTTTTTGGTAGGTAGTTGGAGATAAGAGTCTTAACCATTTCCCTGCCTGGACTGGCTTTGATCTGTAATCCTCATGTCTCAGCCTCTTGGGTAGCTAGGATTATAGGTATGAGCTACAGGCACTCACAAGATCTTCTGTAGTTTTCCCCAAAATGTCTTGTACATCTCTCAGTATAAAATTTGCACCTTTTGTGTGTGCGTGTGTGTGAAATATAGTCCTAAGCACTGTTTTCTTTTTTGATGATGTGAAAAGTAGAATTGTTTTCATAATTTCTCGTATTGTTCATTGTAAGTATAAACATAGAATTATTCTTGTATGATTATCTTGTCTCCTGAAATCTTGCTGAACTCACTATTAGTTCTAGTAGTTTTAAACTGTTTTCTTTTTTCGTTGATCATGGTGCTTGAACTCTAGGCCTGGGTGCTGTCCCTCAGCTCTTCAGCTCAAGGCTAGCACTCTACCATTTGAGCCACTTCTGGCTTTTTCTGCTTATTGGTGCTGAGGAATCGAACCCAGGGCCTCATGCATGCAAGGCAAGCACTCTACCACTGAGCCACCTTCCCAGCCCCTAGTTCTAGTACTGTTATAATGGATTCTTTAGTATTCCCTATTTAGGAAGATCATGTCATCTGAAAACAGAAACTTTCCAAACCAAATGCATCATTTTTATCTTTCCAATGTTAATGCCTTTCCTTCTTTTTATTATTACTAACTAGCAACGATGGGAATGAACACTGCTGTCTTGGTCCTGATATTAATTAAGGGAAATCATCCAGTATTTTACCATTAAATCTGATGTTAACTGTATTTTTAGAAATGCTATTTATTAGGTTGAGAAGGTTCTGTTTGAATATTCATGCTTGAATATTTTTATCATGAAAGGAGTTAGATTTTGTCAAATACTTTTTCTGTTTCACGATGATCATGTGGCTTTGGTTTATATTCTATTGATCTATTACTTGTTGGTTAATATTTAGGCATTAAAGCAACCTTTTATTGCTGAAATAACTCCAGAGGAGGTTATTGTATATAATGCCATTTATATGCTATTATTTTGTTAAGATTTCTTTCTTTGTATCCATACTCATAAGACATACGGTTCTGTAGTTTTTTGTAATGTCTTCAGTTTGGGTAGTGTACTGGCCTCACCGAATGAATGAGTTCAAAAGTTCTCCTTGCTCTACTATTTTTGGGGAAGTGATGAATTGGTATTCCTTACTTTCCATCTGAGTCTTGGTTTCTCTTTGTGGGCAATTTTTGTTGTTGTTGTTTTAAGTTACTAATTCAATCTTTTTATTACAGGTTGACTTGGATTGTCTATGTTTTCTCAGTTGCAGTAGCTTGCATGTTTGACCTTTTTGTCTGTTATCTAATTTATTGACATAGAATTCTATTTCTCTATCCTTCTTTTTACTCTGGGAATAGTATTAATGCTTATATAGTTCACTTCCAATTCGATTCTCCTCATCTAAGTCCTCTCTCTCTCTCTCTTTCTTTCTCTCTCTCTTTCTCTCTCTTTTGTCGGTCGTGGGGCTGGAACTCTGGACCAGGGCGCTGTCCCTCAGCTCTTCAGCTCAAGGCTAGAGCTCTACCACTTGAGCCAAGCGCCACTTCCAGTTTTCTGATGGTTTATTGGAGATAAGAGTCTCATAAACTTTCCTGCCCAGGCTGGCTTTGAACCATGATCCTCAGATCTCAGCCTTCTGAGTAGTTAGGGTTACAGGCACAAGCCACTGGTGCCTGGCTAGTCTTTTCTTCTTGTACCTTGGCTTTTCTGGCTAGAGGGTTAGCAGTTGTGTTCATCTTTTTGAAAAATCAACTGTGACTAGTTTTCTCTGCTGTTTCTCCATTCTGTTTCATTGGTTTCCACTCTAGTATTGTTTCTTGCCTTTTTGTTGCTTTAAATTTCATTTACTGCTCTTTACCCAATGTTTTAAGTTTGAAGATAGGATTTATTGATTTTTCTTTCTTCTTTTCTTTTATAGACATAAAATTCCTCAATAATGTGTTAGCTTTATCCCAAAGTTTATTATGTTATAATTAATTTTCATTCATCTCAAAATATGTACTAATTTTCCTTTTGATTGCTTCTTTTACTCATTCACTGGTTATATGGGAATATAGTGCTTAATTTGTGTATTTTTGAGACTTTTTTCCCCAAATTCCTTTCTGTTATTGCCTTCAAATTTCATTTCACTCTAGTCAGACAATATATATTGCATTATTTCTATTCTTTTAAATGCTTTAGGGTTTATGGGCTATCATTTATCTTTCATTTTTTTTTTCCATTTGCACTTGAAAAAACACACATCTTACTGTGGTGAGCCAACTGGTCTATAACTGCCTGTTCAGTAGAGTTAATCAATAGTAGTATTCAAGAAACCAACATTTTCATTTTTGAAAAATCTGTCCAGCTGTCTATTAGTTAGTTAAAGTGAAATACAGAAATCTTGGCATATTATAGTTGAAAGTGTTTGCTTCTCCTTTAAATTCTGTCCATTTTTAACTTATGTGTTCTAATGTGTCCTGTTTGGTACTTATATGTTTATAATTGTTATATCTTTCTAATTGGTTGGCCATCTTATTATTTTTAAGTGTCCATCCTTACCTTTACTAATATTTCCTGCTTTAAAATCTGTTTTGTCTGTTGTATATATGGCCATACCAGCTTTCTTGTCATTGTCCCAAAGCTGTTTTGAATTGTCAAAGGCTTTAGGTAGACAGTGTGAGTCATTGAAGAATTTGCTTCTTTCCATTTTCTGCTCATATTGTAAACATACAGTTTCACTATCCCAGAGATCTATATATGCTTCAAAATATGAAGACTCTTAGTTTCATGTCTAGATAGGGTTGTCTTCATGGGATTTGTTGATGAGTTTTTATTCTCTCCATTTCTTCCTCAATCAATGGAAATCACACCCTCCTTTAATAGACATGAGACTCTTCATGATGATAACTTAGAGGAAAAGAGAATGAAATGAAAGGGAAAGGAAGTCAGGAAGAGGTTTATTTACAAAAGGAAAATCTTTAATATGTATATGTGTTAGGAAATGAGATATTTACTTTTTTTTTTTTTTTGCCACTCCTGGGGCCTGAATTCAGTGCCTGAGTTCAGGCCCTGAGCTTCTTTTTGCTCAAAACTAGTTCTCTACCATTTGAGCCACAGTGCTACTTTTGGCTTTTTCTGAGTAGTTTATTGTAGATAAGAGTCTCACAGACTTTCCTGCTCGGGCTGGCTTCCAACTGCAATCCTCAGATCTCAGCCTCCTGAGCAGCTAAGATTAAGGTGTGAGCCACCAGCACCCTGCAAAGTGTTTATTCTTGAACCCCATTTCCAGTCAAAAGAGTTTCCTAAATTTGGTGATCCTTTCCTTGCTTTGAGTCCAAACTAACTCCCAAGTGATGCTAGTCAGAAATGAAGAATAAGAATGGTAGGCTGAGGCCTGTATGTCTAAACAGACATAATGTGCCAACATAATTATAGATTTCTAAAAGAAAAAAATCCATGTATTAAAAATAGACATAATTCCATCTGAACAAGGGTCCCTGTTTGAGACAAGCTCACTTATCCTGGAGGAAGAGTAATAAACCAGATAATCCCAGCGGGTAAGAAAACCTCATATTCTCTGCCAGTTTCCTGTCAGTGCTTTGAGCTCTGAGTTCAGAGAGGTAGCATGACTTTGCCTATCCAGTGCTGTCGTGAGTCCCTGGTGACAGTGTTTCTGAGCTACCAGTATGCTGGCAGTCTTTTGGAGCAGTTCTTCCTTACTCTTTCAACAACCAGGCAATTTGGTCTCAGGAAACCCTATTCCACTGCTGGTGGGTTAGAAGTCATTTTTAATTTTGTGACAAAGATGAATATGTCCTAGGGGAGTAGTAAGTGGTCTTGCAGTTGATATTAATGGAGTCATGACTTTGCTTGTATCTATGGTCTTACAAAACAAACTATATTTGTATTATGTCAGGCAAGTTCTTCCTTAGCCTTTCCTTGAAGCAAATTGCAGGGGAAACATTCTGTAAGTCCAGATTGTATCGGACTGGGTGTGTGTGTGTGTGTGTAAAGAAAGAATGACAGATCTACAGCAGTGGATTATAATGTCACTATTAACTGTCATATAAATGATGTGTTTTGAATTGTGTTTGAGTAGACACAAATCAGTGAAGTTATGGCATCTTTAAACAAAGGAATTGACTTTCAGAGGCCAGTAGCTGTAGTAAAATGTAAGTGTTTGGGGGACCAAAGAGACAAAGGAAGAATAAAGTCAGAGTCATATTGAATTCATCTTTTCTATTTGCATTTGGAGCTGGCATTTCATTAGCCTGGAAATGACTTCACTGATGTTTACTATTTCCTGGAGGAACTTTTTATGCCAGTGTCTTTTGTTGAAAATGGCTGTTTAGGGAGACAGTAAATTAAATATGAAGGATGTACAACTTAGTTAAATGAATTAAACCATTTCCTGGTGTTTGTGTTTTACCTTGGGACTCACAAAGGAGACAAAAATACAGACCCACAGGAGGAAGGAAAGGAATGATCAAATCCCCGTGGTCTCTAGCTGAATGTCTAACTCAGCAGCTTTATTTAGAGGAAGAATTTAATGCTGATAAGGAATGCTTGTCACCATATAATTAACTTTTCCTCTTTGCCTATGTTATGCACCCATTGCAAATTCCTAAAGAACACATGACTTTATGGAGACAGATAAGTCTCATTCTGTTTGAGAACACAAAGCTAAAAATGCAAAATGTATAGTTTTCTCAAGTTAAATGGCTGGTGTTTTGATAGTCTTAAACTTTAATAATTATTAAATGATAAATGGTCATTCAAGAAAATCTGATAATTATGGTAGAAGATAGGTAAGAAGATAATTCATAAAATTACCACCCAAAAATAATCATAGTGAACATTTTAATGTATTTATTTCTAGTCTTTCTTGTTTCCTGTGCTACACTGAAATCAAGGTGTTTTCATTGTTGAGCCTCATCTGAAATCTGTCGAGGAATTCATATTTGTTTCTGAGTACTGCCTTCTGGTGGTTGCCCAGAAATCCCTGGCATTCCTTGGCTTACAGATGCCATACCAAACTCTGCCTTTGTCCGCATATGGACATCTTCTTACCAGGATGCCAGCAGATAGATCAGATTAGGAGTATACTCTCCTTAGTTGAGGTCATTACATTTGTAACAACCCTATTTCCAAGATAGGCCAATTCAGAAGTTCGAGGGTCAGGACTTCAGCATATCTTTATTCTTTGTGTGTGTGTGTGTATGTGGTGGTGGGGTAGGATCACAATTCAATCCATAACTGTTTAGCCACCACCTGCTCATTTTCCACTTGGCATTTAGTGAGAGGCATTTAGCATACAGATCCGAGACAGCATCCACAAGCAAGGCTGGGCCAGGTCGGTTTTTTCAGGTCCAGATGGAGAGAGTTCACACAGGATTTCTGGGCCATTAAGTTTGAGCCAAGGGTGGTATGTGTGTGTGGGTGATGGTGGTAAAGGGGTGGGGGGGGGGTGTTGAGAACTTTTGATTCCAGAAAAACTTCTTGCTCCTGAGGTTAAAATCGGGGTGATAGGAAGTATGATTCTAAAAGGAAGTGATATCTATCTGGATTTTTTAAGGAATGCCAGGGAAGCTGAACAGGTGGTTCAAATCTTCTTTGCCTCTGGGATATCAAATGCCACTTTTTTTTTTGATGCCAGTACTGGGACTAGAACTCAGAATCTGAGCACTGACCCTTTTCCAGTCTTTTTCTATATAAGGCCAGCACTCTGCTACTTGAGACATAGCTGTACTTCTGTTTTGTTTTGTTTGCTTGCTTGCTTCCTGGTTAATTGGGAATAAGAATCTCTCAGACTGTCCTGCCTGGGTGGTACTTCAAACTGTGATTCTCAGAAACTCAGCCTCCTGAATAGCTAGGATGACAGGCATGGTCCACCTGTGTCTGGCTTATACTTTCAAATGGGTTATTATTTTGGTAATTACTTAAGGTCTTTAGCAGACCTCTCTGCAAGTACATGAACATACTTTTCTCTTAGTAGATACCCTGAGCAAGGTAAAGAAACAGACTTAAGTACAGGCAGTTTTCCACACTGCTCCTGTGGCCCCTCCCCACTCTTCCCCAGCACATCACACTCTCATTCATTCTTAGCCGACCAGGAAAGGTCTCAAAAGCCTTTACTTCATGCTCTGTCATTCAAATGATAATCTACACTAGTTTGTTACACTAGTATCACCTCAATACTAAAGGTGTTGACTTTGCTCACTTGCACCTGCGCCCTTTGTCACAAAGGCTCTGGAGGGCACTTCCTGGGGACATTTAGCATAGCTGCTGTAAGAATTTTATGCAAAATAGTCTTCTCATTGCAAGTTCCTCTCCCCCGCACCCCGCCATGGCCTATTAGTGCATCCAGGTAATGCAAGAACTGAATACAAAATTAGAGGCGCTTTTTCTTTTAGGGTCAGATTCAGAGGTGAAGTTTGAGAATGTGTAAGTTAGTTTAAGCACTAAGGGGACAGCCTGCTGGGTCAGCTACAGCATCTAGTTGTTGGTGTTTCAATTACAAAGTCTTTCTTTTTCCTCAGATGCAGATAGGCCTTTTGTAGAGATGCACAGTGAAATACCTGAACTTATACATATGACTGAAGGAATGGAGCTCATCATTCCCTGCCGGGTTACGTCACCAAACATCATTGTTACTCTAAAAAAGGTACATTTGGGTGATGCTTCTCTCAAGAGTATTTTCACTGCAAACAAGCAGAGGAAAGTGGTTTGTTGTTGTTGTGATGGTGGTGGTGGTTGTTTATTCAAGTCCTGGGGCTTGAACTGGGAACTGTCCCTGAGTGTTTTTTGTCCAGGGCTAGCACTCTACCATTTGAGTCACAGTTCACTTCTTGGGGTTTTTTGTGGTTAATTGGAGAAGTTTTCATCATTTTTGTTCCGCTGGAATAATTTCCCAATAGTCTTTTGGCTCTCATTTTTTCTCAAAGATTGTCTGCCTCTTATACAGCCATGGCCACAGTGGATGGGGCTAAATACCCATTTTCTAGTTTTGCCCTTGTCAGCTAAAAACACAAGTACTTCCTCTATGGAAGAGTACTAGTGGCAGTAACAGGTAGATTAAAGTAAGAAACACCTTCAAGGAAATGCAAATCCATTTTTTAGCTCTGCTGAGGTCTTTCAGCAAGCCTCACTTTTAGATTCAGCACATAACTTGTTTTTGCTTATTTCAATCCCTGGATTTCAATCCCTGACTTAAATTGCTCTGCTCTTTCCCCCTAATTATTTCTGCCATATTAGAAGGAATGATTTCTTTTCCTTCTGAAAGCAAAGCATTCCTACAGGAACAGGTAAATTCTTCTGCATGTACTGAAACATGAAAGGCATCTCTCAATTGCTTTCAGTTTTCCATAAACAAGATGTAATTAACTTTAATTACACCACTAGCAACTCATAGCAGACAGAGGCACTAGTGACTTTTGGACTAGAAATTTCTGCCATAGGATCATAGATCCATATTCAGAACTCTAACAAGCAGTGTTAATAAATAAGATGTGGAGAGGGGTATGTGTGTGTCAGGTGTACTTTGAAAAGAAGAGAGGAGATTTCCAGTTTCTTCATGGACATTGGGCATTTCTTCTATAATTTGCTGGGGGAAGATAATTTTTTTTCTTTCATCCACCTATGGTAAGTAAGTGGTATTCAAACTGTATTTCAGAAACTGGGCTGGCAGCCTGAGTATCTGGAGAATTTGGCTGGGCCAATCTATGAAGCAATGACAGTTTTCTAGAGTTCAATCCCAAGATGCTAATACCATAGTGTTTAAACATTACCTTCTTAGGGGCTTAGACTGTAGCTCAGTAGTGGAGCACTTGCCGAGCATGTACAAGGCCCTGGATTCGACCCCCCGGTATATACATAAGAAAAGAAGCAAGTCATGTATGAGCTCCCTGTGCTTAGGAACACTGGAGAGCTCTTCATTATGAACAGTGTCTGCAGCTTCTAGATATCATCTTCACTGAGCAGCCTGCCTTGTGTATAGCAAGATTCTCAGAATAACCCCAGCAAGTGCTCCATTAGTGTTACAAATCTTGGAGGATGAGGAATTACTGATTGTCCCTTCTTAGTAAGCCAAGCAGAATGTGAAGACACAGTTCTGGCTTACCAAAATTCCAGATGATGGAGACACATGAGGATAATCTGCAATTTCGGTGGGGGAAAAAAAATGCAGATTAGATTTTGAAAACTAGACCAGTTTACTATGGAAAGTTTCAGAAGCCAAAAAATTACAGGCTCTGACTAAAAAAATCTGATGTAACAGCTTCAGACTTGACCATCAAGCCTATCCTGGGTACATGCATCTTGTTGCCAAGGCTGGTCACATATGACCATCATTTCCATCATTCATCATGATATGAATATATCTTATTATATGAAAAGGGCTAAAGAACCAATGACAATAAACTGGTGTGTTTTTTCTTGAACTCTCTTCATTTTGTTCTTTCGTTAATTTTATTTGTATCTTTAAGTCCTGGTACAAAGGAGTTGCCATTCAACAAAGTCAAATATGAATACAATGCATCTTGGTCAATGTCATCCCTTTCATCATTCTCCCATACCTCATGAAAAATGTGTTCGCCCTAATGGCCCATGAGAAAAGTATTACACGTGCCAATTATGATTTTAAAGCCTCTTTTTCCTTTTCAGTTTCCTTTTGATATTCTGCTCCCTGATGGAGAAAGAATCATTTGGGACAGTAGGAAGGGCTTTATCATACCAACAGCAACATACAGAGAAATTGGGCTTCTGAGCTGCGAAACATCTGTCAATGGACATGTGTATCAAACAAACTATCTCACACATCGGCAAAGTAAGTGTAAGTGATACTCTCTAAGACATGAAAGGAGCCAGAATGTTCTAGAGTTCATCTGCCCAATGGAATCCTGACTTGTACGTTCTTACTCTCTTATGCTTGCAGCCAATACCATCACAGACGTCCAGATAAGCCCACCAAGCCCCGTGAGATTACTCAGCAGTCACACTCTTGTCCTCAACTGTACAGCCACCACTGCCTTGAACACGAGAGTGCAAATGACCTGGAATTACCCTGGTAAAGTGAGTGACCCACTTTCAATTTTTTAATCTCTTCTGAGAGCCATTTTTTAAGCAAGTTACATCCCACTGGATTTTTTTTTTAAGATGAAAACCATGAGAAAATTCTGATTTCTGTGTCATTGTGACTACCTTGATAAGAAAGCTTTGCTGGCCTGCCAGTTCATGAGTATGATATCATCCAGACACTGTCTTTTTGATGTTGGGGGTTTGAAGTGAATAGGTTGCTGTTTCTATTGGGTTTGCAGTGAATAGGTTGCTGTTTCTATTGTATGGTTCTGTGTGGAAAAAGGAATTGTTTCATCCTTGGAAGTGATGCACTAGGATTTAGTGATGAGAGAGAAATTTATCACTAAATGACAGGTGGGGGGGACTGTCTTCTGTAACAACAAGTTTTCAGGAGGCTGCCTTTGTTTGTACATTCACTTAAGGTCCTGGCAGACTGTCAGGCACCTGATGAGGGCATGTTTGGAGAAGATACAAGCCAGCCACCCATCTTCCATTAACTAACTGTCAAAGGAGCAATTCTGCCCTTCAGAAAAATGAGAAGGCTGACCACTGAGTCAAGGTTCCCTTACTCAAATGGAACATCTGTCCCAACAACCATTATTTTAAAATATATGGATTGGGAAACTATGATAAACTGTTAAGAAGACTCTGGCCACTCCCATTTCTTGTGTGTTAGGGTGATTTATGTGGTGTTTCCCAAGTACAATTTATGTCATTGAGCTATGCCTGATCCCAAAGTTAATTTTTGATTGAACTGTATGCAAAAGATGAATGCACGATCCTATTGTTGTTTCGCCACATTTCTTGCCATGGAAAATAGAATAACTTAGTAACTCTGTAGAGACAATGATAAACTATTTTCTATGAATGGTATTGTTCCATTTAACTTAAAAAATGCAGTGGTTTGTAGCAGTATTTCTATAGTTTGCTATAAATAAGGTATTTCAATAAATGCCAAGAGAAGAAACTGTTGTTCTGTTGCCATTGCTGCTATGAAGAACATTGATAGTACAAGGCTACAAGTAAGCTCACACTTAAAGTCCCAGCTATGAGCCGGGCGCCGGGTGGCTCACACCTGTAATCCTAGCTACTCAGGAGGCTGAGATCTGAGGTTCAAAGCCATCCTGGACAGGGAAGTCCGTAAGACTCCTATCTCCAATAAATCACTCAGAAAAGCAGAAGTGGTGCTGTGGCTCAAGTGGTAGAGCACTAGCCTTGAGCTGAAGAGCTGAGGGACACTGCTCAAGCCCAGAGTTCAAGCCCCCTGACCAACAGCAACAACAACAAAAATCCCAGCTAGGTGGAAGGCAGATATGAGAGAATTGGAGTTTAAGGCCAGCCTTGATAGAAGCATAAGGGACCCTGCCTGAAATATAGAATGAGTTGTTTTCCAAGGCGGAAACAATACCAGTGTTACTCAAAGTTGAGAGGGAAAGCGTTCTCACAGGAAGTAAAATCTCTTGTTGAGTTTAAATTTGTTACAGACTGATCCTCTGACTTTTGATGGTAGTGACTGGCTTCTCTTCTCTGGTTACTGCTGAAGAAAATGTCCTAAACATGTCTGTGCCAACAGAGAAAGCCATTGGATTATTTATTAAGCACGGCAAAGGGAAGAGCTAAATTCAAGATCCAAAGATCAGTCTGGACCATTCCCAAAGTCTTTTTTTTCTATGAAAAGATCGAGAGGAGGAAATGATGTCAAATGAATTATAAAATGGAACAATTAACAGGGCAATATAATCTCATCTTAAAATAGGCAAGTTCATATAGCTGAGCCTCAGGGCCTTTTCCCTTGGCCTTTTCCTGAGAGATCACCCTCCAAATTGTTGCCTAAATTTTTCGATAGCTTTGATTTGCATGTCCTGGATCCATTTATTAGGATTTCACCAAAATTGGCAGTATTGCTCAAATAGTGAGACAATGAAATGAGTATTCTACCTTAATAGGAGAAGCTAGGATTCATCCAGTATTAGCAAAGAAATACATGTGCTAATTTTTAAAACTTAATTTTACTTCATTGTAAAAGTGATGGACAGAGGGAATACAGTTATTTCTGAGGGGGAACACATGCTAATTTATGAAGAAGCATTGTCATTATGTTAGACACTAAAGATACTTGTGGCTTATGTTTGTTTGTGGTTTCTACAGCTAGGGAATAGACTACTCTTTAGAAAAGTATGTGTGCTAGAAGAGAAACACTAGATTCCTACTCAAGTGCTGTGTTCCTAGCTGACATTGGCCTATGTCTGTTGCTTCTGTTTCTTCATTGGTCAAAGGGCAACAAACATGCCAATTTCACTAGGTGGTTGTAAAAAATAATTGAGTTAATGATGTGAAAGTCCATTTGAAGAAATTAAGTCTAGATAAAGGCTACTCTACTGCCTATTTGAAGCACGTCTAGACAGATATAATTTCCAAACATCTTGCTCCAGGCCTTCCTTTTAGCCTATGAAAAGCAGCAGTTAGCAAAATCGTGCTGTGAGATATCCTAAAATCTCATGATGTTAAACGCTTAAAGTTTCATACATTTTTGTTTGTTGTGTTTTCTTTAAAGGCAATGAAGAGGGCTTCCATAAGACAACGGCTAGACCAAAGTGATCCCCTTGCCAATGTGTTCTACAGTATTCTTACTATTGAGAACGTGCAGAAGCGAGACAAAGGCATTTATACTTGTCGTGTGAAGAGTGGACCATCATTCAAATCTGTGAACACCTCTGTGCATGTGCATGGTAAGCAACGGTTCAGCAAGGCTAACTTGTGTTCTACTTCCTAATAATTTCACGCTTTGAGTTCTGTAAACAAGTAAACATACTTTTAGCTGATAGTTACCCATTGTGAAAGCTTTGACGTGGTCTTCTCTTTACCTTCAGCCAAAGAGACAAATTAAGCATGTTAAGTACTCTTTAAATAGCCTTTGGAATTGGGCAGTCTTTTCCTTATAAGTTTATTATGATTAATAACTCAGTTAGGTCATATTTATGAAATTCCTCACTTAGAGTCCTATATAAACAAAACAGAAAATGCTGATCAATTTTACCTTTATTAGCTGGGGAAAGAAAATCTCCCTGGTACTACTATGAAGTAGAGAAATAAAAATAGGTTGTGGGCTTGACAACAGTAGCTCATGCCTTTTATCCTAGCTACTCAGGAGGCTGAGATCTAAGGATCCTGGTTTGAAGCCAGCCTGGGCAGGAATGTCCTTGAAACTCTTATTCGTCTTCAGTTACCTATCAAAAAGACAAAAGTGGAACTGTGGCTCAAGTGGTAGAGTGCTAGCCTTGAGCAAAACAAACAAACAAACAAAAAAGCTCAAGGACAGTTTTCAGGCCCTGAGTTCTAGCCCCAGTACCAGCACACATAAAAAAAGAAAAAGAAATGTTTTCTCCATTGCTCAACCTTTGGTCTCACTGATAGGCATCATCTTAATTCAGCTATGCCATTTATTTGTTGATGTCACCCTCCTGTACTGGGACAGTTTTATTTATGTAACTCTTCTTTTTTCAATTTATTTATTATTTCTCCTTTAAAAAAAAAACAACAAAAAAAAAAAAACAAGAAAATGGATTCATCACTATGAAACATCGGAAACAGCAGGTGCATGAAACCATAGCGGGCAAGAGGTCCTACAGGCTTGCCATGAAAGTAAAGGCCTTTCCCTCACCAGAAGTTGTATGGTAAGCTCATCATTTTTATGTCCGTTAAAGATGTTTTTGTAAGTAAGCACAGGCAAGAGTAAATTCCTGAAAACAAATGCTGTGAGAAGTTGTTCAGGGTAACACAGCCAAGGGCTGTGGGGTGTCTGGGTGGTGCTGGTGAAGAGGGCAGAGGAGGGAAGGAAAAGGAAAACAGGCACTAGAATGAAGCAAGAGCTGGAAGTTTGAGGGCTTGTTTCAGTTTACTCAGTCCCTCAGCAAGACTGAATTTCTGCATCTTAAAATCTACATATGATGTCAACATTCTGTGAATGGGATGTATTAAGCAAGAACTAGGAAGCATCTAGAATGTAACATGCTCTATTAACCATGAAGAAGTGGGTCCTTGTAATGAGCATACCGAAAATAATTCTTTTACATCCAGCTGGGTTGAAAGTTCCAGTCTTGTTGTAAAATTAAACATTAATAGAGACAAGACTTATTCATTTGAAGGAGTAGACAAATGGACCTACTTGAACTAATGAAGTTGTTTTTGGCTTGAAGGTTGCGTATTCAGAAAGCCCTCACATGTTTTTTTTTTTTCTTCCTTGAAAAAAAATGCCTGTACAACACCTATATAAAACAATGTAATCTGTTTATAATCTGTAGTCATTTTATTAAATTCCAACATCTCTGGCTTAAGTCATTGCCTTTTAAACAAAGGATTTGGTATAAAATAGATTAGGAAAAACAATCTACAGTTTACAGAAGTGGTGCCATTTTCAAATCTCCTCAACTCGGACTTAGTTTGTCTTTCAGTATCATACTAAGTGGAGTGTTTGGAGTTTCCTCAAATAATGAATAGAAAATTCATAACAAAAATTCAATTGTGTCTATGTCTTCATGCAATCACAATTAGAAAAGCAATATTTTTGGTTTATGATCTTTTAAATTATGATATCTTGCTTATGATAATATCTTTAGAGGTTTGATAGTAAATTATTATCCCTAATAGAAAATTTAATGGTGATTGAATGACTAAAAGGTACATCTATTCTTTCTCTGTCTGAGCATGTTATCTTTAGTGCTTATTTCTCCACTACCTAAGTAACAAAGGTCACTGTTTTGTCCATAGGAAGTATCATTAATATTAAGATACTTATAATCATAAAGTACAACACAGTCATTCTAATTCCTTTGGAACTGGGGTCTGTAGTAACAGGAACTTGCTTGCAGTACTGCAGATCTGATTGTAAACTGACTCCATTTCCAATATTAGGCCTTCTTACAGAACATACTAACCTCCTAACAGATCCAAGAGGCCTATTTAAAGAAGTGCACATTTACGTGAAATCATTGGACTTTTGAATTGAAACAATCTTTGGGAACCTATAGAAAATCTGAGGGCACTGAAGCTCACACTGGACAGTCACACATTCAACCAAGTACAGTTGGTGGCAGAGGCAGGCCAAGGTTGCAGGCCTCCTGAGACACAAGTGAAGATATCAAGGCATTGATTCTATATTTAAAGTGGTTTCAAAATTGTTTTAAATTGATGCTTTGTTCTGCTTTAGCAATTCTTCCATGGGGGTGTGGAGGGGGGGCTATGAAAGGGACAACTGGTGTGACCATTTATATGACTAATAAAAACTCCACATGAGACCACAATAGGAACGTCTATTTTTATGTATTTTTATCTGGAGAAGTGATCTAGTTGATCTGACTTACAATGGCTCTTATGCTGCTCCTGGGGCCTCATGGAAAACTCTGGAAAACATCTGGGGAGGAATCAGAGCCTGTTCCTCTGGGTTAATACTTATACCAGCATCCCTGTAGGTACTTTAAGTCACTTTACTTTCTTCTCCTAGTTTATGTCTTCCTCCCTGCCAAGAAAAGCAAAACATTAGCCAATCTAAAACCCACACATCCCTTTCTTTACTGAACAGTTAGCACCATTTAAAAATCAATGTGACTGTTCAAAGGCTCAAAATGGTCCACTTGGAATCCCAAACATCAATGTTCAAAATGGGAATGTGATGCCAAAGTAAAGCTTGTGAAGGGACTTACCAATTGCTTGTGATTTCAGGTTAAAGGACGGCTTCCCAGCAACAGAGAAATCTGCTCGCTACCTGGTTCACGGCTATTCACTAACTATTAAGGATGTAACCCCGGAGGATGCAGGCGACTACACACTGTTACTGAGCATACGGCAGTCCAATATATTTAAAAACCTCACTGCTAATCTCATCGTAAATAGTAAGTTTACAGTTCTTAGCTGCTTTGGGCCTTGGGCAGGAAAAAACTAATGAAAAAAAAATCAGTTCAAAAGTCAGTATACAGCACCCAGGCTCTGAGTTCAAGCCCTATGACCGACCCCCCCGCCCCCAAAAACAAAAGTCATTATGATACTGTAAAAGAAAACTTTGGTTTTAGTTTGGTTTGGGTTTTTGAGCTCAGAGCCACTTGCGCTCACTTGGCTTTTTCCACTGAAGGCTGGCACTCTACTACTTGAGCCACACTTCTACTTTCAGCTTTTTGTTGCTTAACCAGAGATTAAGAGTCTCATGGACTTTTCTGCCTGGCCTGGTTTCAAACGGTGAGGATTATAGACCTGAGCTACAAGGCCTATTATTTAAACAATAATAGTTCAAAACTGAATTTTCGATTATTATTTTTAAAACATTTCTGAGGTTGAGGGATGCGGTTTCACTGGTAGAGGGCCTTCCTAACATGTGTAAAGTCATGGGTTTGATCCCCAGTACAGAGAGGAGGGGGGGGTGGAGATGGAGAGGGAGAGAGAAAGAGAAAGAGAAAGGGAGAGGGAGAGGGAGAGAGAAAGGAAAGAAAGAAAGAGAGAGAGAGGAAGAAAGGAAGGAAGGAAGAAAGAAAGAAAGAAAGAAAGAAAGAAAGAAAAAGAGAAAGAGCTCACTCCTAACACCATCCAATTTCATGTTTGCTTATCTTCCGTAGGCAACAGGATTTTAATCAGTGACATATTAAAAGTGTAATGTACATACCATGAAATCCAGCCTTTAATGTTCTTCAAACAGGTCTGCTTTTTAAAGTAGGCGTTCTCTTGATAACTAGGGGGTTTGGTTTTTGTTTCTTTGACATCAAAACCAATGAAAGGGGTACTTGCTGTGATACCTAGAGGATAGTCACAGGAACAGTTCTTGACTTCTGTCCTGCTCTGTCTCCTTGCCAGTGAAACCTCAGATTTATGAGAAGTCAGTGTCATCCCTCCCAGACCCAACTCTCTATCCACTTGGCAGCAGACAGGCCCTGACCTGCACCGTGTATGGACTCCCTCAGCCTGAGATCAAGTGGTTCTGGCGGCCCTGCAACTACAGTTATTCCAAGACAAGGTAGGGACAGGGTGTGTCCTGACATCTTTCCAGTATCTTCTGCCACTTCGAGTGAAGATTCTTTGGTAGAGGCAGAAGGGCAAATGTGTTCCCTTTGGAAACAGGTAGACAGTGGCTACTGTTCCTCCTTAAGTTTTCTCTCCCCTCCTCTCCCTTCCCCTCTTCTTTCTTTTCCCTTCCTCTTTAGCCTCCCTCCCCCATACCCTCTCTCTCATCTTTTTAAAATAGTATTTCACTTTGTAGCCCAGGCTGGTGTGGAATTAACAATCCTGCCCTCCCCCACCCCGCACCCCCAATACTGGGATTACAGGCTTGTGCTACTATACCTGGCAAGACTGTCTTTTTATATTAAGCCCCTAGGCTTAGCTGTCATTCTACCTTCCCTGGGAAGCCTCCTGACTATCTCTCTCAGACTTACTTCTCCCTTCCCAGCATGAACAGTACTAGTTCACACTATTGTTGACACTCAGTAGGCACATGTTTGTCTCTCTCTAAGCTATGAGCTCGCTAAGCTTGCCGCCCTCCCTGCAGGGCTGGGCAGGCCTGGCATACCCAGCACATGTTCAGAGTGCATCTGCTGAATGAATCCGTCCCCGCCCCTGCTCACTGTGCAGAGTTTCCTTCCATCCTGTTTTGCTTTTCCCCTTTTTGTTTAGTCTACAGAGTTGATACTTAGGATAGTTCATGGGAGCGAATCGGAAGGACAGGAATAGAGTTGATAGGTACAACAATAAGACATGATTGAAATGGGCCAAGAATTATCCTTATTCCAAAAATATGTTTCTTCATTGCTTTTCACTCCACTCGCAGAGTGTTTGGGAGGATGCAACCAAAACAAAACATAACAACAACAATAAGAAACGAGCTTGATAAAAATGTAAATGAGGCCTAATTCTTCCATTAACAAATAGAAGTGGCTGTTTTGGTTTTCTAGTTTCTTACCATAATTGCAGGCTTCATCTTGTGTCTTAACCATGCTGGTAGCAGGTAGCACTCAGATAGTGGAAAGTTACTGCTGAATATGGAATTCCTGAGAAGTGGCTATTTCCACACTTGTCTGATTTCTCATGTGAGTGTCATTTCCTAAGAACAGATACATAGAGAACTTGCAGATCTCGAATACATCCTTTTCCACTGTGTCTGGTTTACCTTCACTAAAAACAGTGAGAGCTACTGAGACTTTTGTTAGCCTGCTGATTTGTGTGGTCATCTATATTTATGGACCCAGCTTTTTGAAGTACTAGTATTTGTGCTATCATACAAATAAATAAAAATAACTAAGGATACTAGACTCAGATAAATGTGAAGAATTGAATTTTTATGGAGCCACATAGCCTTTTATAGATATTTCAAACTTGTATTTCAATATCAAATCTTAAAACCTTGATTCTACTTACTTTCAATAAACTGTTAGAAATAATGAGTGACAGAATAGTCTAAATTTGAGGTACAATGGTGCTAATAAAATATGATTTGTAGCCAGGCACTGGTGGCTCACATCTGTAATCCTAGCTACTCAGGAGGCTGAGTTCTGAGGATCATGGTTTAAAGCCAGCCCAGGCAGGAAAGTCCATGAGTCTCTTATCTCCAATTAACCACCAGAAAACTAGAAGTGGTGCTTTGGCTCAAGTGGTAAAGCTCTTGCCTTGAGCTGAAGAGCTCAGGGACAGTGCTCAGACCTGTGAACCTGAGCCTACCTTTTCAATTGCTTCAAGGCAGATGAGATTTTTTTCACCAGACTATGGAGTTTTCTCACAAGGCCTAGAAAGATGCCTTCTTATTCCTTTTGGAATTCTTTCAAGATCCAGAACCCTGCCTTAAATGTTTCTTAGCCACTTGAATTCTGTTCAAAGCACATTTTTAAAAATTATTATTCAGAGGCTGGGAAGATGGCTCAGTGGTAGAGCACTTGCCTTGCATGCCTGAGGCCCTGGGTTTGATTCCTCAGCACCACATAAAGAAAAAAGCCGGAAGTGGAGCTGTGGCTCAAGTGGTAGAGCACTAGCCTTGAGCTGAAGAGCTGAGGGACAGCGCCCAGGCCTAGAGTTCAGACCCCACAACCAGACCCCCCCCCCAAAAAAAATTATTATTCAAAGACAGATCAGGAATGGAACCACACTGGTTCATTTCTTTAGGATGTCTTTGCTTAAAATAATATGCCTAAGGTGAGTAAGCAGATCATAGAGACTTCTAGATATTGCTAGCATCTCTCCTTCTTTGAATCAGCAAGACTTGATTACTGATCCAGTGTCTTATCTGTGGCAGGACTAGATCTGGTCCTTGGTAATTAAGCTAGTGTGTACCGGTTACATAGTTTTGAGATCATTGTACACTAGGACACTAATCAAACAGTTCTATTTCACTTTATCACAGGGAAAGTAAAATCTCAATAAATGAAGCCCTCTGTCTTAAAGCTTTCCAAATGTCTTTATAAAAATAGATTGTTTACACACTTAAATCAGTGTACATTCATTTGTAGACATTTTCACTAGTTTCATTAAAAGAATATTATATCAGACTTACTTGGCATTATATAGTAATATATTTGCACAGTGGGATTTGACACATGATCTTTAAAAGAGAATGAACTACTAATACATATGATTACCCTTAACTATGTGAAATAAATTATTAGTGCTTAAATTTTAGGCTCTACTTAATAGGTACATCTAACTATGGCCACAATTGAAGCATTAATTTATTTCTGAAGCCAGAATACATTTCTCTAAGTTCTCTAAAATTATTACTTGGTTTAAGATGGTCAGCTAATTAATGTATCTAAGTTAATATAAGAAGAGATTCAAACAACTCAAATGGTATTTTCTGGAGTCTGATAAGTATATAAATGTATTTTAAAACTACCAGGTCTATTACTCAGCTAGAAATTTTTTCCCTAAAATAAAATGTGGTAGGTAGGCACTAGTGGCTCATGTCTATAATCCAGCTACTCGGGAGGCTGAGATCTGAGGGTTGTAGTTCAAAACTAGTCTAGGCAGGGAAGTTCATGAGACTCTTTATCTCCACCGAAGGCCGGAAGTGGAGCTGTGGCTCAAATAGTAGAGTGCCAGCCTTGAGCTTTTAGGACAGCACCCGT
The DNA here is from genome assembly GCF_000151885.1 of Dipodomys ordii. Lineage (NCBI taxonomy): Eukaryota > Metazoa > Chordata > Mammalia > Rodentia > Heteromyidae > Dipodomys > Dipodomys ordii. Next base: position 2,156,956 of record NW_012267318.1, on the reverse strand, counting down.
GCCCTGAGTTCAAGCCCATGGACTTGCACCAAAAGAAAAAAAAAGCATATGGTAAAATATGCAAATGAGCTCTGGTTTAACTGAGTGTCCAATGGTTTTGTTTTGCCTACCATTCGTTCCTAAAAGGCACTAGTAGGAAACCCTGGTGTGCTATTAACACACTAGAGTAACTAGAAATATCAGCCATGCCCTGTACATCTCAGAAAGCAACAGGTAAAAGATATTTGAGTGTTTTCATCCTGTAAAAATGACAAGTGTTTAAGGAGACAGCTTAAACCTGATTTAAGCGTTGAACAATGTACACAATTACCAAAGGTCTCATGGTATCCTATTAATATGTATCATTTACAAGTTTTGGCAGGGGGTTTGTTTCTTTGTTTTAGTGCTGGTACTGGGACTTGAACTCAGGGTCTGAGCACTGTCCCTGAGCTTTCTCATTCAAGGTTGGCACTCTATTACTTGGGCCACAGCTCTACTTCTGGCTTTTTGGTGATTAACTACAGATAAGAGACTCGCGGACTTTCCTGCCTGAGCTGGCTTTGAGCTTTTATCCTCAGATCTCAGCCTCCTGAGTAACTAGAATTACAGGTGTGAACCACCAACACCTAGCTTACCTCTTAGCTTTTTGCTCAAAGGTGAGCTGACACTCTTCCACTTGAGCCACAGCTCCACTTCTGGCTTTTTTGGTGGTTAATTGGAAATAAGATTCTCACAAACTTTCCAGCCCAGGCTGGTGTCAAACTGAGATCTTTAGATCTCAAATCTTTAAAGTAGCTAGGATTTCAAACACAGGCCAATGTATAGGGTTTGTTGTTGCTGTTGTTGTTGTTGTTGTTCGCCAGTCCAGGGACTTGAACTCAGGGCCTGAGCTTTTTTTGTTCAAGGCACTTTACCACTTAAGCCATAGCACACTTCTGGCTTTTTCTATGTATGTGGTATGGAGGATTGAACCCACGGCTTCATGCATTGTAAGCATGCACTTTACCACTAAGCCACATTCCCAGCCCAATTTACAGGTTTTGATGTACCAGTTTAGAAGAAAACATTAGGGACAAAGGATGTGACACAGTTACTTTAAATTCATATAGCTAATGAACCAAGAAGAAATAAAGTAGAATCTTTTTCTCTTTTACTATCCTGCACGTTTAGGTACTAATAAGGGAAGAGAAATAGATCGTTCTTTTTGAATGTTTAATAACATTAAGTTGTCAACACTGAATGCGGAGGGATTTGGGGATTTTTTTTCCCTTATCTTCAACAAAGGATAGAGATTTCTGGATATTGTTAGACCTACTCCATGTTAACCTGGGATAAACATAGGAAGCATTCCTAAGAATGTTGAGCTTCTAGCATCTTTCAACACCTGTACTTTACAGCTTCTGATCACATGAAATAAAGATAATTAAACACACCTCACGGAGAGCTCTACTGAGATAACAAAACTGGGCAAGGTACATTATTATCGCCAGCATTGTGGAGCAGGGGGAGGGGAGGAACTGATTCTCTAAGACAGACCCAAGAACTTCTAAGGAACTTCTATGGGCATTTTTTTTTTTTTTTACATATTACTTACACAACAGTGAGAAAGCTTAACAACTCTTTCCGAGAAGTGAAGAGAAATTGTGGAAAGTAAAATGTAATTTTGTTCTGTGTTATAAATAGCCATCTAGTAGGTCTGAGGGGGAAAAGGAGACAGAATTGAAGAAAACTGAGTTTATGACTTTCAGAAGGAGGAAAAAAAAATAAGGGGCTATTGAAAAATTAGGCCAACGTAGAAGACAGAATCAACTGAAGAGTACAGTAGGAGAATGAGGCAACTTTCCTTGCTCTGTGACCCTCCCTGGTCCCACTCACCCTTTCCCATCCCGCAGGAAGTGGCTCTGCCCTGCCATATCCTAAGTCTGGGTGGGGCAGGGCGGGCATGTGGAACAGCTGTCTCTGGCTCTACCAGTCCACACTGGATTTCTGGAACAAATAAGACTACAATCTCTCCCAAGCCAAGAGCCACTCTTGATCTCACAGGTCCCTGGTGAGTTTTGCCAAAGTACTGGTACATGGTACTGGCTTGTAAGTCTTCTCTAGAACAAGTGACAAGACAGGATTGGAGGAAGCGGGCCCATCTAGGGCCTTGAGGTTCTGCAGTTTTTGCCATCACTTGTTCATACTCAGGATCATCAGCTCTATTTTCTCAGGAAGAACCTAAGGTATTGAAGATTGCTTTCAATCATGTGTGTTTGAGTGAAAGCCCACCCTCGGGTCTGACTGGAACTTCTTGCCCAGTTGGATGTTTGAGCTATTTTGACTAATTCCCTATAAACACAAGATGGATGGGTTTCTGTAGGTCACCCTTTCAGGGCCTCCCCAGTAACTTAGATCCTCTATCTCATTGAGTGTTTCTGGGTATCTTTTCTCCTTTTTAAATACATGGGCTTGTCTTGTGTTGGTACAGGGGCTTGAACTCCAGGCCTCCTGCTCTTGTTCAGCTTTTATGCTCAAGGCTGGTGCTCTACCACTTGAGCCGCTGGAGCCGTGCTTCTACTTTGAGCCTTTTGATGGTTAATTAGTCCCACAGATATATCTGCTTCTGTGCTAGCTTTGTACAGTAATTCTCAGATCTCTACCTCTTGAGAAGCTACCATTAAAGAAATGAACCACAGTTAACCCAGCTAAAGCTTGTTTTCTAATCATATACTATGTGTGTCTTTGCTACAAAGAGGTTGAAGAGTTGGAACCTTTGATTATTGTGGTTTTGTTTGGGGAGCACAAGAAACTTCTCTCTCTCCATCTAACTGTCATAAATCTTAAGTACAGAGGAATAAAGAGCATTAATTATAATAAATACAGTGATAAAAACCTATTAAGTTCTCTCTAAGGAAAAAAATGCTGCACAATATTTCCTTGCAAAATATATTTTTCCCAAGTAAGTGTTTAAAAATCTGTTATTTATATTACATTAATGTTGCCCATATCATACAAACTGATTTTGTATATCATCAGTATTCATTTTAAATATATAATGTCAACCATATGTACTCATTACATCAATATTTGTTAGGTACCAACAATATAGAAAATAGAAACATCATGTGTCTTCAACACTTAAGTTTTAACTGCAGAGGATCAAAGTTATTTGGTGATTACTTATTGGATGTACTTGCAGAATATCTATTCTGCAGTCTCAGAGCCAGAGACTTGGGAATCAAGGAAATGGGCTCTATTCTTGGCATAGTCCCTGACTTCTGAGTGACCTTGACCAGCTATTTAATCTGCGTTCCAACTTCCCCTTCTGTAAATGGTAACTGCTGAGCTTCCCTTTTCCTCCTAACACAGAGCTATGAAGGAGTTAAAATGAAAAACTTGCTTTACATTTTCTCTTTTCAAAGAAGCTTGAAATAATTTCCAAGTTGTTATACACGGGTAGTTCCCTTCTGCTTCTCATAAATTTTAAAGCAATCTGACCATTAACTCTGAGGGTTAGTGTCAAATTAACAGAAAATTTTAACTTATGTAAGTAGACGGTTTATTAGAGAAGTCTCACATTAAGTATTATAAAAGTAATACTCTGACACAGAATTGACTCATGATCATAATAATAATTGCCCAGTCATTTAAAAATGAAGGGCTAGGGAGTATAGCTAAGTGGTAGAGCTTGTGTCTAACATGTCTGAGGCCCTGAATTCCATACTCAGCACAATAAATATATTTATTGGTTTATTTTTTATTATATGAGTAGTGGCACTAAGGCATTTTAATTCAGCCTGTCAATAAATATATGAGTACAATGCATCTTGATCAGTGTCATTCCTTCCATTCTTCCCCCATCTATATCAAAAAAAAAAAAGAAAGAAAGAAAATGTAGCAACTATAGTGTCCAATTGTATTTTCTTCAGTGTTAACCTTCTGCCAGCAAAAGCATCATATTCTCTGCCTATTGGCTCTCAAGCCTTACGTTCTTCATTGGCTTTTTGCCAACAAATCCCTTCAGGATGCAAAGTATGGTTCTGGGTTCTCAACTTATGGAAGACCGAGGGAATAATCTTTACTAATTTCATAACTAAATGTTGGGACTTGTGAAGAAAAAAACCCTTAGACATACATGAAACCTCAAAGAACTGCTTCTAGAATTTAAGGTATGTTAGATCTGGAAACTGGAGGTGTAGCACAAAGGGTAGAACAAAAAATGCTGAGCAAGAGTGGGAAGCTAGCTGGGCACTGGCAGCTCTAATCCTAGCTACTCGGGAGGTTGAGATCTGAGGATCACAGTTCAAAGCCAGCCCAGGCAGGAAATTCTGTGAGACTGTTACCTCCAACAAACTACTCAGAAAAGCCAGAAGTGGCTCTGTGGCTCCCGTGATAGAACACTAGCCTTGAGTACAAAAAGGCTCAGGGACAGCACCCAGGCCCTGTGTTCAAGCTCCAGGACTGGCAAGAAAAAAAAAATGAGTGGGAATTCCTCCCCACCCCCAAAAAAGTAGGTCAGATCTGGCATCTAGAATAATTACATAGTTTACAATTTAAATAGAAAGTAATATTCCTTGCTACTCTCATTTCTGAAACACTCAGGAGAGTACTACCGGGGGTGGGGGACTAACAAAAGCTGACCATTCTGGGCCTGTGAGGTTTGCCCTTTACTCTTGTGGGGAAGAGGGTTGGCTTGCAAAAGCAGGGAAAGGCAGGGCTCTAAGAACTCCAAAAAGCGCTCGCCTAATTGCATTTCTCTATTGTTTATGTACACAAATTGGCAAGGAAAGGACGTCTGGGATCATTAGGGATGTGTCAGGGATAGATCATTCCAGGGAAACATAGTTTTGTGCATCAATAGAGTATGTGAAATTAACAGGACAAAAACAAAACAATTGTTAATGGTAGTTAATTAGAAATGTACTCAAGGACCCAAATTTAATCCATTCACAGTCATCATGTTGACTATTTTTATACTGTAACAATTTAATGCCCTATATTCTGTTTTCTGCCTACAAAATGAAAGCTTTAATAATTGAATCAAAAGAGTCAACATTTCCTGGGGCAAAATATAGGTCAGATGTCTAAGGGAAGAGGTCATTTAAGAAAACCTTTGCATTTGTAAATATGATCACTCAACCTCAGGTTTGAATATTTCCCACATTCTTCTTAAATATACTTAAAATCTGTCTTTGTGTGTCTCAGCGTGTATGTGCAGTGTGTATGTACATATGTAGGCTCAAATCAGGCATGTGACAGAGAATTTGAATCTATTCCAAACAAAACTTTGAATCTAAATAAGGACTTTCAAGACCACTTGACCAAAGACCATTTGAGCAGGACATTTGAGCTTGAACACAGCCAAATAAAACTGGCCATCTTATACAAGAGGCTTTCATCCTGCGCCAAAATTGAATGTTCATTTACTAATGAGAAACTTCTTCCATTCTGTTATATAATTACTGGATGGGGAAGTGCACAGTGTCCAATGTGAATGTTCAGACAACAGACCTTATTAATATTTCATACAAAATCCTGAGAACAGTGCACGAGTTCATTTGCCAAAGACCTCTTTTCCACTTTTCTATGCTTTGTGAAGATTTTTCCCTCCCTTTTTTTTTTTTACAGTGAACCTGATGAGTAATTGTTTCTAATGAATTGACTGTCTCCTATCATTGCTGTCAAGCATTTCATTATGTGTTTTAAATTAAGCCAAAGCTGAGTCCTAGGCAGTTCATGGCTTTTGTAGGGCTTTCTTCAGCAAGGTTCAATATAGCTTTCTGGGATGAGAGATAACCATGAGACAGTGACGAACAATTTGAAAAAAATGTACCTCTCCAGGGCTGGGAAGGTGGCTCAGTGGTAGAGTGCTTGCCTCACATACATGAGGCCCTGGGTTCAATTCCTCAGCACCACATAAGCAGAAAAAGCCAGAAGTGGCCCTGTGGTTCAAGTGGTAGGGTGCTAGCCTTGAGCTGAAGAGTTGAGAGACAGCTCCCAGGCTCAGAGTTCAGGCCCCTGACCAAAAAAAAAAAAAAAAAAAGTTCCTCTCAGGCACTGGTGGCCCATACTTGTAATCCTAGCTACTCAGAAGGCTGAGATCTGAGGTTTGTGGCTCAAAGCTAACCTTGGCAGGAAAGTCCAGGAGACTCTTATCTCCCAATTAACCACCCCCATACTGGAATTGGAGTTGTGACTTAAAGTGGTAGAGCACTAGCCTTGAGTATAACAGTCTCAGGGACAGAGCCCAAGCCCTGAGTTCAAGCCCCATGACGAACAACACAACAAGAACAAAAATTCCTTAAGAAGATTGGCAGAATATCTCACATTTTTTGGCTATACACAAAGATTAAAAAACAACAACAACAACAAAACTAGAGCCGGGCACCGGTGGCTTACACCTATAATCCTAGCTACTCAGGAGGCTGAGATCTGAGGATCGAGGTTCAAAGCCAGCCCAGGCAGGAAAGTCCGTGAAACTCTTTATCTCTGATAAACCACCAGAAAACCGGAAGTGGTGCTGTAGCTCAAGTGGTAGAGCGCTCACCTTGAGCTGAAGAGCTGAGGAACGGCGCACAGGCCTAGAGTTTAAGCCCCACGACTCACACACACACACACACACACTATATAGATATATATATATATAAACTAGTGTTAATAAACAGGGCATATGGTAGAGGAATAAGTTGTCTGCTTGCATGTGTTGGATGTGTCTCTATTGATTTGTTGGGTTCTTTCTTGAAGTGTGGACTCTAGCCTGTCAACTCAATGCCCTTTTGAATGCACAGAAGAACCTGGTGGTTGGAAATGACAGAAAAGGTATGAAGGATTTAGAGGATGGTCTAGGCAATGCCTCCTAGAGCTTCTTCTAGTCACTAGGCCTTATTTCTTCATTCTTTCTCTGGATGCCTCCTCAGATGTTTGTCACCTTCAGCCTGATGGGCTACTGAGTTTATTTAGAATTAGCACGCTACCTTTTAGAAATGAGAGAGAGCTTGTTTTTATAGATGAGCTGCTATGTTTCAAAGTAAGACTATATCTCTTCCCTCAGGGCTAGTCATGTCCCTGATCACCTGTTGATTTTTATTTCCACCCCAAGAACTGTGCTGACAAGTGTTTATGAAAGGGTTAGCCATGGATGGTAGAATGTGAGGATGGTCTCTTAGAGGGGGCCATGTGTAGAAAGACAGAGCTGGGCCCTTGAAGATAATGAGCAGGTCAAATGGAAAACAACAGGGACAGAGATGGAACAAGGTGCTATAGGAGTTGGAAGGGATTGAGGTGTTAAGACATGCCACAAGACTAACTTGGTTAGCTCATCAGATTTGGGTTTGAAAAAAAAATGAAAAACTCACCCCTGGAAAGGTAAACCTGGACCCAACATGGAATTCTGACAGGGAGTCAGTCACCCTACCTTCCCCTCCCCTGGCTAGCACTTTATTGTTCTGCCATCCGCACACCAGAAGTTCTCCTTGCCATTTCTTACCACACTTGATGGCGGCCTTATTTTGTGGCTCTTCTTTGGAATCTGTGTGTTCTAGGCACTAAGTCCCCAAAACTTTCCTTCTCATGTCTGAAAATCAGAGCTGTAGATTTTTATACGGGCTTTCAAAAATTTACATGTGGGTACATTGTTCCATTTTCTTAGAGTTCTGTAGGCCCTGACTCATTATTATGAGAATTGTGCAAAGTAACCATCCATTGCCACCTGATTGGCACACTCTGCCTTGTGAGTATAGGAAAAAAATTCCCTGACCAAGTAAGTTGAGGAAAACAAGAGTATTTAGGCACTATCCGGAGCCAAATAGACTACGACTGGAAGATATATAGCCTACAAATTTCTTTTTTTTTTTTTTTAACGCTGTTCCTCAGCTCTTCAGTGCTACTTCCAGTTTTCTGGTGGTTCATTGGAGCTAAAGAGTTTCATGGATGGGCTGGGAAGGTGGCTCAGTGGTAGAGTGCTTGCCTTGCATGCATGAGGCTCTGGGTTCAATTCCTCAGCACCACATAAGCAAAAAAGAAAAAAGCCAGAAGTGGCGCTGTGGCTCAAGTGGTAGAGCGCTAGCCTTGAGCTGAAGAGCTGAGGGACAGCGCCCAGGCCCAGAGTTCAGGCCCACGACTGGACCAAAAAAAAAAAAAGAGTTTCATAGACTTTCCTGCTCAGGCTGGCTTTGAACCATGATCCTCAGATCTCAACCTCCTGAGTAGCTAGGATTACAAGTGTGAGCCACCAGCGCCTGGCTACAAATTTCTGTTTTTAATTCTAAAGGTAAAGGCCATTAAGCACTTCTCTATGGGATGTTAAGTACATATATGTATGTACATATATCTCTATACATGTGAATATATGTATAGGTATATATATGCATATATACCTACATAAAAATACGTACATATAGATGTGTATATCTAAGCATATATGTACACATACTATGTGTATATGTGTGTATATATCATATATATGTATGCATATGTGTATATAGACCTACATATATATATATATATACATACATATATATATGTGTGTGTGTGTGTGTGTGTGTGTGTGTGTGTATACACACGTGTGTAAAACCGGAAGTAGTGCTGTGGTTCAAAGTGGTAAAGCACTAGCCTTGAGTAGGAAAAGCTCAAGGACAGCATCCCGGCCGGGAGTTCAAGCCCACAACTGACAAAAAAACCCTTCATTTAATCATCAGAATTTCATTAAGACAGAGACTAAAATCCTCATAGTAGTCCAGATCAGGCACAGAGCTTAGGGCTTGTCAGGCAACAGCCATGGTTGCTATGTCAAAAGAATCACAAATGGGTGGTTTTCTCACACATCATGACCAGGCAACTGAAAGCACTGCATAGGTGCTTTATACCAGGATTGGTTCTGTGGTTGCTACTAGACAGTAAAATGAGTAAATTTTGGTCAATAGGCCAGAATCAAATACAGTTTAAGAAGGCTTTGTTGTGAAATCAAGGCCAATTTTTAAGGGGTGTTAGGTTGCCAAAAGGTGTCAGTCTGAAGTTTAAAGACAAGGGCTCTGGAGCATGAGTCCAGGCTCTCTCTGTCACATACTGCCATCTACCAGCTGTGGGATTCTCTGCAAAAGAACCATCTCAGAGAGTCCGGGGCTGGTACATTGTAGGTTCCAAGTTTATTTGCTGAAAGTTGCTTAGTGCTTTTAGGTACTTAATAGGCAGTTTGGGGCTGTGCACCACAGAAGCACTTCCCTCTGAAGGGACCCAGTCGACACACTGATATCCTATGAAAAATGACACTCAATAAGCTGGCAAGGTGATTTGTACTGCTCAATTAGTACTCTCCTAAGCAACATGCTTGCATCTTTGGAGAAGTCTTCTCACTATAATGACTTATTCCAAAGAAATCAGAATGGGACCCCTCAATGTCAAGTGTTCCTGATTATTTAGGAAGTTAGAGGGTTACAAGGGCCTGGATCTACTCTCCCATGAATTCTTTTTCAGGTGTTAAATACTCCCTGACTCTATCTTTATTCAGTTCATGGTGACACGTGGCTCTTGTCATTTTACTTGCCTGTTCTCAGTGGTGTTCTGATATTTTTTCATGACTTTGACTTGTCTCTTCACTAAACATGGGTGTGGGCGTGTGTGTGTGTGCGCGCATGCGCACACGCACACATTTGTGCACACCGATACTGGAGCTCGAACTTAGGGGCTTGCATTCTCCCTTAACTTTTTGGTTAAAGCTTGTGCTCTACCACTTGATCCATACCTCCATTTCTGGTTTTTTGCTATTTATTTAGAGGTAAGAGTCTCATGAGACTTTCTGCCCAGGCCAGCTTTGAACCATGATCCTCAGATCTCAGCCTTCTGTGTGGATAGGATTCAAGTGAGAACCACCAGCATCTGGTTAAACATAGACATTTCTTAATAGAAGAAAATAAATCATATGTTTTTTTTTTCCTGTAAGAACCATGATTTGACCTTTTAAATGGAATATGAACAGGAAAATTGCTTTATAATTTGAACAGAGCTCTATTAGTAATTATGAGGCAGCATTTTTACCACCACACCTTTTTTCCCTCTACTGGTTTAGAAAGACACCTCTTCATGTCATATCATTGCCTAAACTGAAATTATCCAGGACTATCAGTTTGTCAGGGACTGATACGGCTAAGCCCATCAGATCTCCTGGCTTCATTAATATTCATCATTGTGATTGATAGGCACTGATGATGGTGACATAGTGATTAGCTTAGAAGGCTTGTGTGAGGTTGGTGGGTGGTCACTAATGCCCTGTTTGCAGCCAAGTGATGGGTGGCAGATCTGATGCCAGACATGAGGTTGGGTATATATCTAGTCAGGCCATTCCACTAGGCTTTACTCTTCTCAATTAACTGGGCAAGAGACATTTACTACCCATCTACTGTTTGCCAGGTGACTGGACTAGGCACTGTGGCAATAGTAATCAATGAGGTAGAATCTCTGCTCTTCAGTAGCTCTCTGTGTAGTCAGATAACCAAACGATGGCTAACATTACCAACTGCTTTAGCGTTTTCCAGATGAACTCATTCAGAATCCCCTTGATATTTGCTGACATTCCAAGGGATCTTTTGTAAATTCCTTATTTAGATCACTGTTTTGGCTTTTTTTGTGTGTGTGCCTAAAAGAAAACTAGAAAGACATAGCATGGGATTGCGTCTTTGGAACTGGCAAAGCTAAGAACACATCCATTCCCAAAGAATGAGAGGTGGTTCACACAAACTACAGTAACTAATCAAGCAACTCTGAACAAACAGAAAAAAGATTAGATGGTGCAAAGATATGGTCCACATGCTACTTGTTGTGAGAGGGGAAAGGAGACAAACATTTGCAAGATTAATGGGCCCATGAGATTAAAAGAAGCCAAGAGAAATGAAACCCTTCCAGGACCTGAGATCTGAGAGAAATGATTTCATCTCAGCTCATCCTCTCCGGGACAGGGTAGACAAACTACTTGACCACATTTCATCAGTCAGGGGTACAGGACAGATTATTCTAACATCCCCTAGTGTCAGCCAATGGCAGAACACCAGAGTAGACTTATCAAAAGTGATTTTTGTAGCTTGTGACCCAAAGACAAAATTTCAGATTCATCCAAGAAACCAAAAGAGACTACAAGTCCTCTGAGTAATTTTTTTTATAACTATGATACTCACAGTTGAGCTTTTGCTATCCAGTACTACATGACTAGAAATTTATGAATCAATCCATCATTTGAACTTGAGTCTGATAACTCTTCTTTTCTTGGAAATCTCTTCTTTATCTAAGCCTTACCTTACTCCTAACCCTGAAGGCTTTCTGGATGTTTCCACCTTGACCACTATATATCATGTTAGCTCTCTTGGCCAGGCAGTCCTTCACTAAGCAGAGAAATGAATGAGGTGTCTAGCAGGATGGAGCAAAGGACCTGCCCTTTCCAGCCTCCTGGCCACCCTTGGGTGGGGTTAAGGCCTAAGGATCTCTATCCCTTGCTGAGCTTCTATAGAGGAGCTGAGGAAATGGGGGGTTGAGGGAGGAGGGGTGCCGGAGCCTGTCTGAGTTCATGCTAGAAGCTGAGAGAAGAGGAAGGGAAGCAGAGGCTAGAAGACAGGCCTTGTCCTGAGTGTGAATGGATCATCGTCCCTGGAGGACAGGAAGCAGCACAAGCCAAGGTGTTGAAGGAAAAGTAAACAGAGGTGGCCCAGGAGGCCGGATCCCCTCTACCATTGTCCAAGGAGCTGACCCAAAGCCCTCATTCCCCAAAACTCTTCTCCTCGGTCCTACCCTCCCCCCTCCTCCCCAAGCGTCAAGAACAGAAGTCATTTTCAGTATGGGCTCCAAGGTGTCACGAGGTCTATTAGTGCACCAGAGTCCCCTCCGCCTGACCCTGTGACCACCCTGAAGGCCTAGGCTCTCTTCCTGAAGCTGAAGGAACAGGAACCCTTCTGTCTAAACATGCCTTCCAACTGCACGCCTTCTCCTGCCAACCAGCATCCTCTCGCCTATATTGTTTTATTTGTTTGAAGAGAATGTGAGAGGAGGGGAAAAGATAGTGTTTGCAGATTCTATTAATCTGATGGCCCAGACACACTATCACCAGTGTTTTCACACAACACCCACAGTATCAGGCAATGTTTACATCAGGCCTCCAGCAGGAGAGCCGCCAATGGCCCCTGGCAGGGCCCCAGGTGGTCTTTCTTTCCCTTTCTATGTTTTTTTTTTTTTTTTTTGCCAGTCATGGTGTCTGAACTCTGGGCCTGGGCACTGTCCCTCAGCTCTTCAGCTCAAGTCTAGTGCTCTACCACTTGAGCCACAGCACTACTTCCAGCTTTTTCTGCTTATGTGGTGCTGAGGAATTGAACCCAGGGCCTTATGCATGCAAGGCAAGCACTCTACCACTGAGCCACCTTCCCAGCCCCCTTTCTATGTTTTTTAAAGATGTTTTCTAACCTTGATTTGCTTCTGTATCACTCCTCTACCCTTTTGTTTCTTAACTTGCAAATGATTGTGTGTGTGTGTGTGTGTGTGTGTGTGTGTGTGTGTGTGTGCAGAGTTCATACTGGTCTTCAGATCCAAAAGGCAGCACAAGAAAAGAGGGAGATTGTTCTGTGTCTTAGGACTTTGTAGAACTTTCTAAAGCCTTTTTTTTGGGGGGGGTGGAGGGAAGGGGAGAGGATGGGCCCTAACTGAATGTGTGCTTTAAGTACATATTTAACACATGTGTTCATTCTTAGGCCACACAGCTGAGAGTTAATAGAGGCAGCTGCCAAGTATTGGAGAACTCAGCTTCCTTTCAGACAGCACTGGCCCTCCATCCAACCTCAGGGTTGCTATTTAAAGTATTGGAGTTCATCGTAAAATAGGCAAACTATATCTAGAATATGCTTATTGGTCATACAGACAAAGTTATCAAAGAAAAAGATTGTGATTAAAAATTGGATTTTCAGCTGGTTGCTGGTGGTTCACATCTGATATCCTAGCTACTCAGGAGGCTGAGATCTGAGGATCGTGGTTTGAAGCCCTCCTGGGCAGGAAACTCTAAGGCTCTTATCACCAATACACTATTCAAAAAAGCCAGAAGTAGCACTGTGACTCAAGTGGTAGAGTGCTCACCTTGAGCAAAAGAAGCTCAGGGACAGTGCCCAGGACCAGAGCTCAAGGCCTGAGATCAGCAAAAAATAAATAAATAAAAATAAGAGTAAATTGATTTTCAAATTTGTTGCAAAATTTTACAAGAGAAGATGAGTTCCTGCCATTTCAGCATCAAAGCTTTTTTATGACCTAAAGCAAACACACTTTTTTGTGTAAACTATAATTACAACATATCCCTTTCCACAAAGGACCAGGTACATCTTCTCCCTCTAGGAAATAAAAATCTCATTTCTCTTGCTAGGTGACTTTCAGAGGACTCCCAGAGTTTTTCTCTGAGCCATATTTCCCCCTGGGAAGCATGACAGGAAAGGTTTGGGAAGGTCCTTGGAATAAAGTCCCCTGCAAGGTGGACTGGACTCTGGAATAGGAAATCTGAGTTCTCTCATTTCTGTTTCTCTCTATGATGCTGCCCAAGGCATCTGATCTTGCTGGGTCCAAGTTTCCTTATTCGCGAAAGGATTTCCAAAATTGGAACCACAATATCTGCTTCACCGGGGAGGCCATGAGAACTTGTTAAGGCAAGACTAATCCACAGAGCTCCTGGGCCAAGCCTGGCACCTTGGGACCCTCAGCAACCACCAGTTTCTCTTCAGCTGACCAAGAGTAAGGAACAGTACAACAGAGATTTTCCATGAAAGGTCAACATCACCTGTGCTAGAGTAAAAAGGGAGCCTTAAAGAAACACAACAAAATGTGCTTCTTTATCCTAACACTCAGGCTTCAGCACAGACCTAGAATTGATGTGGTTATTTACTGATGGGAAACCATGTATGGAACAAGACATTTGTACAGGAAGACAGCAGGAGTCTTTGAGTCACAAGTGTCCCAACAGATAGCAGTTACTAGAAAGGCTAGAAAGTTCAATCCTTCTCCCCAATTCCTGAGAGAACTCTGTTATTTTCACCCAGTTCTGAAACTACCACCCAATTCTCTCCTCTTCTCACATATAACAGGGCCACTTCAAAGAAAATATAAATATCCCAGAGTGGCTCACGCTCACCCATCTAAACTCTCTCTTTAGATTCCACCGATGCTCTAAAAAAAACGATGGGCTGGGAAAGTGGCTTAGTGGTAGAGCGCTTACCTTGCATGCATGAGGCCCTGGGTTCGATTCCTCAGCACCACATAAGCAGAAAAAGCCGGAAGTGGCTCTGTGGCTCAAGTGGTAGAATACTAGCCTTGAGCTGAAAAGCTGAGGGAGAGTTCCTAGGCCCAAAGTTCAGGCCCCACAACTGGCACAGGGCTGAGTTTTAAGCAGGGAGAGAAAACAAGAAACCGGAGGAATGAAGAAACTCTGAAAAGCCGAATTGCTAAAAGCCGGCACGGTAGTTTGAAAAAGCCGAATTGCTAAAAGCCGGCACGGTAGTTTGAGTGCTGGATGTGTAAAGGTGAAGGAGAACTGAGCTTAGTTCATGAGCTACAGGATGACAAAGGCAACTCTATTATAAACTGAAACTTCACACTTCTCACCGACTGATCATTTGGTGTATTTTGGTTTTGTATGCGAAGCCTTTTCTTCATGTACAAAAAATATCATTACCCAGGGACTGTTGGCTCATCCCTGTAATCAATCCTAGCTACTCAGGAGGCTGGGATCTGAGGATCATGATTTGAAGCCAGCCTGGGCAGGAAAGTCTAGGAGACTCTTTTTTTTTCTTTTTGTCAGTCGTGGGGCTTGAACTCTGGGCCTGGGCGCTGTCCCTCAGCTCTTCAGCTCAAGGCGAGCGCTCTACCACTTGAGCTACAGCGCCACTTCCGGTTTTCTGGTGGTTTATTGGAGATAGGAGTCTCACGGTCTCTCCTGCCCGGGCTGGCTTTGAACCGCGATCCTCAGATCTCAGCCTCCTGAGTAGCTAGGATTACAGGCGTGAGCCACCAGCGCCCGGCTCCATAAGACTCTTAATCTGCAATTAACAATCAAAAAGCCAGAAGTGGCTCAAATGGTAGAGCACTACCCTTGAGCAAAAGGTCAAGCCCCAATACAGGCACAAGGGGGTGGGGCAGCATTGTATTCCAATAATGTCTTTGAGCACAGCAGTAGTACGTGGTGTAAGTGATGAGTGCAGACGGGAGCAGAACAGAGGACAAATTCTGCCAGCAGTCCAAACTGTCCAGATTAGAGGTTCCGCCTGTGTTGACATTGCTTTTTCCTATGAGCCCAGCTTTTCTTCATTTGGTTGTTGGTCCCAGAAGAGCCAACTATTTATCAGTGTGGAGGGAACAGAGCAAACCCCTCACTGCCACAAGGAAACCAACCTAAAGCATGTGGGTCATTAGTGACATCTGTATTTATGGGGCAGGGGGTGGCAGTCTCCCATTATGTGTCAAGAGAAGATGATTACTAACTTGGACCAGATGGGAGAGAGACACAGATGGCTCCCAGTTGGAGTTCAACAGAGTGATATGTCACATATAGGGTCCCAGCTCCAGTGACAGACATATAATTGGCTGACTTTTTTTTTTAAATATGAATTTCTGGTCTGAAACGAAGTTGTGTCAACTCCAGAACAATCGGCAGCGCTGATACAGAATACATTGCTACCCCAGCGATGTTTCTCCCTTGGACTGATTATAAATCTCTCCATACCATTGGACTTGGCATGCTGTATGCAAATGGAGGCCGGAGTTCTGAAGCTCATTAGAAAAGGGACTGAAGGTTGGAGCATGCAGAGGACAGCCCCACACGGAGGCAGATAACGTGGCCTTGTCCAGAATAGTGCTTGGGAGCTTTCTTATCTCGCTTTGGCAGGAGGTACTGTGGGCTTCCTGTGCGAAATCAGGAGCAAACGCTGCTTTCCTCTTGTTGTTCGGCTTCCTCCCCCCTCAAGACGGTTCCCAGCACAGTGGTTATCTTTGCATCTTCAAACATGGCACAATCCACTTCCTTAAGAGCTTGTTGTATTCTTAAGGCTTAGGCAAATTCCCCTCCCCCTAAATCTCTTTTCAAGTGCTGTTATAGAGTCAAGCTCTTAAATGGCATTCTATTTTTGTGGTTCCAATTTACAAAGAGGGAAAAATAACAGCCCCTAAATTAGAAAAGAGCCACAAAATCTGTCCTTTCCCTTTGGAGGACCTGGCAGGCAGTCAGGCCTATGGTTTCCATACTAGGCTCTGGGCAGTTTGGAACTACCCTGAGAGGGAGAGGGTAGGGGACGAAGTAGGAGTCAGAGGCTGACAGCCCCAGGGTCAGACAGCAGCTGGTATGTTCCCTGGGCATTGCCTACACTTAGTTTCCTCTAACATTTTTCTTCTCATTTCCTAAAAACCAAGTATATTAAGTTTTGATGATTGTGCTTAGGTAAATATGGCTAGTAGAAATCACAGAAATTCCTTAGTGAATTCTTTTTTCTTTAATTTTGCAATCTAATTGTAAAAAACAATTTTTACATGATACAGAGTCTAGGTATAAGCACCATCGTGGAATTATTATTATTGTAGCTCTGATAGGCATAAAGGTAGCATTGTGGTTATATTTGAAAAAAAAAAGTCTTTGAAGCATACTGGATAACAATGGTAAGAATTTGGGATTTAAGCCAGGCGCTGGTGGCTCACGCCTGTAATCCTAGCTACTCAGGAGGCTTAAATCTAAGGATTGCAGTTCAAAGCCAGCCCAGGCAAGAAAGTCTGTGAGACTCTTATCTCCAATAAACCACTCAGAAAACCAAAAGTGGCTCTGTGGCTCAAGTGGTAGAGCACTTGCCTTGAGCTGAAGAGCTCAGGGACAATGCCCAGGCCTAGAGTTCAAGCCCCACAATCCCTCCCCACCCCCACCCCAAAAGAAGAAGATTTACTATAAAAAACAATTCTAAACGGAAAAAAAAGAACTCAAATAAGAGCTAGATAAAGCAAATGTGGCCAAATCTTAATCACTATGAAATAAACAGTGATGAGCATAGGATGCTATTTAGTGTAAAGCATTTGTCTGATACACATAAGGTCCCTTGGGTTCCATCCCCAGCAAAACACACACAGACACAGACACACACACTCCTGATTGATGGGAACATATGGTTTATCATGCTGTGCTTCTACTTGAAAATAATGAAAACTCTCCTATTAATATAATATATCATGTACCTTGTATCAGTTCATATGTTTACCAGTGTTTAGAGTGCTGATTATATGCTAGGTCTTTGCTTAGCTATGGGGGCAGGTAAATAGACATAACATTGTCCCCCTGTATCAGTTGTCCCTGTAGGATCTCAGAAGTCTCTAAATGGACTATAAATGTGCAGGGCACATTCCAAACCATATAATGGGAAGAAAAAGCTGGACCCAGCAGACTGGGCCATTTAACATGTGGGGACTTTCTCAGCTCAAAGTCCAGAAAGTAGTAACAATAGAATTTTTCTGATGTTCACAATCTCTTCTCTCCTACTTTCTTCTTACATTATCTTCCTGCCTTTATTTCATGTAAGTCATTACTGATTTGGGCTACTTAAAATGAGCCACTCATTCTTTCTGGAAATTGGTCTTCAAAATTCTTCTTGATTGGATCAACTCCAGAATCTGCCTGAGACATGTACACACTCAAGACCAGCAAGCTTTCTGATCACACTAGTTCAGTAGATAAAAATATAAAATCATTAGATGTTTGGGAAGAGAGTGATAGATCTTATGGGCCTTAAACCCAAATATCAAGAGCCGGGTGCTGGTGATTCATGCCTATAATCCTAGCTACTCAGGAGGCTGAGATCTGAGAATCATGGTTCAAAGCCAGGCCAAGAAGGAAAATCTGTGAGACTCTCATCTCCAGTAAACCACCAGAAAACTGGAAGTGGCACTGTGGCTCAAGTGGTAGAGCGTTAGCCTTGAGCTGAAGAGCTGAGGGACAGCGCCCAGACCCAGAGTTCAAGCCCCTTAACTGACCAAAAAAAAAAAAAAGCCAAATATCAATACCTTTATTTTATAATGAAACACTTAAAGACTAAGAAACAAAAGAATTTGTCACCATATTCCCAAAACTTGAAAAGAAGTAGACTGAATTTAATAACCACTACACGATGTCTGTTTCCATATGAACCTAATTAGCACTGGAAAAAAAAAATAAGCTGTCCAATGGAATAGTCTGAATAAAAGCCAGCCTTTGTAGATGTGAAATGCTAGTGTTTCCCTGAGGTTTCCATTCATTAACTTTACTTGCCCTTATGTTGCATGTTACTTTCAAGTGTCTAGATTGAAATACATTTGCTATTTTTAAGTTCTAGGTATGAAGATAGGAAATAAAAAGTTTAAGGAAAAGATCATTTGCATAAAACTTGTGATTTTGTTATCTAAAGACGTCTCCAAACTTTTACATTTTACCTGTTACAACCGGCTGGACCATGCAACAAAGCAAAATTGTGATAACTTACTCTTTTTGGTTTGGTTTGGTTTTTCAAATAGGTGTGACTTTTGTTCTACCAATGAAGAATCATTTATCCTGGATTCTGCCAGCAACATAGGAAACAGGATTGAGAGCATCACCCAGCGCATGGCAGTAATTGAAGGAAGAAATAAGGTACTATTCATAAAAGTGATTAGTGGGATGTTCTCAAAATACACTCCTCAGTCTCAGTTCTAGGTTTGTTGGAACCTGAAGCAATTTAAATACTCAAAATCAAGAGAGAAGTCAATACCTGACATATGTCTTTGTGGAGAGAAACATGAAGATTATTCCAAGATAAGGAGAACTTGTCCTTAATGAACAGGTGGAGCTGACGTGAATATCAGACAAATGGTCTGCACACAGTGGACATATACAAAATAAGATCCCAGGAAACGATAGCTAGTAAAAGACTTAAAACATCCTATTTCATAAAATGTCATGTTTTTTCCCCTGTCTTTGCTAGGGCAAAGCCTAGGTTGGGGTATGCAGGCATACATGGTCTATCAAGATTTTTCCATCTAATGAAGTCCCTGCTCCTCTCTCTCTGGGCCTTGGCAAGTCACAGTGGATTGCAGAGCTAGGGCCTGCTTTCCTGTTGAATTAGGGAAAAATATACTTATGAATCTGCTATTCTCAGGCACAGGGATAGCGATGCTTTAAAAAAAGGATGGGCTGGGAAGGTGGCTTAGTGGTAGAATGCTTGCCTTGCATGCATGAGGCCCTCGGTTCAATTCCTCAGTACCACATAAGCAGAAAAAGCTGGAAGTGTAGAATACTAGCCTTGAGCTGAAAAGCTGAGGGAGAGTGCCCAGGCCCAGAGTTCAGGCCCCACAACTGGCAAAAAAAAAAAAAAGAAGGGAAAAAATCAGATTACTCCTTGCTGAAATGTCTCTTTATGGCAACACGCCTTGATTTTTGAGTAAAGATGGTTAACTGTTGGATTCTCACAAAAATTTATGAGCATAATGTCAATAGAACTTCTAGTCTGATTTTAGAATTTTATCTACAAAAAAAGAGATAAGGAAATAAAATGGAAAATGAGAAAGGTATCTTTTCTGATTAGATTGAATTAAGAAGCAACTCAGTTCCATATATAAAACTCATTTTTTAAAAAAAAAATGGTGAGAAGCTAGGCGCTGGTGGCTCATATCTAGCTACTAAGGAGGCTGAGATCTAGGGATTGCAGTTCGAAGCCAACCCAGTCAGGAGGGTCTATGATACCCTTTTCTTCAATCAGTTACCAAAAAGCCAGAAGTGGAGCTGTGACTCAAGTGGTAGAGTGCTAGCCTTAAGCATAGAAGCCCAGGAACAGAGCCCAGGCCCTGAATGCAAGTCCCAGGACCAGCACAAAAAAATAAATGATGAGATGGAGTTACAACTTGGCTAAAATCTAAACAACTTTTTCAGACAGGCTTGAAATAAGTCTATTGTATTGTAACTTTATAGTGGGGCAGATTGATGGGCACCGTTGGTCCTGGGCCACCTGACTTATATTCAGGAGCCCCAGGATCAAGCTCCACCCCTTTCTGTTGCTATAACAATATGCAAATCAGCTAACAGCTCTCAACCATGGTTCTCTACTTCCAACAAATGGAACTATGATGTTGCTCTATCTAGCTTCCTGATAGAAAGATGGCATGGAATAGCATTATGAGAAAGGCTCTACAAATACTTTAGTAAAAACAATTGACTTATATACCCTAATGCAATTCTTGAAAACTGTAATCATATACAAGAAAGAATATGTATTAAACAATTATTTTCATGTTTTAAAAAACTTTAAACACTAAAGAAGGCAGAAATACATAGGGTGCTTATCCTACAAGCAGCTCTAATAAGCTCAAAGAAAATTACTGATTTCATGCTCAGAATTGAGGAGAATTTACTATTTTTATTTTTAGCATCAACTAATAATGCTTCTGTGTGAAAAATAAGTATCTTTCATAAGCCACAAGCAAGCAGAACTTATGTTATTTCCAAATGATATGGAAATTTTTTTCTTTTACAATTAATACTGTTCTGTATTTTTCTGTACATTTTAGGAAATAAATTAAAGTCCCAACTTAGACCACACTAATCCCTTTATCCGTGGTCATACAGGTAACCTGTATGACCTGCAATGCTACTCCCTAGATATGGGTGGGAGCACTCACAATAGCTTTATTATTTATTATTGGAGAATTTCACGAACTTTTTTTATGGTTGTTTGGTTTGCGCCCCCTTTGTTGTTTTGTTTAGTTGTTTAACTCAATGTGAGGTAAAGAAGAAAATAAAATTTAATCCCTTCTAGTAAGTTTTGGCCCAGATTTTTGAAATGTGAGTCATCAATTACAGATGATAATAGCCAGTGTGAAGTTTTCATATTGTTTAAATGACTTGCCACGACACTTGGGTTTATGAATAAGGAATAGGAAGTTGAAGGAACCCTGTGTTAGGGAAAAAATAATAAAACCGGAAATGTGTGTCACAGCGTCGATTCTGTAAGGCTGGAGAATCGTGACAATTTGAATGTTGTAGCAACATTTCTACTACAGTCATTTGAAGGCACAGAAGTGTGTGTGTGTTGAATGAGACAGATCCTTGGCAGCAGCAACTACGCCAATCAAAGGATTACAGCTGTGTTTTAGTTCCCACTGGCCCCCAGTTTGTTCTCAATTCTTATGTAGTATTTCCCCATCAGTTGGCTTTAATGTGCCACCCTATGTTAATTTTAGGTTCTTCCATGACCTTTATACATTGGTTTCTCCCTGAATCATTTTTTAAAACTATATTAGAAACATCCTGAGATTAAAATCGCTCTTCCATATATAGATTTTTTTTAAATACTAGTTCTGGAAATTAGGCTGAATGACACATCACCCCATTCATTCTATTCCATGTGGTGGATATGACATTGTAGGAGTGAATTACTAATACTTAGCAAAGGGGAAGGAAGGAACATGAAGAAATCCAATCTTACAGTACTTGATAACAGTTGTCAGGAGTCGTTCCTGGGTCATAGAAAAGAGGCCAGAGGATGGAAGTAAACTCTTTAAGAGAGTTTGCTTTAAGAGTGGAAAATTACAGTGGGCCAAAAACCTCTCTAAGGCTGCTTGTCTCATGAGTTAATCAGCAGAACTCAAGTGTGTATATGTGGTACGCTGGTGATTGAAGCTAGCATGTGCTTTGCATATGCTAGACGAGTGTTCTATTGTTGAATTGCATCTCTGGCTCTTGAATTTTTGAACCTGATGTCATCATGTAGCCCAGGTTTGTCTTGAACGAAGGCTTTCCTGTCTCTGCCTCCTCATGCTGAAATTACAAGACATGTGCCACCATGCCCAGCTTACATTTTTTAAACATTGTAAATTGATGTGCTCCTTCTGTGTAATGAGGCACTGAGAATTAGAAGCAGATGTAAAGGAATGTCAACCTTATCTTCTGACAGAGAGGAGCTTAGAAATCCTAATTTCATTTTAGCACTCCTCCTTTCTTTCTGTTCCTCAGCCCTCTTTCACTGATTGTTAGTGAAGAATGAAAACTAATTATAGAGCTAATACAAGCAGATGGCCTTAAGACATTTTTTGGTGTGCCCTATAAAACAAACGATTATAATTTCCAACACCTGTTTCAGCTCAGACCTTGGCACTTTCTCTTTGAAAGTAGTCCAGGTGATATTTGGTGCTCCAACTGTTATTTTCCATTTTTCCCCCCCTTGGAACAATAGTCTTTGGTGGTGAGCATACGGAAACAGGTGTGTCCCTTAAACACAGATTTGTGCATCAACACTTATTGTGCCACTAGAAGTCACCTTCTGGTCTAACCAAATGACACTGGCCCTACCGCTCATACTGGAGCTCCATTTTCTGACCTTCTAGTCAAGTACCTTTTGTCAAGAAACTTTTGTGTTTTATGAACATAAGTTTTAAGTTCATAGTTTAAAAATAATCTCTGGAAGAGACATTTTCATAAAGTTGATATATAATATATATATATATATGTGTGTGTGTTATTATAAATTTTTCTTCTGTAATTATAACCTCTTTATCAATAATATTTTCAAATCACTCATGATATTTGAAAAACAGCTTGCTGTTTGTGTAAACTGTTATGAAAGAAGGAAGCCAGCATCTCTGCATATAGTGGCATTTAGCTTATGTGATTTATTCCTGCTGATCAAAGGAGGTATTCTCAAGGAAAAGCCAATACAGAGTGGACAGAGCTTTAGCTCTAGGTTATTCAACTGAAGTGTTTCAGTGGGAAAGGCAACACAAACAGCACACAGGCTCGAGTTAAACAGCCTGGGGCAGATGTTCTGCTCAGGCTGGTCTATGGGCCTGTGTATCATCAGCCCATCACTTAATCTCTCATTTGCTCTATCTGTACAATTGGGGAATGAAACCATCCCGTAAGAATATAGGGAAGATTAAATGAGATACTACCTGTAAATTGTCTTGTACCATGTACATTAACATAGCAAGTACTACACAAAGGTCCCCCAAACAAGGAAATAATGTACACATGTATCATATCAGCTTCTTGATCTTAAGGGCTTTAGTGAGGTGAATTCTGGAGTAGGTCTAACTATGATTAAGATGTTTTGGAAGGTATTCAGGCAAAGAAGAAGGTATGAATGCATTCCTTCTTCATGGTTTATCATCTGGCATGCTTCATGTCACTTCTGGGTACCTCAATTTACTTCTGACTGCATAAAAATTCTGATCTGACTTCTCTTGGAATCTTGAAAATACCTATAGTCATTCTCAGATACCTGCCCATATCTCAGATGAGCACTCTACGATTTGAGCCCCAGTGTCCGCTGTGTATTACCCAGGTCTGAATATAGCAATTGTATACATGTGAATTGACTTTTCTTGCCACAAAACAGTGCTTGTTCTTAGTTGCTCTGAGTTTAGTGAGATGGAAATCATTTGAATAAACGCCCAAACACAACTATGGATGCAGATCATTTCACTGTCTGAAATTTCAAACATCCTCAAGCCAAGAGAAATAGGGTTTCCACTTACTGAGCAACAATAAATCTGAGAACCCAACTAAGTTTCTTCTTAGGAGAAATATTTGAGAACTAAGATAATAATAATTTTTTAAAAGATTGATATCATCTGTTTAAAATTTCCCACCTCTTATCAAGATTAATAATCAAATTAAGGGGGAAAAGATCGAGCTCTCCTTCAAACATATCTCTATTAGATATTTGCCTTTGTATTAGTGTTTTCTCACAAATAGTAGGACATGCATATGATCTTAAGATAGGAAAATTATTTTCTGTTAGCTTAAAAGTTAAGAGTAAGAGCCAGGTGCCAGTGGCTCATGCCTATAATAATCCTAGCTACTCAGGAGGCTGAAATCTTGAAGCCACCCTGGGCAGGAAAGTCCCTGAGACTCTTTTTTTTGTGGGGAGGCCCAGTCATGGGGCCTGGGCGCTGTCCCTCAGCTCTTCAGCTCAAGGCCAGCGCTCTACCACTTGAGCCACAGCACCACTTCTGGCTTTTTTCTTTTTGCTTATGTGGTGCTGAGGAATCGAACCCAGGGCCTCATGCATGCAA